>NC_044306.2:167273237-167590737 GCF_007474595.2 Lynx canadensis
TCCCTGGAAGGATACAGTCATGTAAACCAACAGAAAATTCAAGGACACAGGTCACAGGTGCCTTTAGGGGTGAAATCCTGCAGAATGCATCAGCAGAGTGTGCACTCTGAAGTGCAGGAATCTTTGCACTCGTGTTCGTTGCTGTGTTCCCAGTGCCTGCAAAAATAACTGGCGTTGAGTAGGCACTCAGTAATGTACTTAGGGAAGGAATGATAATTAGGTATTCTTAAAAAAGAGGGGGAAGGATCCTAGGTAGAGGAAATAATATGTTGCCTAGACTGACAAATTGCTCAAACTGAGAAAACATTCATGTCACTGCAGCTTCAACCTCAAATATGAAAATGGCTTCCTTTAGGTCATAGGGGCCTTTCTCCGAGAAAAATGGCTTCAGGAAGAAAAGGATTGGGTAGAGAGATGTGAGTTTTAAATGTATTAAGTCCAGGATACATTCAGGTAAGCAAAAAAAAAAAAAAAAAAGTTATAATCTTTCACAATATTGTGCACACTAAAAGTGTCCTTTCAGACATCTTCTTCTAGATTATAGTTGATGGTTTCTAAATTCTCACAAATTTTAATTTAGTGGAGTTTGAGTTCATTAGGCTTTATGGCAAGATATGTTATCTAAGTTCTCAGTTCTGCACCTAACACAAAATTTCAGTGTTTTTATCCTTCAGATGTAGGACAGTAACGAGTTAAAATTGCAACCTTAAAAATAAAATAAGTGCATTTATTACTCTATTTGTAAGTGCTAAAAAAAAAACAAATCTAGCACTTTTGTTTTCAGAATGTCTGGTTGTTTTTTCTGCCATTTCTGCCAGTAACCAGCAGGTGGTGTCACACAATTTTACATTTGTGTCCTATTGCGGTTGTGCCGTTTGGTTTCCAAGACTTCCACCCCACACCCCAACCACAAACACTCACACACAACATCTGATGGGAATGAAGGTCTAAAGGAGGACTGTATCGTATCGTATCGTATCGTATCGTATCGTATCGTATCGTATCGATTTTGTTTCATTTCATCTTGTTTCATTTCATTTCATTTCACTTCATTTCATTTCATTTCATTTCATTTCATTTCATTTCATTTCATTTCACTTCATTTCATTTCATTTCATTTCATTTCATTTCATTTCATTTCATTTCTCTGATTTAAATCTGTCTTGACTTTGCTTTCAGGGTAATATTTTTCTGCACATGCACTGAGGCACCTTTTTATAATAGAGACATCGGTTCACATGCAGTAACTCTTTGGTCACTGTATCAACATTATGGGAAAACACTATTCATAATCTTCACTTCACAAATGAGGATACTGTGGAACAAAGGGGCTGGGGAATGTCCCCCAAGGTCACAAGATAAAGATTTAGGCATCTGGCTGTGGAGCTCACAGTGTCAGTCTCTGTGCTGAAATCATCCCCCCCCCCGACCCCCCGATTTGATTTTATACTCTCAGCACATATTTGCAGCCAACACTTGGTGTTCCTTTACTTTGATGCTATTTGTTCAGCTCCTGAGTTCAGGTCTCGGCACTTATACCTTACATAAGAAATGTTAACATAGAATGAAACCAGAATATCGAAGAACTGTATGTCAGATATTGTCTGTGTGTGGGGAATGATGACACATTTCACATATATGCATCGAATTTTAGTGCTAAAACACTGTAAGTTATTTGCCTTTTGTTTTGCTGAGAAAGAAACTTAGGCCTCCCAAGGACGCATTGAGTTATGGTAGTCACACAGAGGAAATAAAGAAAGAGACAGTCTGGTAAAGAAATGTGGGAACATTCATTTTTGGAGGCCCTAGTAGGTATAGAAAAATGCCCATTGTTGGCAGACAGGCATGTGGAAGGTCTGAGCTTACCAAGTAAGTGCAGCTCTTTTTTTAATGCCCAGATCTTCTATTTATAGTGTCATGGGAACAGGCGAGGCTGAACTAGCAGGCAGGAGAGCTAGCATACGAGAACCACACCCTTCCAGTGAAAAGAAAAAAAGGGGAAGGGGGGAAAGGTAGAAACTCATAGTCAGTGTTACCAATTTTATTGTCAAGTTTACACAGTCAGATGGAAGAAAAAAATTAGATATAGGGAAGATTTGAATATGGTGAAAAATAACCTCATAGTAGACTCATTGAACTGCTAGAATGTTTTAGTAGTTTGAATGACTAGACCCAGATCTAATTTTAAACTAGCAGTGTAGAATTAGAATCGTAGTTAAATTTGTGGTTTGCCATAATTTGAACTTTGCATTTTTTGATTAATCTACTTTAAATTAGTCAACAGTCATGTAATGATCAATCATTCCCAGAAACTCACACTTGAATTATAAATAATAAATGTCATCAGATATCCCTTCTTTAAATTAAAAATCTTGTATTTTTTTTGTCTTATCGCAAAAACAAAGCAAGTTCACTGCAAGAAAAAAGGAAAAAATAAAAAAATGAATTGCCTCCAATGTTAATTCCCCAAGTAACTAATATTACCGTCTTAGATTATATCCTTACAGATTGTATTCTTTCATGCTTGTCTAGTAAAATACCAAAGAAATGAAACAACAAAAAATCAGTCACAAGTCCATTTTCTATTTTATCCATCCAGACCACATAACACTTTCTTCCCCAAAGTGGTAACTGAAGTGTCCTTTTTCATTTTATGTTGTATTTACTAAGCTCATACAGGTATATCTATATTGATACACAAATCCAAGTGCAGATATTTTCATGAAAATTGAATCATGAACTATTTTTAAGCAAAATGTACGGTAGATACATTTGCAATGAATTAACAGCCCTGCTTTACTCTTTGTAATATTGTTGTGCTATTACTAGTGTAGGTAATCAACAATTTATTAAACTACTTCCCAATCAATGAATATGCCAATGGTTGCCACCTTTTTACTTTTACAAGGTGTGTTCATGTGAAGAGCCTTGTGTATCATTTATCGCTTTATATTTTCCTGCTGTCATTTCAGTAAGAGACATTTCTAATAGCAGTAGTGATAACAAAAAAGAATTAAAGTAGCTGACATTTCCTGCACACTTATGATGTGCCAGATTTTATGCCACATTCATACTAAACCGTCACAGCGTACCTCTAAAGAAGGTAGAGTTTATAATTCTATTTTGTATTTGAAGAAAGTAATAGTTGAGGAACTTGCTGTAAGTCACAGAAAAACAGCGAGTATTGGAGCCAGGATTCAAACCCAGGCCATGTGACTGGGAGGCCATCAGAGGACATAACAGTACAGTTCACCGGTATTTTATACTGCCCTGCCCCATCTAGAAGAATTGCTGGGGATCAGGGTAGATACCAGCAAAAATGGTGGAGTACGAAATTCCAAATAAAAGCCTCCTGGTATTAGGGTGAGGAAATGGGGCTCATTCAGAAAGTATTATCAGCACTTTATGGTGCCTCCCTGGAAGACATTTGCAAAAAGCTTGTCTTTGTATGTTACCTGACTCAGAATTCTCCTGGTGCAAAAGTTGCTACCAGGGAGATGTCACTGAAAGTATTTATAGGCAGATGTTTTAGTTGCTTCTGCCTGAGGTGATGGATAACATTTGGGACAAACAATGGTCTAACCAAAGAGTTTGAGAGGAAGGGCTAAGGAAGAATTGTACAAAAGTAGTTTCAAAAGCACTGACATGTATTTTGGAATCTAAAAGTCCACGTGTATACACAGAGCTTTGTGAACACTCAATAAAGACCCGAGACAGTCAGTTAAGCGTCCGACTTCGGCTAAGGTCATGATCTCACGGTCCATGCGTTCGAGCCCTGCGTCGGGCTCTGTGCTGACAGCTCAGAGCCTGGAGCCCGCTTCCGATTCTGTGTCTCCCTCTCTCTCTGACCCCCCCCCCACCCCGTTCATGCTCTGTCTCTCTCTGTCTCAAAAATAAATAAACATTAAAAAAATTAAAAAAAAAAAAGACCCGAGAAAGCCCTAAACTTTCACCTCTTGAGGCCCTACAGAAGCAGAAGGTGTATGTATGCTAAAGCAGGGTTGTAAACTACCTGGCTGAAAGTTGAAGACATATCCCAACCTGCACACAGAGCCACTTGGCAAAGACTGAGGAAATTTTTTGTTCCAGGTATTTAAGGAAAACTGTCTAATCATCAGATAGCCACTACGCTAAAACAAACAAACAAAATCCCAAAGAACTCAGTGGCCCCAAACAAAAAGAATCAGACTTTACAGAATAAGTTAAGAAAAGTCACTAGGGATGCCTGAGTGGCTCAGTCGGTTGAGCGTACAACTCTTTATTTCGGCTCAGGTCATGATCTTGCGATTCACAAGTTGAAGTCCTGCATCTGGCTCTGCCCTGACAGCTCAGAGCCTAGAGCCTGCTTCGGATTCTGTGTCTCCCTCTCTCTCTGTCCCTCCCCTGCTCATGCTCTGTCTCTGTCTCTCTCTCAAAAATAAATAAAACGTTAAAAAATTAAAATAGTAAAACTAAAATACCTATAAATACATTTCAATAAAAAAAAATTTAATGTTTATTTTTGAGAGAGGGAGAGACAGAGCGTGAGTGGGGGAGGGGCAGAGAGAGGGAGACACAGAATCCAAAGCAGGCTCCAGGCTCTGAGCTGTCAGCACAGAGCCCAACGCAGGGATTGAACCCATGAACCACAAGATCATGACCTGAGATGAAGTCGGACGCTCAACCGACTGAGCCACCCAGGCGTCCCTAAATCTTTATGACCTTGAATTAGGTAACAATTTCTTAGGTATGACACCAATTTGTAATCCCTATTCAGAAAGGATGCCCATTGCCGACATTCTCTTCAACACTAGCGTAGTATAAATCTTTTGAAGTTTGCTAATATTTTGGTGACTATATTGTTTTAAAAAGGCATCTTGAGGCGCCTGGGTGGCTCAGTCAGTTAAGCATCCAACTTCGGCTCAGGTCATGATCTCACAGTTTGTGGGTTCGAGCCCCGCGTCGGGCTCTGTGCTGATCACTTGCTCAGAGCCTGGAGCCTGCTTCAGATTCTGTGTCTCCTTCTCTTTCTGCCCCTCCCCCGCTCATGCTTTGTCTCACTCTGTTTCTCAAAAATAAATAAATGTAAAAAAAAAGAAAATTAAAAAAACACATCTTATTATCACTTTGTTTATATTTCCTTAACTGCTAAGGAAGTTAAATATATTTTCCTATATTGATTTGTCATTTGCATTGCTATATTTTGCATGTGTGTGTGTACATGTGTGCGCATGCATGCGTTTGTGCAAGCACATGGGTTGGGGAAGATGTGGTTTTGGTTGTGGATATGTGTGGTTATATCTGTCTTGTTTTCTGTTTAAGTATTCTCCTGTACCCAGTTCTCAAAAGAATACATCTTCACAGTCGTCTAAAACCTTGCACTTTGAGACATGAAAGGGCAGTGCGTTTCTGTAAATGTGTTTTTTAATATTGACTTAGTAGCAGGTGAAGTGAATTTACTTTTCTACCTTTTATTCCTACTACTACCATCATATTCCTAGATGCATTCACTCATGATGAAAGACTCACTGCTATTTTGAATTCCTAACTCTATTGCAGATGAGAAGAAAAAGCTGCTTTATTTATCCTCAGGGAAAGCAAAAAATACAATAGTATACAACTTTAACATATGAATGAACATTTCTTTAACATTTTAACTCTTTTAATTTAATGTGTCCTCTATGTACGAAATTAAACTTCTATTGGATCTCTGATAAAACAGGTAATTGCAGACATTTGACTGCTGATGTTACAGCTTACCTCCTGAGTTATTGCTTTCTTTTTACTTAATCATTATGACTTCCCTGACTACTGGCAGAAAAGCTCTGCAGTGAAAGGAACTAAATTATTTTTTAAATGAACAGAGTATAAAATATTCCTTAAAATGTAGTGATTTGCATTTTATAAGATTTAGGGTTTAGTTGCTTGTTTTATTTTCTATAGATTCTAAGCTTCGTTATGAAAGAAATTATGTCCTCATGACGCTAAGCGATCCAGAATTAATTTCATATTTAGGTAGCCATACTTAGAATGAAGAACTTCTTAATCATAGTTCCATTGTGATCACTGGTGTGGATGATTGGTCCATTGCTTAGCGTGTTTTAAATAAACGATGAATTAATGCATGTGAGGCTTTGTGTGGGATTTTTTAAAAATAAGGTTAATGCACGATGGATCAATTTAAAGTACCTACTTTCCTCATAGGAAATTCTACTTCAGTTATCACCACCTTTGTACCCTTAACAGTATTAAAAAGAGAAAAAGGAGATTCATAGCAACAAAAATGAAAACTTAAAGCATTTCAGAGTTATTACTTCAAGAATTATAACAGCCATTTGTGATAATTAACTTTGTTCTTCCAGTTTTTTTTTTTAAGTGGATACAGTGGCAGTGAAAGTAACTTTGAAAAAAGAATATTTCCAATGCTGTCTTGTATCTGTTGATGTTTTTGGTTCCTGTCTTTCTGCAGGAGTCACAACTGTTCTAACAATGACAACTCTAAGCATCAGTGCTCGGAACTCCCTCCCCAAAGTGGCTTATGCAACTGCCATGGACTGGTTTATTGCTGTTTGTTATGCATTTGTGTTCTCTGCCCTAATTGAATTTGCAACTGTTAACTACTTCACCAAAAGAGGATGGGCTTGGGATGGGAAGAGTGTAGTCAATGACAAGGTAAGTGAGAATCCCCTAACAGATTTAGTTTATAACAGACATGTTCCTAAAAATTGACATTAAAAACATTCAAATATAAATTTTATGTGTGTGTGTGTGTGTGTGTGTGTGTGTGTGTGTGAATCATATTTCTTTTAAAGTATGCTTTTGCCTGAAATCCTTTAGGAATGCTTGTAAGAGTATGACTTCTGTTGAAACCACTCCCTAGCATCTGCTGAGCTCTGACTGTGTGTCAGGCACTGTGCTAAGTTGTTTACACATGTTCTATCACGTAATCTTTACAACTTTATGACTAATGTCTCTTTTTAATTCTCATTTTTCTGATGAAGGAGCTAAGGCTTAGTGAAGTCATTTACTTGCCCAAGCTCACACAACAAGTTAGTAGCTATAATTGATGGCAGATCTGACCATGAAGTTCATGCTTTTAAATACCACACTGCTTTATAATAAAGAGATTTGAAAAGAAAGTGGACTTTAATTTACCTGTTGTAGAATCTCAGGCTCTATCAGCAGTTAAGTTACTCTTCACCTACCCTCATTGCTGTTGCTTGGATAGAAAGGTTCAAGCGACATTGTTATCTCTTCCATGTTGTGTGGAATAAGTACTTAGGTGCTGGAATGCTCAGAAAGTTTAAGTTGCTCATGTAGTCTATGAGACTCATTTGTTTTTAAGATTAATTTCTTTGGGAATTGTTGGTGTCCATTTTTAGGTTTCAAGTACTGAAGCTAGTGGAAGTTTTGAGCATTAATATAACATCTGTTCCCTTTCTTATTTAATGGATTATTATTCATCTGCATTAAGAGGAAGCTTTGGCTGTATCACAGTGAGATATAAAGTATTCTTAATAGTTAAGTTCTACTTGGAAGGCTCCTTTTTAACAATATATCTATTAAAATGTTTCTTCCATTAAATTTGGAATAACATACTTGGTGATTTTACTTCTTTGTCAGTTATTTAAATATAATTTTTTCTCATTTCTAGAACCATATTGCAGTTTAAGCATACAAATTATTGATGTTATAATTTAAAAGTCTTGCTCTTTTTCCTAATTTTGTAAACTGTAAGTTTTAATAAGTGCTGGTTTATTTCATTTTATAAGCAACGTTTTGCATACTAACAGCTACTGAGTAAATATTAAAGGGAATCCAATTAGCTTTCTATGCTTAACTTCTAGGTTATTTCAGCATTTCCATTACATTTTATTATTGATTTATGTTTTCATTTTTCATATAATGTACTGCTTTTTCATTGCTATCTATGCAATTACTTCTTTTTAGTTATATTAGTTACACATGCGCTTTCATACTAACTTTTTTTGAAGGTGAAATGCCAGATGTATTTATAAATGCCAGACATGTTTATAAATATGTCACAAAAGATAAATAGTGGTTTGTGGTAAATTCTCCATATAGATATTCATTGATATATCACTTTTTAATGCTATGAGGGTGCCAATCAAATTGACATTGTGATTTGGCATATCAAATTGACATTGTGATTTGGCATATCAAACAAAATACCTTCTCCCTGTACTTGGAAAATAGAAGTACCTATAAATGCAAAAAACCCATTCATGATGATGCATTCTAAAAACAATTACCTAGTACTGAGGAATGCTGGAATTAAGTCAAACCACATATCAAATCACACAGAGCAAAGATAAATCCAGGACAAAATCATTGATGTTTGAGTCTCATCTGCAAGAAAACAGCTAACAAATGTTGTATTATTTCAGTCCTAAGTGGTTGGAATTCAGTGGTTAATTTAAAGGGAACATTGTATCAGGCACGTTGCTTGTTCTTACTTTTCCATAGCTAGGCCTTTGAGAATTTTTTGTTGAATAAAGAATCGAAGAGTTTCTTTTATGAAGTCTGCACATGTAACACCAAGGAAAAACTTCATTGCCTTCACGGAAAGAATGTTCAGTCTTGGAAAGAATGTTCAGTCTTTACAATGGTGAATTTATCAGTGGGTACTCAACCCAATTTCATGATTCAAATGAATTTTGGGAGGTGCTTCCTAAACTTAGCTTGGAAATAACCACATTCTTAGGACTGAAAGGAAATCGAGTGCCCCAAACTAGCACATCTGCCTGAAAAAATATTTCAGTGCAGTCTACTTTCAGGCTTCTCTGCTTTAGTTTTCCTTAGGAAGAAATTTTTTTAAGTGGAAAATGATAATTTATTTGAATTATAGAATTTTTGTCCACTGCCCATATTGGTGTCCTTCCAGTTTTATCAGACTGGAAAAAATCCTCAGCTTTCGAAGTTGGTATCATAAGTCAATGCAGTTCAATCATCTGTCAATAGAAAGAGCATATGAAAAGTTCTTAAACATTTGTAAACTGGCAAGTATTAATTTGCATCATAAGAATAATAATGACTCAAAGATGCATACCACTAGCATATGTTTGAAAAAGGAAATACACATTTAACATACAATTTATATGTAGATTGCACTCTGTTGATCTTGAAAGTTAGTTTTTGCAAATACATAAATCCACTCCATTCATATTCAAGCTACATTTGAGCCCTCTGTTAGAAGACAGAGCCTACCTACTGTGCTCTGTGATCTTGGACAAGATGTTTTACTACTTTTAGCCTCAGGTGTGACACTAGATTACAAAACCTTATCACTCTAAAAGTGTAGTGCTGGATCAAATGTTCCATCTCCAGTTGTCATTCCTTTCCATATACAGAAAGTATCTTATTATGAAATTCCCCAAGTTCTTCTGGAAGCTTCCCTCACAACCAACATTCTTCCACTTGCCCAAGACTAATTCTTCCACTGCAGCTCTCGATCTCTTTCTCTCTTGTTCTTTTCTCAGCCTTGAAGCATCAGTTATTGTTTTCTTCTCATTTCATCAAGGCCATCTTCTCCTTTCCAGCTGCCTCCTTCCTTTCAGTAAGGAGTATGCTTACTCTGTTTCATTAACAGGAGGCAAGAACTCTCTCTAGATCCTATGTCACCCATTCCCCCATCTTCAGATTCTACCATCTTCTTCTCCAATTCAAGCTTTTTGAAAACCGTGCTACAATGTCTGTGTTCTCACTTTCAATTTAATTCTCAGCCCACTGTAATCTGATTTCCTTTTCATGTATTGTCCTGTAACTGACGAACACCAATAACCTCCACGTTTTCAGATCAGATAATAATTTTTCATTTTTCTCAAGGGATCCCCATTCAACCCATTGAATATTGTTGGGCTTCAGAACTCCATTCAGGTGCAAGTCAGCAGCATTTCTTTACAAGAAGCCTTCGAATAGCAACTTCCTGCCCTCAAATCCTGGCCTGGCAGCTGCCTTTATTCATTCTATTCTGAGAGTCCCTGCCCAAGTTCACAGTAGATCCTGTCTTCCTAACATCTGCTCTTGTTTACCCCCAAAGACAGCCATTTGGCTTTATTTTATTGTTTTTGGTTTTACTATTCACTATGTGATTCTCACTTTAAGGGTTTTATAGATAGTATTTGTGGGAATGTCTACAACACTAAACAGTGTCCACCCATTTACTGTCCCCAAATAGATAATCCTACTCGTCCTGAGAACAAATGTCAATCTTCAGGAAATTTCTGAATCCTGCACCCCCTAAATGATTCAGTCCCATTTAAGTGTGTCTAGCACCCTGATTTTTTACATTAAATCCTTTATTACAGTTTGTAATTGTATATAATGCCTCATCTCCTTCACTGATCATTATAACATGTCCATGTTTATTTCAGTAAATCATTCACTGTTGGCCTTTTGCACTGGGTCTTGTAGTTGCTCAGTAAATATGGTCTGAATGAATAAAGTACAGCCCAATCAAATCTACAGCTCATGCTTTTATAGTATCTATAACTGTACCCCATACCTTTCTTTTAAGTTCTGGGATCACATATCCATCCTATTCCCTAGGCATTTCTATATGACTCTACTATCTCAATCTTTACATATCTTTTTTTTAAATAAAAATACAACAAACAAAGATAAAACCTTCTAAACTGATTTTGTATATTTCCCCTGCCCACATTTCCTTTTTTAAATCTCTGGCAAAACCTAATCTCACATACCAACAATTTGGAAATACCCCTTAACATCTAACCTGTCATCACATGGTGCCTATTTTCTTGTCCTTGTCATGGACTATGCCCTTGCTCAGTGTTCTCTGAGAACACTGTCTCTAATCATGTCTCCCTCCAGTCCATCCTCTACATTAGTGCTAGGGTCATTTTTCAGCTCTTCAGTGAATTGTTGAAATCTTAATGCTAATTATTGAACTCTTTAATGAATTCTTCAAGTTGGTCAGCTGATATCCTCCAAGTACATAACTTTCTCATAAGTTTGTTTCACATGTTGAGTTACTTGTTGTTTTACAGATGTCTATATTTTAGCAAGAGCATTTGCTCAAGTTATTACTATTATTATTCATTGTGCATTACCCCCATGTGCCTAGGAATATCTCTGTGTTAGAAATGAGAAACTGCAGGGACATGTGGGTGGCTGAGTTGGTTAAGCATCCAACTCTTGGTTTTGGCTTCAGTCATTATCTCACTGATTCCTGAATTTCAGCCCCACGTCGACTCTGTGCTGATGGAGCAGAGCCTGCTTGGGATTCTCCTTACCTCTGTTTCTGTCCCTCCCCCACTCATGCTCTATCCCTCTCTCAAATAAACAAACAAATAAATAAATAAAAACCTTAAGAAAAAAAAAAAAGAAATGAGAAACCATAGATTTGTTCCCATAAAGTTACTTACTCAGGATCACATCTAATAAGTGGTACATCCAAGATTGAACACAGATCTGAAGTCCATGCTTGTGTTCTTCCTCTAGCCATTAAACCATCCCCCAATATCCATGCTGCTACACATCTCCATGACATTAGATTCCTCTTACCAAAATGCCCCCTCCTTCCTTCTGTAACTGATGAATTCCTACTTCTTTCTTAATATCCATCTGATTTTACTTAACACTGAAACTTTCTAAGTGAATCCAATTACTGCCCTCTATTATCTTTCTGCAGTACCTGACACAAATTCATTTTATGTGACCTTAGTAAATTATACTTTGATCATAAATTTGTGTTTCTAACAGTAGGTTACATGGTCTAAGAAGATAGTAGTATTGTCACACTCATCATTTTCTCTGCTATAACCTGGAATAATAGTTAGCACATAATTTATTTGAATTAAATTTAAAAAATAAATAACTCTAATCTCTTGAGACTGATTCCATTTCTAAATCTGAGTCAGTGGTTCTACACTGGCCAAGAAAAGCATATTCTCTGGAAACACATCATATATTAAATTACTTAAAACACAGACTTAGTTGGGGCACCTGGGTGGCTCAGTCGGTTAAGTGACCGACTTTAGCTCAGGTCATGATCTCACAGTGCATGGATTCGAGCCCCGCGTCGGGCTCTGTGCTGACAGTTCAGAGCCTGGAGCCTGCTTCTGATTCTATGTTTCCTTCTATGTCTGCCCTTTACCAGATCCAATTCTGTCTCTCTTTCTCTCTCAAAAATAAATAAACACTAAAAAATTAAAAAAAAAAAAAGATTTAGCAACATAGTATGCAAACTAACATGAAATGTGCCATTGTTTTGTGATTCACTCCATGCAATCCATAGAAAACATCACATTTCAAGTGTTTTCTTCATTTATTTGCATTTTTCAACATCCTGCCTTGTTCCAAAAGCATTTCAGGCAGTTTACCAAAAGAATGCATGCACTTAACTATTATAAAATAAAATATAAATAGAAGTAAGATATCAGGATGAAGGAAAATACAATGCAAATGTGTCCACCGTTTGGGCCAGAACATTAGCTATAGTCCATAGCTAGAGGAGTTGAGCTTTAAATTCTGAGCTTCTTGGCTGCCAAAGTAAACCATGGGGTGGGGGGCGGGAGTTATTCTTATTTGTAATCAAAAAATGGAAGCATAGATTTTCTTAGAGAAAATATTTTCCTACATTGAATTCTTTAAAACAATATCATATGGGTTTTATATTAGGGAAAGCTGGGTACTATTGAAAGTAATGTCAACATTTTCCCAATAAACTCAGTAATGAATTTCATATTGATGTCTCTTGTAGTCCCCTTCAATAAAAGCTGAAGGCATTACATTAACATACAACTCAGTGAAGGCAATTCTTCAAGGAGCTAAGCTAATATGGTCCAAGTATATAGCTTTCTCATGGCCCAATTTAATCCAAGGAAAGACTTTAGAGTACTTAGAGAAGTGGATGGACTGTATAACCTTCAAACAATCTTCTGTAAGTATCACTTTTCTCAGTCAGGATGGTTAGCAGACAGTTAACAATAGCATTATCTGACCCAGGAGCATGTTGTTGCTTTACAAGAAATGGGCTGGCTAGTAGCCACAATGACTGTAAAAAAAACAACATGGTATATAGAAAGAGCATAGATTTGCCACTCTGGCATCCTTGGGTTTTTTCCAAAGTCTGTCTTATCTAGTGTTACATTTATGAGCGCTCCCTTTCCTTATTCTAAGGACAATATCTGCGATTCTTTCCAATTCTGCAACCATGTGATTATTATTTTTATTCATATCCCAGGTCACTATGCTAACAGATGTCTATATTTTAGCAAGAGCATTTGCTCAAGTTATTAACACATTATTTTATCTACTACTCTAAGGAAGCTGAAACTGGTTTGCCCCATGGTGTAAGACATTTTGATTTCTACAATCAAGAATTTTCCAGACTTGAAATTTTACATGTGTTCAGACATTCTAATGAAGTAATAAACTCAGAATATTCTGAATCCTATAAAACATTGTTTAAAAAACAGAAAATGTAATTAGTATGTGCTGTATTTACTTTTCATTCCACTTCAGCTACAGCATCAACAAATTCTATAGTAGCGTATTTTCCTCTTTTTTCCCCAATTAATGTGTAAAAATACATAATCTATTGATTTTGTGATTAGCCATATTTTCCCCTTCCCACTTAATATGAGTCTCAATTACAAGCAAAACAACTTCCACAAACATGTGGAATGGTAAAATTGTGGACTTTCAGGATAATTACATAATAGAATTATAGAACAGACTATGGGAATCTCAATTTTATGACTCTCATAAATACTATACTCTACAAAATAACTTTATATGTTTGTATATATCATATACTTTCTAAATATATATTTTTTGTCACAGTGATCATTCTAGTACATGTCATTCATGATAAAGCAAACATTTTTTGAGCCTCTTCTGTGCCAGGAACTATGCTAGCAGCTCTGCATTGCACAGTCTGTGCTCTCAAGGAGCTTACAGTCAAGTGGAAGAAAAAAAATAAGTGAGAGAAGTATACATGCCACTATAGAGACAGACACTAGGGTGTCGTGGAAGCCCATGGAAAGAGTAATTATTGCAGTAAGAAGTAATGTTTCAATACATGTGATTTTGAGCTGAGTTTGTATAAAATGGATCTAACTAGGGGAACAGCATGGGTTGGTAATCAGTTCCTGGCTCAATTGTGGTATCATGCACAGGTTAGGGAATAAAGGAGAGTGTAGAATTAGGTTGGGAGTGAAAGTAACCTGTAATCATTTCTGGATATTTTGCGTTTTGATTACCTATGGAATATGTAGATAGAGAAGTCTAATGAAACATAATGGGTGATAATTCTGGTGAGAGGTATTATGTCAGTCATCTGCATATTGGTAACAGAGCCATTCAAGAGTCACTTAAAATTAATAGAAAATAGCAGTGGATAGAAGTTAGCAGTGAATACGGCAAGGTGATATCTTCTGTAATGGCCTAGCAACTAATACTTTTTAGTACTGTCTATGAATTACAAAGAATAGTAATAGAATATATTATGGGGACTTAATCTGTATACTCTGCTTTAGCAGATCTAAGAACCGTAAGTCAGCTATCAATTCAATAGTATTTTTTTCTCTAGATACATGATTTTGATTTTAAATAGATAGGAGCAATTTGCTTTAGTGTATATTTGTGATAATTACTTTCAAATGGACTGAGGAGAGTTATTTTATAACTTTGTAAGACTTTGTAAGATCTACGCCAGAAAGGCTTTACTGGGCTATGGATAAGAATTGAGAAGTTTTAGTACCATGGGAGTGCCCTGCGCTTCATTCAGTGAATTGGTAAGAAATTACAAGTGCCAACCACTGGGTTTTGACTAAACATAGTACTCGGGACTCTTGCACTTTCGCTTGCTATTGGTTCTGAAAATAATCAAGTTTCCAAGTTCCTAGAGAGCATTCTGAAGCCAAGCCATCATCTTGTCAGGTACTAAGCTTGCCTCCAAAGTTCATACTTACATTCAGAAATTGAAGCCATTCTTTGAACAATGAAGAAAAAATAAGATGAAATTTTATTCTTAGTAGTTAAGTCAATAAAAGTTACAAATACACATTAAAATTATTTTTAACACTGCTTATGATAATATCCACAGTATTGGGATGGAAAAAAAAAACCAGCAACATACAAAAATATTCGAGGGTGATATTTGGCTGGTACATTCTGGCACAGCCCTTCTGGGTATTTACAGCCAATGTTTGTTCAGGTTGACCAGAGTATCTGTTTTGTTTTGTTAGGGCCCCTGCTTCAGAGTTTGTTAAATAATTTAGCATCACCTGTGGGTTTGTATACAGTTGAAGGGTGTTAAGTCAGGCAGGAAGGGTGCTGGTGAGAGTACAAAGTCTATCTGTAAACGCTTCTTACAACAAAGGACATTTACATTTATGTTTCTTTGTCAAAATGTCTAAACCTTGCACCATAAATCCTGACCTAACTTAAATGTCCCTCTTCCCAGATACCTTTTTTGGGTTCCTCCATGCAATGTTATGTCTTCTTTCAAAGATATAAAATGGATCTTGTAAGCCAGTAATCAAGATTTTGTAACTGAGTTATACCCATTCCTACTCTCCGCTAAGAGACTGTGCTTTTCAATGTGGTTTGGGTATTCATTTGCGCACTAAATTCTCACAGTGGTTCATTATGGCTTTGGTATAATTATCTCCCTGTTTTCAAACTAGAAGCTGAAGCAGGTAGAGGTTAAAGAATATTCTCATGGTCAGTCCAAATTCTCTATAAGTGCCATTTGAGATTACTTTAAATGATATCTAGGTATATTCTAAATAATGATAATATAAACCCTGTATGTTACATACTTTATGGTTTAAAGGGTCTTTTTAGAAGATTGACCTAGTGATATAAACTAGGAATTTAGGAAAGAGTGTACTCCCAAGTTTCAAACACCTTCTCCAAAGAGTAATATCACATAGTATGGTATTTAAAGCAGAGGTTTAAAGTCACACACATGGGAGTTTTTGTGCTTTTTCAGCCACTTAACAGACAGGAGACCTGGTTATATCACGAAACCTCTTTAGCCTCTAGTTTGAAATTTGTTAAGTATCGAACTTACCTCCTACCCAGTAGTGATGTTTTTTTTACAAATAATACTGTCAGTCTTAACCCTCCACCTGACACATCCTAGTGTTCAGCACGTTACCATCTCGCTGTCAGTTACATACTTGGAAATTCCCCTGCATTTGTAACATGGGAACTTTGTGTGCCATTGCAGAAGAAAAGCTGTTTTATAGCTTTCATAGTGGTAGACCCTCAACCCCTTTCCTTTTATACTCCAGCCACATCTGGAAGAATGCCTCATCAGCTAGGGAAATTGAGGAGGGAGAAACCTGATGTCAGTAAAGGACAGGAAAACCAGGCCTGTTTTTGGATCTTCTGGGCTCCCTGAGGACCTTTCTTATCTCATTTTACCTGAACATTTTGAGAATTCTTTAAAAAAAAATTTTTAATGTTTATTTATGAGAGAGAGAGAGAGAGAGAGAGAACATGAGTAGGGAGGGGCAGAGAGAGAGGGAGACACAGAATCTGAAGCAGGCTCCAGGCTCCAACCTATCAACACAGAACCTCATGCGGGGCTCAAACCCATGAACTGCAAGACCATGACCTGAGCCGAAGTCAGACACTTAACTGACTGAGCCACCCAGGCGCCCCGAACATTTTGAGAATTCTTAATTGAAAATAATTGATATTTGAAATTCTGTTCTAGGCCAATTCGTCCTCTACATCTGTTGATTTACACTCTTCACTATTTTGGATAATTCATAGCTGGCTCAATTTTGTTTGCATTTAGATAACTAAGAAGACATTTATGTTAGATAGAAATGCAGATAAATGTTATTTATGTTTCCAGGTTCATTAATTCAGCTGCATATTATGTGCCTACCAGGTAGAAGGCACCATGCTAAGTGTAAGTTTATAATGGTAAACAAGACAGACGTAGCACCAGCCTTTATTGAACTTAGATTCTAATGAGAAAAGAAAACGTCAATCAAATAATCACACTAGAAAGAATTTATACATTTTGAAAAATGCCACGATGGAAGTAAACTGAGTGCTGTGAAGCATGCATATGGGCAAAAAGACTGTGCTGCATAGAGTGGCTGGGAAGGTCTTTTTGAGGACAAAGACTAAACCAAGACCAAAGTATGAGAGGGGATTGATAACAGGAAATGCAGGATGGAGAGAGGCAATTCAAGTAAGGAAGTGGCATGGCCAAAGGTACCAAACAAGGGAATATTCTGAAAACTGAGGTTATTTCCTGGGACTGGTATATAACAAAGAAAAGAAGCCATGGTAAGAGGTATTGATTTTATTCTCAGGACCTTGAGAGTGTATTTAAGGGATTTAAGCTGAGGAGTGACATGATCCCATTTGTGTCTTGAAAAAAATCCCTGTGACTACAGTGTGTCTAATGATTGGACAAGGTCAAGCCAAGCTGGGAGAGCACAAAGCATTTAATTTGGTCCAGGCAGGAGATAATTGTGAGCCAGATTAGAGCGGGTGGGAACTGAACTGGGGATTATGAGGAGAAACAGCTTGTGGTTGAGCTAGGCAAAAAGCAGAATTTGTATTTTATCTTTGTCCTATGTTTTTAGTATTTATTTCACTGCCACCCGTATATGGTTAGTTTATCACCATATGAATAAAGCATTTGACACCAGAGAGAGAAATACTGTTATCTAGTTCAAGAAGATAAATTTCTTTGTTCAGAAATTGAGGTCATATGTTGTAGATGATCATTTCTCTTGTTAAGATATCTCTACATTCCATTTATTCATTCACTCATTCATTCAACAAATATTTGAATAACTACTTGTAAGAGTCAAAGTGTTGCATCGTTTATTACATTTATGGTTTTGATTGTTTTCCATGTAAACAACAAAAAAACGTGGTTCTTCAGGTAAATGGTGTCATTGATTTTTACACTGGGGATTTCCTCATGGTTTTAGGACTCCTTTTATTTATTTTCCTAAATTTCATCTTTCTAATTGATGATGATGTTTTTATCAAGATGCTTTTCTGCAGAATTTGAACTGGAGTTTGGAAAATGTTAAGTGGCAGGCTCAACCCATATTCTGTTAATTCTTGTATTTTTCAATAGAAAAAAGAAAAAGCCTCTGTCATGATACAGAACAATGCTTACGCCGTGGCTGTTGCCAATTACGCCCCGAATCTTTCAAAAGACCCAGTTCTCTCCACCATCTCCAAGAGTGCAACCACACCAGAACCCAACAAGAAGCCGGAAAACAAGCCAGCAGAAGCCAAGAAAACCTTCAACAGTGTTAGCAAAATTGACAGAATGTCTAGAATAGTTTTCCCAGTTTTGTTTGGTACATTTAATTTAGTTTACTGGGCTACGTATTTAAACAGAGAACCTGTATTAGGGGTCAGTCCTTGAATCTAGACACAGGTGATCTTTGGGATGTATAGGAACATACAACTTTGTTTGTTTTGCTATGTACAGTCTGACTAATAACTGCTAATCTGTGAACCAACATGTACAGTATGTATATAGCTATATAGCTTACCAGTAGACCTCTAATGGAGACACGCATTTGCTAACTTGCGGAACCGCAGGCAGAAAGCACCCCGTGCCCAAAGAGCCATTGCCTTTTTTAAAGATTTACCCTAGGAACTCGTTCAAAGTGGATTTCACGTGACCTGATTCATTTCCTACTGTCCTAATTGTGATGAAAATGGGGATCCTATACCACACTTTATGAACTCTTTTGATTTAAGTCTTAAATAGAACTATTTTGTACTGTTGCCTAACGATAACGTAAGATAACGTTTTCATTCCAAGGGGAATTCTAAATCATAGAACTCGTTGTATCTGCCACATCAGTGCCCTTCATGAGTGCTCAGAATCCCTGCTAGTGTAATTGGAAGCTTAGCACACATCAGAAGAAAAACTAGAGATCTGAAATCAGCTTTTAATTACTCTGTATAGCATCTATAGCACATATTACAGCATGACAAGCTCAAATAGTTAAGAGTCACTCCTGACAGAATGTTAATTATGCCTAGAATTTAATAATCAGAATGTCATGGCCATTACATTTTAGCATCAGAGTTTATTTGAAAGTAAAATTCAAATCCTACAGAGTATTATAATCATTGGAAACTACCTTAAATTAAAACAATAAAAATAAAAAAAAAGACAAATGTGTCTTACTCTTTCCAGGTATGTGTTGTATTGAAATTGATCAGCTAAATTTTCTTGGTGCTGGAGACTGGAAAAAGCATCCAGTTTGGCTGCTGTGGAACAACATTCACATTGGATTAGAAAATTGTGCCAAAAACTCCCACTGATGAGAATTCATAGGTGTCACAGTATCTAGATGAGCACTTATACGATTCTCTTCTTTCCTGTTTACTGCAAATTCTGCCTTAAGGCTTCTTTTCATCAGGACTCAGAAGCCACTAATTACAAAGGAAAGGGCAGTGAATTGGCACATTTTTCTGTCTTGAAGTAGTGCTTTCAGATAAGAATTATGTAAATCTGCTTTTGTAAATTGCAACTTTAAATTTCATTGACTCAAATTTACAACAGCTTTGTATACCAGAAGAGGTTTTGGTAAGAGTTGAACATTTTTAAACAGAAACTTTAAAGCATCACCAACAGATTGTGGATTAGTTCACATGCACAAATATAAACATGCACACACGTATACACACACACACACACACACACACACACACACACTAACTAAATTAGAGTGCACACACATAGCTAAATTAGAAACCACAATTTTCAATTTTATATAATTACTAAATATTAATGGGTAAAATTCATTTTTCTTTTAATATTTAAAATATACTCTCTATGCCCCTGAAATATGTTAATAGAAGTTAACAATTGTGTCTCATGCCTAGATTTAAGATTTTTGGCAAACCCAAAATCCTTTTGACTCACATCTACATTAGCAGTTATTAGTTGACTTTTACTAATAGATACACCTTTATGATGGTGTTTTTGTAGAAACATAAGTAGTCAAATAGTGGCATTTCTTGCAGTTTTGTACAGTATTTCAGTATAGTGCATAAATAAGTATGTTCATAAAATCAATAAAAGAAGTATCTTACGGAAATAAGCAAAATCACAACAAAAATTGCTATTCCTTTGCCTCGTTTAAATTTATTTTTTTCATTTTCTTTGTTTTAGTGTGATTCTATTATGTGCTTTGCATGACTGTATTAATACCAAGGTCACAAATGCATCTTATTAACAGAATTTGCCGTGAAGACAGGCTTGACATTAAAAGTTCCCTCACGAAAGATAATCCATAATCCTTAATAAAATAAAATTGTTAACATGAGCTAATAAATGTATTTCTTTAATTCCCTTCCAATTACAGCTTATTTGTCATCTAAATAGTTTTAACACATACACTTTATTTATACGTTGACATGGAAGATACCCTATTTTCCTACACACTTAAATATAACATAGATCTGTAGAGTTTAGGGAACTGTGTAAGAGTCTGAGAACATGCACCTTGCTTGAAGGCAAGCAATAAAAATGCTTTGTACGGTATACATTACTTTACACTTTAAAAACATTGTGCTTGTAAGTTCTACATTTCCCCCTTAATATCTGACTCTAAATTATAAATTTATAAATATGTACATATGTAAAAATAGTTGTAAATAGCAGTTTCTGTAAGACAACAGAAGAGACTCCTCTTTACCTTTGACAAAGGGCTGCGCCTACATCGTTGACACCAGTTTCATTAAAATTTAAGGTAGAGTGGCCAGAAAAGTTATTCTTGTTATTCTTATTTTTAGTTTGAATTGCCAAAATCTTATTTGAACCTAAGAACATCCTGACAGTTCAGATTTTCTGATGATGTGGATTGGGATTTTTGATTATTTCTCTCATGTTGGTGTATTTTTTTACACATTTCTCCAACTTTTAAAATTTATACATCAAAGGGAACTTTTGGTGTTTCTGGAGAGAGGGAGGATGCTGCATAGAAAATTATTTTAAATCATAGAACCGTAGTGTTTAAAATTATTCTGCTTTCCATAAACCATTGTAAAGATGCAGAAGAAAAGTGACACAAATTTATTAAAATAAGACCAAATTTTCAAGAATTACATTTTTAATACACTATCAGAGGTCTCTTTGGCCCACATTATGCCTATTTTATGCAGTTGCACATTGACATAAAGAGTTATGGTATGTACAAAATGTAGATAAGTACATGTACATATATTAGAGATAAAGTCTCATTTTTGTATAGCTGCTGCTCTGATTCAGCTAATATTTATTCAACAAATATTTTTTTTTACCTCGTACTGTGTGTCACATCATGATGGTGTTAATAACACTCATATTGCACCCTCAGAATTTAGATGAAAATTAAAGTGCATCTCCTTCTTCTAAAGACTGAAAATCAAAGACGAAATGGAACACGTGAATTAATTTAGCACTGAGAGTTGTTTTAATAAGTTATAAGATCATGAGTGTGCTAAGATAGTGTCTGTGTTGTTTTTTCCTCCTATTCGTGTTCCTATGTTTTAAATACAAAAACGGAACAAATATAACCGGTTAGTAATTATTTTAAACTTCAGTGATTTTTAAAATGCCAGTGTTACTGCTTAGCAATCTTCAGGGATCTCTCTCTTTCGAATTTATCTCAGGTTTGAATAAGTGATCCCCTTGAGCGAGATTTCCAATTTTTTTCTTAAATATTTCATAGTTTATCTTATAAAGGACATAGATGCTATTATTTCACTCATATATTTCTTTGGTGTGTGTGTGTACATATATATATATAGGTACATATATATGTACACACATATGTGTACATGTATATATACACACATATGTATATATATGTATACATACGTACGTGTGTGTGTGTGTGTGTGTATATCCCATGTGTTTATGATGTGGTTCTTTTTATAGTCCTGGCTGAGGCTAAGGGAACTGAACTCTGCCATGATATCGTAGATTGTAGAGGGACACCAAAGCTCTATGGAATCTGTTTCTACTGTATTTGTCTCTACTATATTTGGCATAGCCTATCATTTCAGTGGGAGGACAAGGGAAGTAAATCAAGTCACGTTCTGCAAAATCATGTTTCTTCAGCATCAAGACTTTTTTCAAATGCTTCCTTCTTGATGCCTTAGACAATACCTATGAAGCACTGAAATGTTTATTATTTAATTTGCGATCCAAGACCATATCAATAGGTTGATTAGTATTAATAACTTTACCAAACACCAAATATTAATAACTTTACCAAACATCAAACTGTATAGGTTGATCCTGTTCTTCGTCTTGTAACAGTCTTATAACCATCTGCATATTTTTGAAACAACTTCCAGGATTTTTTTTTTTCATATAAAAAGGTTTGGAATTTTAAGGGAATCAAGCTAACTCATTGTTACCCTGTAGTGCATTTTTCCGTGTAATTGAGGTCTCATGGGAACCGTGGGTTTCCCTCTTATTAATCCAGAGTATACAGAAGCAAAACATTTAAACTGGGAAGGGCTGTGGTTATTTTTAATATCCATGCTTGGAAGCCAGAGACACTTTATAAAAATCACTCATAACAGTGTGGACAAGACAAATTATAATCTTTTTCTTTATTGAATTCATGCTTAAAAGATGAAATTCAGTATTTAATGAAATTTTAATATCCATCTTTCATAATCAACATTTGTATAAAAGATAATAATGTTTTCCATTAGTGTAAGCACTCATATTTTCATCAAGTTCAGAACAAATTCAGGACCTCAAAAATAGTGAAAGAAATATCAAAGAGAAAAACTTCCTGGAAAAAATGAGTCTGTTACTAATTAAACCCAGTGAAGCATTTTCCCTTTTAACGCCCAAGAAAAGGGAGAAATTAAATATGCATAAATATATACAGAAACATTTAACAGTTATGATTCTATCATGGTAAGCACCATGATTAAAATGCTAAAGTAGATGGAGTTCTTGTGAAGGCATGTGGGAATGGTAATCAAAAAATTATTCAAAATCTATCTGTTTCTTATCAGAATTTTGTATCCTCATGTTTTTCTTGAAAATTCTTAATCATCCAACATATTTGGACCACCGTTTTCAACTTTATTTAGTTGAAGTATTCTGTATTTGTCTGTATATGTAAAGAACATTTTCTTATATACATACTAATATACCCCACTTCAAATCACTGTCTCTATGTTGCAGTTTATACATAACATCACTTAATATGTTGCCTGATGGGAAGAACCACTGATAGATGTTTCAGTTTATAGTAGTTTTCCCCAAGAACCCTTAATAAGTTCTTAGCTTTGATTAGAAGAGTGTGTGTATGTGAGTGTGTGTGTGTGTGTGTGTATTTGCAGGTATGAAAGAACATTTTGAGGAATTCAAACAAATTTATACAATTTATTTTATTAATGGGCCCAATCCCAAATGTAGCTCTTATTACTAGAAATTAACTTAGTCAATAGAATAGTTTTTTCAGTAGATCCATAACAAACATACTAATTGGAATTTAGTCTTGAGCCATACATATGGTTACATATATCCTTCCTATAAAAGTTGTTAACATTTTTCTGATGTACTTCTAGTTGGCCCAGATGATTTCACAATTCTGCTTGTAAGGCAGGAAAGAAAATCTTTGAATTCCAAGTTTCTCAATGGAGGTTTGTAAAAGCTTTCATTAAATTATATATCTGGTTGATCGTATGCAGATGCCAAGTCCTCTCTATATGCATTACTGGTTAGTTTCATACCTTTTTGAATTGAAATGGTTCTGAGTTCATTCTAAGCCCTTCACATAGATTACCTCATTCAGTCCTCACAACAACCGTAAATCACTGTGTGATTCTTGAAGTTCTGGACACCAACATGCCAACCCAACACATATTTTAGACGAAGTAAAAAAAAAAGCTGTATTTTTCTTTGCTTTAATTCAAATTTATATTCATACATTTTGGGGAGCACCAATCCAATAAAAAGACCACTATCTGGTTTTCTATATGACAAAACCAAGCAAACAGCAAACACTAAACTGTACAGCAACCAAGAATCCATTTTTGTGAAACTAGTTATTCATTAATATCAGTCACAATTTAGTTTCTAGGAATATGTTGCATTTTTGTTTTTTGATCCATAGGTAATGATAATATATAAAAATGCTTAAAGTTGATTAAGAACACTATTTTGTTTTCTTCTTTATTTTCTTCTCTCTCTCTCTCTCTCTTTTTTTTTTTTTTGCCAGTTTTGTTGGGGTCAGAGAGGTTTTGTTTTTGTTTACCATATCGTTGGTTTCATGACATTTAAACTCATTGGACTGCAAGGATTATGTATTGACTTCATCAGTTTGTTGCAAGTTACTATTTATAGAAAGAAGTCTACAGTGGCCACAAATAAATGCCAGAATTGGGATTGTCAGTGTTGAATTAGCTCAGTTTGTGTGAAAATTTCAGTTCTTCATGCTTTGTTTTAGAAGACTTACTTTACCTATAGCATACTGTCAAATTCCCGCCTATGTTATTGAATAAATATGAGTGTCTCCAACAAAGTTTATTTGTGAGAACAAATCATATTAGGAAAGCAAAACAAAGAAGTTAGGTGTAGAATTAGTTTAGACATAATGGGTGATAGATTTGTTCCCATTTATTTATTTATTTTAAAAAATCTTCCACATAGTAATTGAAGCATTTGACTGTTTTAAACTCTACATAATGTGTGAAATTTGATATATGATTAGAATGGTCTAAATGAAACTGAACTTTGAGCCCCAGTTTTTACAAATTAAACTTTATCATCCATGGATAAATCCTCGATTACTTATTGATCTTAGGTGTCTGCTCCATAATTGATTTCACGTTTATTGGGATCCAAATTTTTTTCAAGATTCTTCTGAGCATATACAAATTCAGGTTTTGGTGGGCTCTAAAATGAGGAATGTGACCTTTCGTGAAATATTCCCTTTGGAGTTGACATGCATGAAAACTTATGAAACCTTCATATTTGTGGCTAAATTTGAAAAAAAAAAACAGAAATGAAATGTTTTTCCCTTGCTACACATTAATAATAAAATTACATGCATAGGGAATGCATGATAAAGCTCCAACACTAAACTTTAATTATTCACATTAGGTGAAATTTGAAATTTTCTGGGTGACAATACACTTGTATGGTAGTTTTTCTCATTTGAGAAAATCATTTGAGAGCTAATAATATTTGTAATTTGTGACCTTGTTGTAATTGGGAAAAGTCACTATTTTTCACATGTGTAAGATAACTTGACCTTTATTGAATGTCATTCAATATGCTGTGTCATTATGCTTGCTGTTTAAAAAAAGATGCTAATCAGTCCCATGCAAATTAATGCTAAACATTATCTTTTTGTACTTATTAAAATTAATTTAAATATATTTGATCTGAAAATTGTGTTTTTTGTACTCTGGTCATTCACTACATGTTTGCTTACAAGAATTGAACTTATTGTAAATGTGACCTTTTTTACATTGGGATATAACACTGATATTTTGTAATAGTCATTTTAAATGTTGTTAGTTTCTTAAATTTCTTTTTAAAATAAAAAATTACAGGGTGACAAATTTTAGGAGGGGTTCATAAATTGCAAATGTCAATTCCTTTAACAGGAAAGTGGTGCTATGGAAAACCTAAGTTCACCCAGAAAATTGACTGCCTTCTATCATAAAAAGTTCACATTTACATAAAAGTATTCAACAAAATAAATAAGATTTTCTTTTTGTTAGATAGACTCAAGTTCATCATTCTGTTTGTAAATGGGAAATATTACAGCTTTCTTATTCTTTCAATAATGTAATATTATTTAAATGAGCTCTTTTTATTATTATTGCAAGTAGCACTGATATGATATACTTTTAAAAGTCAAAAAGATATAAGAGCAAAGCAATTTTTATCAACATGGTAAGTTCTCATGCAATATTTCTCAACTCTACCCACATTTTAAAATCACTTGAAGTTAAAAAAAAAAATTGGTCCTACACTGCTTGTCTATAGCTTTTAGTTTAGTCACTATTAGTAAAGAAAAAAAAAAGAACCATAAAATGAAATGAATGTTACGAGTTAATTTTTCACATCATATAGTGACCTTAAGTGACAGTTTCAAACCTTATATAACAAAGTATGCATTCTGGAAATTTAATAATTAATTAAAATCACTCTTACTCTTAATTTAAATATTTTAAAAAAGTCATTTAGACTAACATGTTTTTGCTACTATTTTCCTGAGGGGAAAGTGTGCTAAATTTAAATACCGAGGTAAGTATTTACATCCTCAAATTCACATCTCCGTAAAATTATAGCCAGCAAAATGCTACATTCTTCAACAGCATTCAGCTCATTTCCCCAGTATCAATAGATAGTCTCAGCGCTGTCAAATTCTTGTAGATGAAAGCATGCTATAAATGGAAGCATTTCTGTCACGTTTGCTCTGAAGAATTCAGGAAAGGAGCAACTGAAGTTTTGTAGGGCTTTCTATGGAGTTAGAAGTTTTGTCCCCCCCTTTAAAATGTAAATCCAAAGAAACTGCTGAGAAAGCAGTAAGACTCAAATAATAGTCATACCTGAAGATTGTTAAACTACAACACGGAAAAAGGTTTATATTCTCAGGTCGGTAGTCCATACTAACTCTTGAAGGTTTTCCAGTGCAGATAGGAAACTAGAAAAGTGGAACAACCAGAAGCAAAGAGTAAAAATAGCACTGAATCCCTCAATTGCCCCTTGAGAAAACGTTGAATGATATCCAGTGTCTTTGGTTTAAGAAATCAAGGAAATGAATATTTTTAAAAATTTCAACCTTTCGTTAGTGCACATTAAGGAGTTTAATTACTTGGTGTCCATTTACCAAACTCACTCCTGTGGAACACTTTATTCCATTAATGGTTTAAGATTTTATACCTTTCTTCCATGAATCAATAGTCTTATAGAGAACTTCTAAATTATGTCTTAATATGTGGAATAATAAAAACATCTGAACTAATAACTGACGGGTGCCTGGGTGGCTCAGTCGGTTAAGTGACCAGCTGTTGATCTCGGCTCAGGTCGTGAACTCACGGTTCTTGAGACTGAGCCCCAGGTCAGTGCAGAGCCTGCTTGGGATTCTCTCTCTCTCCCGCTCTATTTCTGCCCCTTCCCCGCTCATGTGCATGCTCCTCTCATCTATCTCTCTCCCTCAAAATAAATCAAATAAACTTAAAAAAAAATAAAGTAACTGAAACATACCAGTTTTGAGTTGCTTTTATACTTACTGTTTAAAAGCTAACTTTAATTCCAATCTAAAATGCACATGAAAGGTCAGATAAATGTAAAAATGAAAGCCAACCACTATGAGCACAAAAGGAACCCAGCAAAAGGATATATGACATCTCAGAGTAAGCATTAAAGCCCCTGAAGTCAGGGAAGGTAGAACTGGGTTTTTATGGACTTTATTGACGTGTTAGAGTAACAACTCAGTGCTTGTGTAGCTTGATTCAAATTTTTGAGTAAAATAATCTCAATCAGCTGCATCATCTAAAGTAAAGAAGATAAACACAGCCACTCTTCCCCTCTCCTCGCCTACAGAGAGAGAGGCAGTGCCCATTGAAGAGGGGTGACGCTCAGCCTACACCTCAAACATTGGCCGTTACACTCAAAGACGATTATTTTTCCTTTGGAAAACTCCAAAAAGGAAAACACAATTCAAAAATATGTAAAAAAGGGAGACAAATAAAAATACTATTGTTCTCAATGCTCATATACATATCTTTGTATACAAATCAAACTACTTAAGGATGATACAAATCAACTACTTAAGGATGATATAGTTTATATTTGAGTTGTTAATATGTGTATGTCTGCATAATGTATGTAACGTAGAAATACAACTAATTAACGTGTAGGAGAGCAGACAACACATGCAAATCATAGATTTTGTCACATACGTCTCCATTACCAAAGTCACCCATGCTTAGTCTACACTGGGATGACAAGCCGTCTACTGTATGATACTGACAACTGCCCATCTCAACACGGTCCCTCAAGAAGTATAGAGGTGAGTGGTGACTCAGGTAAGTGGGTTGTGATTTAGATGTCAGGTCCCCCTAGAGTACACATTTTTTTCATCACCAAAGAAATTTACTAGAAATTACATTCTGATAGAAAAAAATTGCTGTTGTTGGAAGAGTGAAAAAGAATTATGTTTTCATCACAAAAATGTAGGAGAGAAATATTCCATAAGTGTTCTTTCCAGTTTTTTTGATTGTGGTAAATATATATAACATTACATGTACTACCTTAATCATTTTAAGTGTACAGTCAGTGGTGTTAAGTATACTTACATTGTTGTGCCATCACCACCATCCACCTCCACAACTCTTTTCATCTTGCAAAACCGGAACTCTGTATCCATTAAACAATTATTCCCCATGACCCTCTTTCCTTTAGCCCCTGGCAACTACCACCCTACCTTTCCCCCCTCCTTTCCACCACATCCCTGCCTCTGATAACTCCCATTCTACTGTTACTATGAATTCAGGTTTTGGTTTTTTACCTCTCTTAAAATTCTTTTTTTATTTTTTTATTTTTTATTTTTGTAAGTTTACATCCAAATTAGGCAGCATATAGTGCAACAATGATTTCAGGAGTAGAATCCTTAGTGCCCCTTACCCATTTAGCCCATCCCCCCTCCCACAACCCCTCCCATAACCCTCAGTTTGTTCTCCATATTTATGAGTCTCTTCTCTTTTGTCCCCCTCCCTGTTTTTATATGATTTTTGTTTCCCTTCCCTTATGTTCATCTGTTTTGTCTCATACGAGTGAAGTCATATGATTTTGTCTTTCTCTGACTAATTTCACTCAGCATAATACCCTCCAGTTCCATTCACGTGGTTGCAAATGGCAAGATTTCATTCTTTTTGATTGCCGAGTATTACTCCATTGTATATATATACCACATCTTCTTTATCCATTCATCCATCGATGGACATTTGGGCTCTTTCCATACTTTGGCTATTGTTGATAGTGGTGCTATAAACATGGGGGTGCATGTGTCCCTTCAAAACAGCACACCTGTATCCCTTGGATAAATGCCTAGCAGTGCAATTGCTGGGTTGTAGGGTAGTTCTAGTTTTAGTTTTTTGAGGAACCTCCATACTGTGTTCTAGAGTGGCTGCACCAGCTTGCATACCCATGAATTCAGGTTTTTTAATTAAATTAATTTTTGGAGCACCTGGGTGGCTCAGTCAAACGACCAACTCCAGCTCAGGTCATGATCTCATGGTTTGTGAGTTCAAGCCTCACATCAGGCTCTGGGTGGACAACTCAGAGCCTGGAGTCTGCTTTGCATTCTGTGTCTCCCTCTCTCTCTGCCCCTCCCACACTCACACTCTGTCTCTCTCTCTCTCAAAAATAAATAAACATTGTTTAAAATTTTTAATTAAATTAACTTTTTAGATTCCATATATAAAAAGGACAACATCTTTATTTTGCTCAGTAGTTTTCAGAAAGGGAGGAACTGAGGTATCAAAGTGTTTTCTATGGAGTTAGAAGTTTGGCCTTCTGTTTCCTTTCCTAAAATTTCCAGAACTAAATAGAGACTAAAGCTGAATGTCAAATGGAAATTATTCCGGCAAGAAATATTATAGAACAATTACAAACAACACATTTCAATTGCAGGAACAATGCCAAAACTAGAGGGCTAAGAGATGAGCGGAATGGAATTGGAACATGTGTTGTAAGTGGAGTCCGTATTGATGACCAAGAATGAGCTAGAAAACCTTGTTTTCATCACCCCAGAATGCATGCTGGGTAACACTAATATTACATAAAATAGGTCAGATGAGGGGCGCCTGGGTGGCGCAGTCGGTTAAGCGTCCGACTTCAGCCAGGTCACGATCTCGCGGTCCGTGGGTTCGAGCCCCGCGTCAGGCTCTGGGCTGATGGCTCGGAGCCTGGAGCCTGTTTCACATTCTGTGTCTCCCTCTCTCTCTGCCCCTCCCCCGTTCATGCTCTGTCTCTCTCTGTCCCAAAAATAAATAAACGTTGAAAAAAAAATTAAAAATAAAAAAAATAAAATAGGTCAGATGAAATAAAAGTTTTAAGAAGAGAATACAATGTTATTTCAATTAGTGGCAGAAACAGAGACTAAATAGTCTTAGAATTTGAGTAAAGGGAAGTAGCCATCAAGATTTGAAGACTTTGTCTTCTCTGTTTCCACACACTCAAATTTGCCATTTACCGTTACTTAAATATTAAATTTTACAGTTAAAATATGCATGGAGTACATTGCTGCTTCTTTATTCAAACATAATTACTTAGGGCACTTTTTATACCACTTGAGAAATTTTGATACAGATCTAACAGTTGCATCTAAAATTTAATATGTACTTAACTTATTTGATTAGCATATTTCAAGGTAGTACAGTACTAATTTCTGAAGGCACGATTTTACCATTTCAATTTCTACTCAGAAAAATGAAGTTTTGTTTATACAAGGTGTCACTATCAATGACTTGTTAAGCATATATCATTATTAAGCTTAGGTCTTTATAATTTCTATAATACTGAATCCCAGTTAGTACTTTAAATTTGATGGAGCTATACCTGATATTTTAATAGCAATAGAACTGAAACACTAGATAACAATTTATAATTTTTTGGATTTGAGCACACCATCAGCAAACCTTTATAACACTTCTTAAGCTTACATTAAGTAAAATTAGGCTCCACATCATTTTTTTTGTTTGCATTTCTCAGCAATTTCACAAATAGGCATTGCATTGGAGTGGGGGAGTTCTGTTTATGTATGAAGCTCCTACTATTTCCACGCCCTTCCCACTGACCTGGACTGTGCATGAAGCATAAGTCACCTTTGTGGAAAACTTATGCTTGCATGGCCCATGGCCCAGTGCTTATCAGTGGGCTCTTATGTTGCCCACATTTACTAATATATGTTTTCCCTATTAATCTATAATGTTCGTTTTTTTCTAATTTTTTTTAACATTTTTTTATTTTTAGGACAGGGAGAGATAGAGCATGAACAGGGGAGGGTCAGAGAGAATGAGACACAGAATCTGAAACAGGCTCCAGGTTCTGAGCTGTCAGCACAGAGCCTGACGCGGGGCTCGAACTCACGGACTGCGAGATCATGACCTGAGCCGAAGTCGGCCGCTTAACCGACTGAGCCACCCAGGCGCCCCATATAATGTTCGTTTTTTAATATAATTTATTGTCATATTAGCTAACATACAGTGTGTACAGTGTGCTCCTGGCCCCTGGAGCAGATTCCCATGATTCATCACTTACATATTACACCCAGGGCTCATCCCAACAAGTGGTTCCTCAACACCCATCACCCATTTTCTCTACCCCCCTTCCCCTCCACTCCCATCAACCCTCAGTTTTTTCTCTGTATTTAAGAGTCATGGTTTGCCTCCCTCTCTGGTTGTAACTACTTTTTTTTTTTCCTTCCCTTCCCCCATGGTCTTCTGTTAAGTTTCTCAAATTCCACATATGAGTGAAAACATATATCAGTATTTCTCTGACTGATTTATTTCCCTTAGCATCATACCCTTCAGTTCCACCCACATTGTTGCAAATGGCAAGGTTTCATTCTTTTCCACTGCCAAGCAGTATTCCAGTACTCGTAATAGTATTATTTATCCATTCATCAGTTGATGGTCATTTGGGCTCTTTCTATAATTTGGCTATTGTGAACACTGGGCTACATATGCCCCTATGAATCAGCACTCTTGTATCCTTTGTGTAAATTCCTAATAGTGCTATTGCTGGGTTGTAGAATAGTTCTATTTTTAATTTTTTGAGGAAGCTCCACACTGTTTTCTAGAGTGGCTGCACCAGTTTGCATTCTCACCAACAGTGCAAGAGGGTTCCTGTTTCTCCACATCCTCTCCAACATCTGTTGTTTCCTAAGTTGTTAATTTTAGCCATTCTGACATGTGTGAAGTGGTATCTCAGTGTACATTTGATTTGTTTTTCCCTGATGATGAGCAATGTTGAGCATCTTTTCATGTGTCTGTTAACCATTTGGATATCTTCTTTGGAAAAATGTCTATTCGTGTCTTCTGCCCATTTCTTCACTGGATTGTTTTTCAGGTGTTGAGTTTGGTGAGTTCTTTATAGAGTTTGGATAATAACCCTTTATCCAATATGTCAATTGCAAATATTTTCTCCCATTCCATCGGTTGCCTTTCAGTCTTTGGTTGTTTCCTTTGCTGTGCAGATGGTTTTTATCTTGATGAAGTCCTAATAGTTCATTTTTGCTTTTAATTCCCTTGCTTTCAGAGACATAAGTAAGAAGTTGCTGCATCTGAGGACGAAGAAGTTGTTGCCTGTCTTCTCTTCTAGAACTTGAATGGGTTCCTGTCTCACATTTAGGTATTTCATCCATTTTGAGACTATTTTTGTGTATGGTGTAAGAAAGTAGTCTAGTTTCATTCTTCTGCATATTGCTATCCAGTTTTCACAGCACCATTTGCTAAAGAGACTGTCTTTTTTCCATTGGATACTCTTTCCTGTTTTGTCGAAGATTAGTTGGCCACACATTTGTGGGTCCAGCTCTGGGTTCCCTATTCTATTCCTTTGGTCTATTTGTCTGTTTTTGCACCAATACCATACTGTTTTGATGATTACAGCTTTGTAGTCCAGGTGAAAGTCTGGTATTGTGATGTCTTCAGCTTTAGTTTTCTTTTCCAACATTATTTGGCTATCCAGGGTCTTTTGTGGTTCCATTCAAATTTTGGGATCATTTGTTCTAGCTCTGAGAAGAATTCTGGTACTATTTTGATTGGGATTGCATTGAATGTGTAGATTGCTTTGGGTAGTATCAACATTTTAACAATATTTGTTCTTTCAATCAATGAGCATGGAATGTTTCTCCATTTCTTTGTGTCTTCCTCAATTTCCTTCATAAGCTTTCTATAGTTTTCAGCATACAGATCTTTTTACCTCTTTGGTTAGGTTTATTCCTCGGCATTTTATGGTTATGGTGCAGTTTTAAATGGGGTCGATTACTTGATATCTCTTTCTGTTGCTTCATTATTGGTGTGTAGAAATACAACCAATTTCTGTATACTGACTTTCTATGTCCTCTTTCTATATCCTGCGACTTGGCTGGATTCATTTATCAGTTCTGGCAGTTTTTTTGGTGGTGGCTTTCAGGTATTCCATGTAGAGTGTCATGTCCTTCTTTGCCAGTTTGGATCCTTTTGTTTCATTCTGTTGTCTGATTGCTGAGTCTAGGACTTCCAGCACTATGTTCAACAACAGTGGTGAGAGTGGACATCCCTGTCATATAATATTCTTAATGGCAAGCAGTAAGGCCATCTGACATCAAAGTGTTTGATTGAAATTCAGTGAGAGTCTTTGAACCTGTGGGTTGTTTCTTTTATCAGTTCTGGAAAATTGTCATCCATTGTATCTTTAATAATCCTTCTTTCTCCTTTCTCCCAACCCTTTCTGGAATGTTCATTATGTTAACTCTTATAGTTGTATCCCCCATGTTCCTTAAACTTTCTGCTTTTGTTTTCCATGTCTTTAATTCTATGTGCTGCATTCTGGATAGTTTGTTTTGAGCTAAGGTTAAATGACTTGCCTAAAACCACACTTTTAATATTTTGAATTTCCAATTCCCTGGTCTTGCCATTAAATCACGCAGTCATTCCGTAAGTCTCTTGGCTTGAAAGGAATTAATATGAATATAAACACCTTACATATTTAATAGTATTTCACAAAAATCATATTAGCCCATGAGGAACCTCCAGGCTGAAACTCTGTGATCCGTGGCAGAGTACTAGGAAAGGTATTCAAGGAAACCAGCTCAGTTGGTTGCCCTCAGATCCTAGCCCTGAGAGTTTTGTTTGTTTCTCTTTCTGCATGTAGTTTCAGGCATGGGTAACTAAATGTCATCATTTCAAAATGATGCTTTGTCTATTGTTTTTCCTATGCTCTATTGCAGACTTCAGTTCTTTGTATATACTAAATATTCAATAAACGTGAACAGATTTCCTGACTGAGTAATTCTCTAAAAAGAAATTCTGGTGATTGACTTAGCCAGATTTTACTTGAAATCTCAAAGGGAAGTGACTTTATCTTAATGATGCGGAAACATTCGATCTTTCATCATTGTCTGTGATAGCTGTGCCTTCTATTATTCAATTGAATAACAAAGTAGGCTCATGTTATTAAAGAGATAAATGTCTAGAAAACATCTTCAGATTGCATACATCAGGATGCAGCTGGGGCCATCGTGTTAGTATTTGCTGTTAAAAAAGCCACTTCATTTGTAATTAACAGCTCATAGAAAAACTGCAAGTATCTCCATAAACACTGAAATATGAAATTACTTAAAAATTCAGTGCTTGGAGGGGACAATTACTCAAAGCAGTAAAATCGAATTGAATTGATTTTGATTTTAGGTTTGAAGGAGTCAGAACTATTGGATATAATTTTAGAAAAAAAAAACTATAGGAACATGAAGTATATTCTTATAAGAGCTCTGTCATAGTTTGTAGGGCATTAAAGATATATACCTCATTAAAAAATAAATACTTTTATAGAGTAAACCTATGGCACTATATTAATCATACCTCACTTGCCAAAAATAGTCTACCGAGGTATTTTAAGCAGGAACTAACTTATTACAGAGTTTTAAAAATAGCCCATGGGATTGTTAGGAAGGCTAATAAAACAGAACTTGGGATGAATTTTCAGAAAAATTTATAATATCTACACTGGAGGACTGGGCCAAGAAGGCTGTTATCTGTTCTATGATTAAGAAATCACTGATCCGAATCCATATACACTACAGCCACAGTCAAGAAAACCCCTAATCAGAAAGCTAGTATGATATTGCTTGGTCCAGACCCACCTTGTGCTTCCAGTTTTTAGCAACTAAATTCTTACTCTGTGTTCTGCCTCTTAACATCTATCATGTTAGTGAAAAGAGACGCACAGTCTTCATCTTGCATAAGTCTCCCAAATCTCAGAGAATTGCTTCTGATTGGTCATACATACATCATCCAGAACTTGGGTTATATAATATTTAATAGCTGTCAAACTCCCAAAATGTACGAAGTCACTCTACCATCAGTTTGCTATGTTAACCACAGTTTGCCCATTTGGCTATTCTATTTTGACTAGTGCCCTTCCCATACTTAAATTTAGAAAATAAAATAAAATAAAATAAAAATAACAATAAGCTTACCTGAAACATAATGAAACCATCACCGAACAGCAAAAAATATATTCAACAATGCTCCAAAAGGAAAAAAAAAATATTCTAGAAGCCTTTGAATTTTTCTTTGGAAGCTGTTTAATTTCAATCCTTCATTTGTACAGTCATAATTCTGTGTTGATATTCATAATTATATAAAACTATCTCCACAACTATAGGCTATGTGAAATATGGACCAAAGTGGGAGAGAAACAAAAAGAAAGCTATAAGAGTAGGGCAAGAGAAATTACGAATAAATACTTCTGTTCGTTGTTTTTTTTTTTCCAACTGATGATGAAATATGCTTCATAATTGTAACTACCCTCCTCTTCTGGCCATTTCATGTTTATTTTGTCCTCAGCCACATTGGAAACACTGTCATCCTGTGCTTCTCTCAACTTACATAGGTCCCAGCTGGAGATCTCTGACAATTGCAAATAACACTTTTTTCCCCAAGGGTATCCCGTGTGCTCCAGGAGTACATTTTTGCATGGAAACTAGGCACAAACTTTCTTTTCTCCTTAAAACATGGTAAATTGTACTTTAGAGACCTTCAAGTATTTAAGGAAACATTGCCTGCCAGTAGATCATTTAGACTTCAGACTGCGGAACTCTTTCCAAAATGAGGTTATCCTTGATTATTTATTTTTTTTTTAATGTTTATTTATTTTTGAGACAGAGAGAGACAGAGCATGAACGGGGGAGGGTCAGAGAGAGAGGGAGACACAGAATCGGAAACAGGCTCCAGGCTCTGAGCAGGCAGCACAGAGCCCGACGCGGGGCTCGAACTCACAGACCGCGAGATCGTGACCTGGCTGAAGTCGGACGCTTAACCGACTGCGCCACCCAGGCGCCCCTATCCTTGATTATTCAAAGGGGCTTCCTGGAGAGATAACTGACTCATTATTTATATGCATCCTGAGGGCAGTTTATCCCTATAATTAGAGTCATCCAATTAGAAAAGGTAGTAGGACATTGGTTTCCTGACTTTATCTGAAGTGATCAATGACACCACCTTGACCCATAAAGACATTCAGCTCACCCTCAACTCACTGGCTGGGGTTATTAGGGATGATAGAATAGTCCTAAGACTTCCTTCTTGAGGGCCAGGGCAGAGTCTGTGATTGTTAATGCATTCTTTTCTACATGGATTAATGTGTCAGGACAAGTGGAAAGGTTTATATGAAAGCTTATAGAGAAGATTTCCTGGCTTCCTAAAATAAGCCCTGATGATTTATGGGATTTTCTCAGCTGGTTGGGTTTGAGAACCTGGGGGACCACTGTTGTGGTCAATACTGCAGGTTTGCTTCATCCTGTTTCTTAAAGTTGCCTTGATAATAGGCTTAGTTAAATGCTATATGAGATAAAGTGAACAGATATAATCCAAGCCTCTATCAGTCTGACTTATCAGAGGAATCACTAAGGTGGCATATACCCGTGGAAAAATTCACCGGAAGCCAAGGCAGTATACAAGTAAGAGGGAGATCTTTTTGAAACAATTCTCTATGAGTCTTTAATGTTTCTGCACATATGTAAAGGCACTGGCTGCCTTTGTTTCAAATGACCTTTTCAAACATGTTTGTATAGTAAACAGCCCTAGAAGATAAAGACAATAGCAAAATCAAGTTGTTTTCGGTGCAGTATGATAAAGGTAATGTCTCTCTCTGGGGCACAAGTCAGGCTTATTTTCCATACAATAAAACCCACAAAAACGTAGTTTCCCTGAACTGGAAGATCTTCTCTTATAATATAACCCATTGTGTGTGTGCAGGTGCCTCCTGAATTTCTTCTTGTTGCTCTGTAAGAAATGGACTCAGGAAATGGATGCAAACTTAACGTTATGCTGGCTATTGTTATTGCTTTGAGTATAGAACTGATTTTTGTCTCTGACCCAGGAATCTCATATCTTCTGCCAGTATTCAGAAAATTGTGGCTAGTTCACTTGTGAACAAGACTTCACAGTTCTTGACAAAAACAACCACCACAGCAATAATAGTAACAACGATGACAACAATACTTAAAAAAATAATAACAAAACCACTCCTGCCAGACATCTTTTTAGGCACTTTAAATATATGATTTTATTTATCTTTCTAACAAAGCCACCAGTTTGTACTATTATACAGATGAGGAAATTGAGGCAGGTAATTTAAATTAAATAACTTGGCAAAGATCACACTACAACTCAGAATTTGAGCAACTTCTTTACCAAAGACTACCTGTGGCCTATCTCATGTTGGTAGCTACACTGCCTTTTTAAAACTGAACCAGATCCCTTGATCAACTCCAAATTCTCATTTCTTTAAGAATCTATTATTTTCAAACGCTTTTGCCACCAGCTGTTTTACCAATTGTTGTGAAGGTGTAGACCCCCCCCCCCCAAAAAAAAAGAATGGATTTCGTATAGGATATAAATTGTAGAGAGACTCTTTGGAAGACTATGGAAAGAAGGTCTAGGTTAGGAAAGTCTCTCAAAGATGTGCTACAGAACAGCTACCAAGAAAACTAGTACCTCCTCTATAATCAGGAAGCCACAGGTTCCAGAACTAACCCCACTGCCACAATCAAACATCATAACCAAGGAAGCGCTGTTATGTAACTGCTGTTATGTCCAGATGCAGAAGAGTGCTGTTCTCCACAATCCAAGTTAGGAGAAGGTCTGTGCCCTGCTTCCAAGTCCTGTGAAGTTAGAAGAGCTATTTGCTATGGCTAATATTGATGGAGAAACTTCCAAATCTTCTAGACCATGCTTTACTAGAATAAACAGAAGCAGGAGATGCCCTTCATTCTTCTGGCTTTCACTTTTCAGGTCTTGTGTAAGTTTACCTGTTTGGCTGAATCTAGATCAAATCTGGACCTCTTGCCACACAGGAGTCTGAAAAATGAAGATGCCAGCCTGGCTTCTCAGAGTGTGATGTCATGGATATTAAGAACTATTCCTTCAAACTATTCACAAAACATTGATTTCTAATGTGTTAGAAATAAACTCTGCTCCAAGTCAACCACAGCATTTACAAAAAAATCACAATGATATGCAAATAGGTTTTGGTTTTGCTTTTTTTTTTTTTTTTTGAAAATTACAACCTAGTAAACAGCAGAGAAAGGATTGCATGTAGCTCTCATTTTCTGATGCCTTCCTGCTACTCCTAATGTAGGTAGATGGATTTAGAGCTACCCTTTGATCTCATTAACGTAAACTAGTATGAAAAACAAAGGGATCTGAGCTGATTAATGCCCTTTCTTTAAGGCAGAACTTTCATCTGCCACATTGCAGAAAGACGAGGAAAAGAGGAATAATTGTGGGAAGTGGAATCTATATGGTGAGAAAGAAAATTATGTATCAGACACTAAAATATGATAATGTCAGAAGCCAATAGTTTTTCAAATTGGTTTGTTCATCAGTAGTTATATAGGCCTAGAATAAGGCAACTGAGAAGTCTGGGTCAGAATTTTTTTTTTTAATGTTTTTATTTATTTTTCAGACAGAGAGAGACAGAGCATGAGCAGGGGAGGGGCAGAGAGAGAGGGAGACACAGAATCCAAAGCAGGCTCCAGGTTCTGAGCTGTCAGCACTGAGCCTGACACGGGGCTCGAACTCACGGACTGTGAGATCATGACCTGAGCTAAAGTCGGACACTTAACCTACTGAGCCACCCAGGCACCCCTGGGTCAGAATTTTTTTTAATGTAATTTGTATACAGACCACAATTGAATCTCTATAAGACTCTTGAAATTGTAGAAATGTTTAGAGAACAAAATGATGAAATGCTTTAGAAATGTACACTAGGCAAATGTGGCAGGAAAATACCCTAAAATTACAGCATTCCTCAAGCTAAAATGACATCAGCGATGAAGTGCTGTACTGGATAAATTTCCGGTGCTGTTATGTGATAATTTTGTGGGTAGTGAAGGGAGAAATTAAGAGCATGGTACAATCTGTCCCTCAGAAGATGCGCTGTGAAGTGCTCTCAGGAGAATGAAAAGGGAATGACTGAATGCATGAAAAGAGAGCAGTTTGTGAACCAAAATACCGATGAATAACGACGGGGCAACTCTTGGGAAAGAAACAAAGCCAGGGAAGACAAGTGGATTTTAAACTTCCAGTTCAGTTTCTTCCTGAATTATCGGAGAGTATGAATGTGAGGCAACTCCAAAATTATAATTAGAGGGAAATCTATAACAATCACTCTCGCAAACACTTCTAAAAGTGACAGTGGGAAAGATTTTTAAACAAATAATTTTCAGGCCAATTGAAAAGATAATGAAGTGTGTCGTTCTCTCTTGGCACACACACCAGCTCGCTCTGTCCAGAAAATTATAGGGCAAGCAATACAGGACACTTGGGCTTCATTAAGAAGAGCAGAGTGCTCTGGAGACAGGGAAACAAGGAGCTACTGGCACAGAAAGCCAGGAAAGGCATCCACATCGTGCCTATTTGCCACTTCATTGTTGTAAATGTTTTAAATTATTCTCTCATCTCATTCTCTGCAGAAGAGAAAGAAAGTTCTGTTTCCGTAATGAATCCAGCTGTTCACGCAGGTTAAGAATAATGGGATGAGTGGGTATGCATATTTAAAGCTAATGTACAAAGAAAGGGAAGTTATTTATGGTATAACAATTGCAGACTGAAAGTCAGGGAGAATGGGATTTGTCTTGCAGAGGTTCTGAGCAAGCAGATCACGACGGCATGTGTTCTCACTTTTTATGTGGTTCCAATTATTATTCTTAGGCTATTCTAAGAATTACATAGTAAACTCGCATATGGCACGCTGAACATTTCGGTAGGGAGAAATTTGGCTAATCAGAAAATTGACTTAAAATTTGAGAATCAGAATTTTTTTACATAATTCAAAATTTAAGGGCTCAATTAGGTATGCACCCCAACAACTCAAAATGCAGGAAATCAAAGAATTAAATTTGGTCTCGGAGCGTTGAACACAAAAGTCAAAAAAGAAGTTTCAAATTCTCATTTAAGTGACAAAATATCTTCCAGGTTTTACGGACTGGAATATAACCTGATTCCAAGTTTCAACATTTCAAAATAGAAAATTTAAATCGCCAAGTGTTGTTAGTCAGCTGCAGAAGCCTAACAAAGATCCTTGGAAGCAAATGTCTGCAGTGCCCATCTAAGCTCTACCAGAGGAGGAAGAGACTTAGCAAACACATTATTAGAACATCCTGGTCCTTGAATATGGGCAAAATCATCCTTATTGGCAGATGGTTGCATCAGGCAAAGTAAGCCTAATTTAAACTAATATTCAATTTATCATATTTCTTTGTTCTGATTACTTACACACTGAGCTAACTCTTCACCAGTATCTGATTTCTCATTTAGATCTGCCTACAGTGAGATAATGTGTTAAGACATATGGAGTATGTCCTTGCTTCTTTTTTTTTTTTTTAAATGATTTTTTAATGGTTTTGGTTTTGGGTTTTTGTTGGTTTTTTTTTGTATATTTGTTTGTTTTTGAGAGAGAGAGACAGAGACAGAGCATGAGCAGAGGAGGGGCAGAGACAGAGGGAGACACAGACTCCGAAGCAGGCTCCAGGCCCTAACCTGTCAGCACTAGAGCCCGGTGTGGGACTTGAACTCACGAACTGTGAGATCATGACCTGAGTCAAAGTTGGACACTTAACTGACTGAGCCACCTAGGAACGCCGGAATGTTCTTGCTTCTTTAATAGTTTTTTGTTATTATTATAGATTAGCATCATAATTGTTCCGATTTTATACATTACCTTCACATTTTTATTATTATGGGTCTGTCACCAAGAGAAGAACTGTCAGTAGTCTGTTGACAGTGTCTTATTTCTGAATCAAATATTAGATATTAGGAACAGGTAATTAGGTAAAATTACCAATGTCACAGGTGGACTCCTGAGAGTCTTTTTGAAGGGAAGCCTGTGTTCCCCATCTCTCTAGCACTGTGCTAGGAAGAAAAAAGTCACACATTTATAGTTCCCCAGGTCATAGCTTATTGCTATAGTTAACCATAACACAATCACTTCCTTATTATATTTCCTCCATATATTTAATGCTGTTTATATTCATTATCAGATACTACCTGAATTGGATAACATACCGTGCCCAGTACAAGTGGATTGTTCCGTAAATATTAGAAATCATTGGCATTCTTCTAGTCATTATTATTATTCTAAATCCAATCACCAGAAGACACTGTTGCCACAGATCTTTATCTCTTCATCTGAGGACTTAAGTTTTGGGAATTAAGCTTTTCATGGTACAATGTTCAAGCGTCATTTCCAATTCCCAGGTCCCAATCAACTAGATCAAGAGTTGTTATTAAGAATGAATAGCATTGGGGCGCCTGGGTGGCGCAGTCGGTTAAGCGTCCGACTTCAGCCAGGTCACGATCTCGCGGTCCTTGAGTTCGAGCCTGGCGTCAGGCTCTGGGCTGATGGCTCAGAGCCTGGAGCCTGTTTCAGATTCTGTGTCTCCCTCTCTCTGCCCCTCCCCCGTTCATGCTCTGTCTCTCTCTGTCCCAAAAATAAAAAAATAAATAAACGTTGAAAAAAAAATTAAAAAAAAAAAGAATGAATAGCATTAATATATACTATTAGTATTAATTAGTGGGTCTGGTATATAGTATTATAGGACTTTCTATTTCAGAGGATATATAGATGGTAGAAAAAAGAATTGTCCTGCTCAACTTTCAGGTGGCAGATATGAATAAATGATCCATGTTTTGTTTTAAATAAAGTTTCCATCATCCTTGTAATTAGCAAAAAAATGTCTTATGGGAACTAGCCGTAGGTTAACTGTTAGAACTTTTGATTGTAATAGTTTGAACTTTAAAATTTTTACGTGTGTGTATGTATAGATGTTTAAATTAAAAAGGGAGAAGTGTGTTGGACCTCACAAATCAGAACCCTGTGTAGCAGAGATAATATGTCTACTGCTGACCTTACTCACAGGGAAATCTCTATCTGCTCATCTCCAGTCCTACCTTGATCATAGGGTGAAACTGACCCAATGTTCCATGATCCCCCATGCAGTCGCCATGTCCACATGTTCAGAGGTATTTGGGATTATCTTCCATCGTCAGCTGGTTTCCAGACTCTATCTTGGGAATGAATTCTTCAAGCAACTCGGCCTTGAACCTGCTTCCAGGTTCCCTTGCTGGAGAGGTCCTCATTCTTATCAGCCTCACCGTAGAGCCTACCAGGATCCAGATTTATTTACTTCTTTATTTGCCTTTTAAGTTGTCTCATTTTCTCTTCCTTTCTGCACAGTTCAATTCTTACCAATAATAATTAACATTTAGGGGCGCCTGGGTGGCTTAGTCTGTTGAGCACCTGACTTCGGCTCGGGTCATGATCTCCGGTCTGAGTTCAAGCCCCATGTCGGGCTCTGTGCTGACAGCTCAGAGCCTGAAGCCTGCTTCGGATTCTGTGTTTCCTTCTCTGTCTTTCCCCACCCCTCCACTCTCTGTCTCTGTCTCTGTCTCTCTTTCTCTAAAAAATAAATAAAAACATTAAAAATTTTTAAAGAAAATAATAACTAACATTTATTGAGCTAGGTTTCCTTTGGTAGGCACTACACACATAATTTTTCATAAATCCACTTATTTAAGGATCATAGAAAATACAAGGCAAGTACTAATACTATGGCAATTTTACCAGTGGGAAGCCTGAGGCAGGGTGGAGTTAAGTCACTTGCCTAGTGTCACACAACCAGGAAGAGGTGGAAGAAGGGACATAAGCACCAGCTTTATTATTATGCAGCACCGGTGACTTATTATTTTCTGAGGGTGGAAAATCTTGCTTATATACATGTATGATAACATTTCTGTCTATTTATAGTCTTTGTGATTGCTCATGAAGTGAATATCTGAAACCTAGTGAATTATAAATGGAACAAGGGGAAAATGCCCAGGAGGAAGGATATACGAAAATCACGTAGATGAATACTTCAGGTTACCTTTAGCCACAACTTATGCTACTAGATTCTTAAAACCACAAATTGTACTGGATTCTTTGTTGCATAGTTTTGATATATAAATTAAAATACCCTGAATTTTATTGATTTGTCCAAGTCCTGAGTAAGATCTAATCTTTGCATCACGTTTCTTTTTACCAAAATCTCGACAAATTGCTCATGTTCAATGGAGTTAACTCATTTAGCCGTGTTTTGGAAGCTGTCTTAAAATACAGTGATACTCTTAAAATGCTTTTCCTTGGAAATAGTTTTTTTTAGGAGATGCTCGAGATTTAATTGCATAGATGTATGGTAGTCAAGGAAACCTGGGAACAAATGCAAATATGATCATTTAATTTTTGGTTTATATTCACTAATATCATTTACAGTGTAAAGGGAAAAACGTTTTTAGTACACAATAAACATAATTGTTAAGTGCAGAGACACAACTGCTTACAAAGAAGTGACAAATAAGGGCATTTGTGGTTGCCGTGAGGTACATGATTCATCCATTTAACATCTCCTTCTCAAGGGATATTTGCATAACCTTGTAGCACCATCATTTTGGTAATTTCCAGAGTTCCTGTGATGAATGAAGGGCATAACATAAAATGAATTAATCTCTGTTTTTGTGAGGATGGTGGTAATAATGGGTCTGTCACCCTTATTTCAGACTGATAAACTTTGATTTGGATTTCATGAGGCTTTTTATTTACGAATCAATCCCCAAAGGCCCATCTCCAAGCAGCCACTAGTAAAGGCGTGTTGATAATGCAGGACTCACCAAGGAGAACTATTTCAGAGAGGTGATGTTCCTTCATAAAGCTTTGTACCTTGGTAGTCTCTGAAAGATGTGGTCTGTGTAACTTGTGTGACCAATCTGCAACACTTCATATATAGGTGAATGCTTTAGTAATATTTTTTTTGTGGATAAATAATAGTGGTGGCACTTAGGGAAAATGTATATTAAAGGTATCTATATTTATTCTCGTCAACGCGTCATTTTAACAAAGTGGATTTGCCTGAGCAACATACAGTTGACTGCCAGGGTTCTTTAGTGAATGTGGAGTGACGTTCACCTTTTTTTCTCAATTAGTTACACGGGTTTTTGTTTGTTTTGTTTCATCTTGTTTTCTGTGAAGAAGCAATTTCAAAGAGAATGGTATCTGAAAGCCTTTGTGGAAACATATTATTAAGACTTTCATGTGTATGTATGAAAATTCTCGCAACCACCACCCTGTGAATATCTGAGTGGTGGAACCATCCACTCAGAAAGGTCATCCTAGTACTGACCATGTTGGCGACCATTTGTTTCAAAAAAGAATGCTTATCATCACTGTTGTCTCTGGTTTTTGTTTCCACTCTCATGTTCAATCCCTCATCAGTTCTTGTGTCCAGTTTAAAAAAAGAAATTGTTGCTTCTTTCCCTGAAACATCTCTTTTATTTCTCTCCTTTTCTTGATCGCAATGCTTCTGCCTTCACTCAACCTCTGTTTCTCTCCTTTGGCTTCTTGAATGACTTCCTCACCTTGTCTCTCTCCATTCCTGTTCATCTTCCATCTCTCTAGTAGAGTTTCCGGCTAAAATCCAGATCTCATCATGTCAGGGTACTATTTCATAGCTAATCATTAGACAAGGATAAAATTCAAACTAAATAGAGATAGTTCTTCATAATATAACTGACCATATCCTAAATTATAGAGCCTAGTTGTCTTTGTCTTTTCCTTCGAGTACTTTATCCACTATCCTCAGTGGAGGATTTCCTGACCTGCAAATGGGTTGTATGTATTTATTCCTTCTTTGTGACTTTGTGTTTCCCTTTTCCTGGGTGTATACCTTATCTTCTCTCCATTTCTGCTTGTTGAAAATTCTTCGAGACACAGCTTTACCTGGGAATTATTCTTATTCTTCTCTTTCTATGAATCACTTTTGTATTTCCCAGAGTTAGTTTTTATACTTAAGCCTCATTAGAACTTTAAATTAAAGACATTATTATGTTTCAAGAGTAAGAATAATGCCTATTGAAGCAAAGTATATTCATTTTGTGTCTGACAGTCTCTTTTTTAGGCTCTGTTCAATGTGTCTGAGGCTAATAGCCTATGGAAGCCTGTGAGTTCCACAGATCATTTTAAATCATGCCTTTCATAAATTCTCAAAGTCCATAATTCTTCACCATCTATACGTTATATTGATACGGAATTTTTTTCTATTTCTCTCTTTAATGGAAATAACAAGGAGGTTAAAGCTTATGTCTGTTTCAAGAATCCTCGTTCCCCTAGGAATGAAATTGACTCCCACAATCATATATTACAATTTATGATCTTTCTTTGTCTGCAGACTTCCAAGCATCCGAAATTATGCTCATAACCTATCCAATTTAAATCACTTGGCGATGCTAATGAACTATACTATTATGCTATTTCCCCCACCTGGGAAACACAAAAGAGATGTGAATACCCATTAGCGGCAGCAATCTCAGCCAAGCCTGACCACCTCTGTACATTGAACACCACTCTTTGAAAATAGCTTCAGACATACGCAGCTGTTTGAAATCTTATAAGCCATTTAGCATGAAAAAGTTTCAGAAACATAGATTTTTTTAAATGTATTTTTTTATGTTTTTGTCAAGATTGTCTTTTAAAACATAGCCAAATGAAAAACCTAAGTAAAATGGTTTAAAAACGTCTGAGGAAGCAGAAAACTTTTAAGACTGAAGCCAGCAGGATATCATTGAAGCGTCAGATTTATTAAGTGGAGATGTGAAGAAAAATGTGAAGAGCAGCATTAAAATATTTTACTAAGGTTTATTAATAATATAGTACAAAAATTTGAAGTTGAAAATTTATTTAGTTTGAAGATATGAAGAAAATTGTAACATATATACCTAAATGTATTCTCTTGCTGCAAAAAATATATTTGATTCCCTGTTTCAAATATCAAAGAGAGTTCAGATCTAAGAATTTAGATATAGGGAAGGACAGAGTTTTCTCCACAAGAATCTATGAAACAATATGATTCTATTAGGTTTGTCAGTTCACATGAGTTCGAATGGTGAGGGATGCCTATATTTTTATTAGCATTGTACGTTTACCCTAGTTGCTAAAATAATCCTTTGGGCAATAGTAGTTCTACACTTCAAGAAAACCTTCTGTGTAGCCCTTGGGATCGTGTCTCTCTGAAGATCATTTTCTTTCTTTTTTTGAAATGTTTAAAATTTTTTCATTAAGAACTTTAATTTTATTTGCAATACAGAAGACAACTTGTCCCAATTTTTTGTTCGGTCCTGTTTTCAGCAGGACAGGGGGAAAAAATTATTAGGAAGAGAAGATAGAAACTCCTGAACTCAATTTCAATAATCATACTTTCTCAGACAACAATCTTCGAATTGTCCACATCTCTTCCCACGTATCTACAAAGTTCTTGAACTCCATTAAGACCTACAACCTACCGACCTCATCATTTCCTCACTTCTTTTCCTTTGAACTGGTCTCAGTCTTGTGCACCATTTACGATAATAAGTACCTGGCAAACACTCTCAACTTTTTGGCATACTTTCTCTCCTTAATACTTTCCCAGTAAAACCTGTCTCTGGTTGTTTCCAACTATCTGCCTTCTCTATACTTCAACCCAAACAACTAAACCAGGCTGGAGAAAAGTTATACCACTTGGCAAATTGGTGCAATTTTAAATCGCTGTCACGATTGTCAGGGGCCCCTGAGAACTCCCTGTTAATACTAGCTTGTTCCCTAATGTATTTACTTTCTGAAATGATTGTGATTGTTTTATTTTTTTTAATATGAAATTTATTGTAAAATTGGTTTCCATACAACACCCAGTGCTCATCCCAACAGGTGCCCTCCTGAATACCCATCACTCACTTTCCCCTCCTTCCCACGCCCCACCAATCCTCAGTTGGTTCTCTTTTTGAGTCTCTTATGTTTTGGCTCCCTCCCTCTCTAACCTTTTTTTTTTTTCTTCCCCTCCCCCACGGTCTTCTGTTAAGTTTCTCAGGATCCACATAAGAGTGAAAACATATGGTATCTGTCTTTCTCTGTATGACTTATTTCACTTAGCATAACACTTTCCAGTTCCATCCATGTTGCTACAAAAGGCCATATTTCATTCTTTCTCATTGCCACATAGTATTCAAGATTGTGATTATTTTATATCTTGTCTCTCTTTAAAGCTTCATCTCTTCCTCACTCCCCAATTAATTCTCAATTTATGAGTCACCTTTTATTTTTTAATTGAAAAAAATAGAAGCTATCTCTTGTTGTTTTTTTTTTTTTATGTTTTTTTAATTTATTTTTGAAGGAGAGAGTGAGACAGAGCATGAGCGGGGGAGGAGCAGAGAGAGAGGGAGACACAGAATCTGAAACAGGCTCCAGGCTCTGACCTGTCAGCACAGAGCCCGATGCGGGGCTCGAACTCACAAACTGCGAGATCATGACCTGAGCTGAAGCCGGACGCTCAACCGACTGAGCCACCCAGGCGCCCCTCTTTTTTGTTGATTTCTAATAAGTTCAGGAAAGAGGTTCTGTTTGATACAGATTTTTTTTTTAATTTCTTGACATTAGCTTACTGTGTGAGGAGAATGTTTATTCTTCAAATGCTGGGTTGAGAGTTCTAAATATAACTTTCAAACAAAATTGTTACTTGTATTATTTAAAAATATTTTCCACTTCTTCCTTTTTATTTTATCTTATTTTGGTTTTGACTGAGATATAATTAACATAGTAGTTTCTAAGTGCACAACATAATGATTCAACAATTCTATACATTATTCAGTAATAAGTGTAGTTGCCTTTTCTCACCAAACAACATTATTGCAATCTTCTTGACTATATATTTCCCATGATGTAGTTTTCATTTCCATGACTTATTTATTTTTTAACTGGAAGTTTGTCCCTCCTAATCTCTATTGTCTATTTCATTCATCCCCCCCATGCACCTACCCTCTAGCAACCACCAGTTTGTTTTCTGTATTTGAGAGTCTGTTTTTTTGTTTGTCTCTCTTTCCCTTTTTTTTTAGTTTTTTCATTTGTTTTGTTTTTTAAATTTCACATATGAGTGAAAGCGTAAGGTATTTGTTTTTCTCTCTCTGATTTATTTTACTTAGCATTATACCCTCTAAGTCCATCCATGTTGTCACAAATGGCATATCACATTTTTTTTTTATGGCTGATATTTCATTGTGTGTATATACACCACATCTTATCCATCCATTCATCTATTGATGAGCACTTAGGTTGCTTCCATATCTTGGCTATTGTAAATAATGATGCAATAAACATAGCGGTGCATATATCTTTTTGAATTACTGTTCTCACTTTCTTTGGGTAAATACCCAGTAGTATAATTACTGGATAATATGGCATTTCTGTTTTCAATTTTTTTGAGGAATCCCTGTACTGTTTTCTACCCTGGTTTCAATTCACATTCCTATCTACAGCACAGGAGGGTTCCCTTTTCCCCACATCCTCACCAAAAAAGTATTTTGTCATCTCTTATCTTTTTGATTCTAGCTATTTTGACTCATGGAGGTGAAATCTCATTGTGGTTTTGATTTTTAGTTCTCTGATGATTAGTGGTGGTTGAACATCTTTTCATGTATCTGTCGGTCATCTGTGTGTCTCTTTTTGGAAAAGAAATGCCTATTTAGATCCTCTGTCGTTTTTTAATAAAATTATTTGGGTTTTTTTGGTGTCAAGTTGTGGAAGTTCTTTATACATTCTGGATATTAACCACTTATTGAATATGTCATTCACAAATATCTTCTCCCATTCAGTAGGTTGCCTTTTCATTTTGTTGATGGTTTCCTTCACTATGCAAAAGTTTTTAAATTATTTTTTATTCAAAATTTAGAAATATTTATAAAAATTTTCTGTCTTATCAATCAATAACTGAGAAAATTATGAGTGTCACTTTATCATGTTTTCCTGTAGTTTTTATCAATTTTCACTTTCTATGGTTGAGACAATTTTATTAGGAGCATATGGATTTAGAATTATTGTATCTTCTTGGTGAAATAAATATCTTATAATTTTGTAGTGATCCTACTTACTTTTAATAAATCTTTTCATCTTAAAAATATGTTATCTAAATTTAATGTAATTTTCACTTGTGTGAACATTTTTCCTGATTTAACATTTTCTCATCTTTTTGCTTCACACCTTTAACTATTCATATACTTTAAATAAGTTGCATTTTAAAAGCAATGTTTTAAATGTTTTTTTAAATTTATTTTGAGAGAGAGAGTGTGTGTGAGTTAGGGGTGGGCAGAAAGAGAGGAAGAGAGAGAGAATCCCACGCTGACAGTGTGGAGCCTGATGCAGGGCTCGATCTCATAAACACTGAGATCATAACCTCAGCCAAAATCAAAGGTCACATGCTTAACTGACTGAGCCACCCAAGGTGCCCCATGAGTTGCTTTTAAGTAGCATATAGCTGGATATTTTCAACCTGCATTGTCAATTTATCCTTAAATATTAAGTTTAATGTATTTTTATCGAGAGTTTTTAAAACTATGTTTGGATTAATTTCTACTTTCATATTTTCTTGATTCCTATTTGTCCTTTCCTTTTTGTGCTTTCTATTTTCTCTTCTACCTTCTTTTTTTTTTTTTTGCAATACTTGACATTTTCTTCTTTCATACTCTACTTTTTCCTTTTTGTATGTTTAGAGGTTATACCTTTAGTTTTCTTATGCATTCTATTTTTGTTTTTTAGTTGGTACCTGTCCTGTTTGTAATCTCGCATCTTCTCCAAATTCATTTTCTCATTTCCCCTTTTTCTACATTTTGTAGGAAGCACCTTCATATAATTCTACACACAGTCACTCTTCCAAAAATATACTATCAATCTTACTCTACTAGTACATGTTTTTCTTAAAAAAAATCCTCAAACTTTTTATAATAATCCCTGTGTTCTCTGGCTTAGACTGTTTCTGTTAAGAGGTCTGATTTCAATATTATTGATTTCTTTTAGGGTCAACCCTTTGTGTTCAAATGTTTTCAATTTATATAGATTGTTTTTTCATCCTGCTTAGTATAGCCCGTGATTTTATGTCTGTGGATTTGTGTCCTTCACCATTGTAGGGTTTACTCAGTGATTTTTTTTTCCAATATCAGATTTCTCCCATTTTCTCTACACTCCTTTATAATAGTTCGCTTAAATATTAGAATATCATCTTCTATCCTTTACATTGATTCATCTTTGTCCTTCATAATTTCTTCTCTTTGTCTCTCTGAACTGCATTCTGGGTAATTTCCTCAAGTCCTTCAGTTCACTAGAGATTTCTTCAACTGTATCCAACCTGTTATTCATCCATTGATGTGTTTATATCAATATTATGTATATGTTTCTAAAATTATCTTGCTTCATTTTTATATCTATGGGAATTTTTTATATTCACTGATTTCCTACTCATTTTTTATGATTTTGTCTTTTATTTTATAAATGATTTCTCAATAATTATTTTTATTTTCTATTTTCTCTTCTATGATCTAAATGTTTTAGGGGATTTAAGTTAATTAGGAATGTTTCATCAATATGTTTGTTTCTCTGACCCTAATAGTTCCATATTCTCTTATATGCTCAATGATTTTTGCTTATGAATTCAACATTTTTCATTTTAATATGTGGGAATCTAGAGAATCCATGTTGGATATCTTTTAGTCCAGATAAAATTTGTATTTGTTCTTACATGGCTCCAAGGGTACTATTTTTCTGAGATGCCTTGTCCCTTATAAATACAAGGTACACAGGTTTAGTGTTATCACTTTAACCCAGATTCAAGATTGAGTCTCTGAGTTATTATTAGTATTTCCTTCAGGCTTCCACACTTTTTAGCTTACTGTTATTTGTTTGTTTGTGTTTGCTTTTTTGAGAAGAGGAAATGTTCCACAGAGATTTTTCTTCCTTCTTTGAATTTCAGATATTAATAATAATGTTTTATGTAGGATCTAGTTATATTAAGATTCTTTTCAGATTTCCTGGTTTATTATATCCCCAGACAATGTTGTCCCATAGTATTTTGTTGTCTTTTGTTTGTGAATGATTTCTTTTTTCAAGTTCCTTATTACTACTTGGACAAAGTTTATAGTTTTAGCTTCTAAAAACACTCAACAATAACTTAAAATATATTATCACTTATAGCATAGTCTGCAGTATATATAATATATATATGTATATATATATAATGAATAACCTCTAATGTGCAAAATATTGAATAGTTTTTGCTTATTTATTAAATTGTAAATGGCAGTTTCAAGCTAAAATACATGTGTTCTTTAGTGCTCATTGACAGAATGACACGTGAATCCTCATATTAGGAAGAATGTTTTTCTAATTGGGGAAATTATTTTTGAAACAAATCTTTAATTGAGAAGATACACTGTCAGTTTGCTATAATTCATAGTATATTTCATTTAATCTTTTTTAAATGTTTATTTATGTATGGTGGGTGTGTGTTTGTGTGTGTGTGTGTGAGAGAGAGAGAAAGGAAAGAGAAAGAGAGAGAGAGAGAATGAGTGGGACAGGAGCAGAGAGAGAAAGAGAGAATCCCAAGCAGACTCCATGCTGTCAGCCCAGACCCTGATGTGGAGCTTAAATTCATGAACCATAAGATCATGACCTAAGCTGAAATCAAGAGTCAGACAACCAACTGAACTACCCAGGCACCCCAGTTAATCTTATATATTACAATAAAGCTGTTGAAATATTTAGTAATGCAGAATGATTATATCATAAGTGTGCATATATAAAGCTCTGCAAAATTAGTTTCCACAGCAAATTTGTAGATAGAATTAATATTGTGATTTTATAGATGAGGATACTTATACTCAGAAAATTTAAGTAACTTTCCAAGCTCAAACACATGCTGAATCCAAACTAACTTATTTTTCTGTTCCAAGTTGAGTGTACAAATCACTGAATCAGAAAAACTATTTTTTTGTCTATAAAACATTAATTTGTCTCAACACCAATCAAAATAGATTATTAACTTTCATTTTCCTGCATTATCTGTATTGCCTATACCATTTTTTTCCTGATTTTTCAGAAAGGTTTACATAAAAAAAAGAAAATTATGTGAAGTCTTTTTCAATTTTTTCTGAGCCAGTAATCTGTCAAGTGAAGTAAGACATGCGAATATTATTGCTGATTGAAAATTAATCATCTTTTTCATATTTGTCCATATTTGTGTCAACTGGGATTTCACGAAATAATTTAAATTGAGCATGCTTTTGGTAAATTACTCAAGTGCATTCAGTATTAGATATCCAGATTAAGTGACAAGAATCATTTCTTGATGAAAGTTAATTTTAATTAACTCAAAAACTGTTTCTATATGTCAGATTGCAAGTGACAATATATTTTCTTTCTGTCTCTAAGGAGCAAGTGTAATTGGTCTATCTACTGAAGATAAGAAAATGTAATAGTTTTTATTTCCCATTTATTTTAGCTTATTCAAATGAATGTAAACTTTCTTCATAGTTTAGCAAAATGTAAATTACATAAATATTTTAAGAGTAACTGTGAAAATGAAGCTCTATGAAGTAGTTAAAAGAAGAAAAAATGCACAACACACTAATTGTACTAAGAAGTACATATATGTGTTATGTAGCTATATTTGAAAATATCATTTCTTATTTTCTTTCCTCCTTTAAAAATCCACAGGACAACTTTTGCAGCTGTTCAAATTGGAGCAACAGGGATGTGATTTGCTGTTACATCTGAAAGTTCCAAAAAAAATCAGGCAAAATAGATAAAGCAACATTTTTTTTTAAACATTAGATATCAGGCGATGAAAGACAGTGATCCCTGAGAGACAGGAAACAGATGAAGTGAGGCCCACAGCTTTGAGAGAGTTTAGAATCCACAGCATGGGTGGGGCAACTAAAGCTGAGCCTGGAGGATTTCATAAATTGAGATGAAGCTAACAAACCAATCCAGTTATAGTTCATTGGACAGACTGCTAGAAATGAGAGAGCTTCACAAAAGGAGAGAACTCTGGAAATCTGCAGAGGGTACCATAAGCATTCTGAAAAATTACTCATTAGAACAAATGTATGAGGAATCAGTGTTAGAGGAATAACCATCCAAAGAGACAGAGAGACTCACACAACACTCACACAGGCTGATATCAATGCCTCATCTCATGAGCTGGATTAGAGAAATTCACAATTCACAAGGCATTGAATAGAGAACTCGGGGTGATCTGGCCTCAATACTCGGGGGTAATTAGCCATAGACTGAGCCCTGCTCAGGACCTACCTACCAAATCAGAAGTAAGACTTGAAAGGATCAAATCATTTGGAACTAAATTTACTACATCCCAGAACAAAGGTTAAGAAGATTTATAAGAGTGCAAAAATATCCAGCACCCAAGAAGGTAAAACTCATAATGTCTGATATTCAATCAGCTATTACTCAAGGTAGTAAAACACAGCCCACCATGGAGAGAATAATCAATCAATAAAAACTGAGCTGTATTTTAGAATCAGCAGAAAAGGATATTGTAACTGTATTACATTTGGTCAAATAGTTACATAGAAACACAAAAGATATAAATAAGACACAAATCAAGCATCTAGCAATAAAAACTACAAGAACTGAGATGAAAAATACACTGGGTGGGATTAATGATATTAATGGGTAAAAATGGGTAATTAGGCATGACAAAAGAAAAGTTTAGTGAAATTGAAGACATTGGAATTGAAACTATCCAAAATAAAGAGAGGAATAAAAATTAACTGAAAGAGCAGGAATGAGTTGTAGACAACTTCAAACAGAGGGGTGAGACAAAATTTTGAAGGTGTATGGCTTTAAACTTTCCAAACTTGATGGAAATTATAAATTCACAGGTCGAAATTTTAGGATGTATTTCAGAGGTGCAGCCAACTGGACTACCTGATAAGTTGGATGTGGTGTTTGGGAGAAATGGAGTCAAGTACCATATGATCCTGCAATATTACTTCTTTCTATGTATTTATCCAAAGAATTTGAAATCAAGATCTTGAAGAAACATGAACATTTCCACAATCTTTGCAGCACTATTCACAATATCTAAGATGTGGAAACAACCTAAATATCCATTGACAGCTGAATGGATAAAGAAAAAGTGGTAGATATATACAATGCAATATTATCTGGTCCTTAAAAGGAAGGAAATTCTGCAATATGTGACAACATGAATGAACCTTGAGGATATTATGCTAAGTGAAATAAACTAGTGAAATAACTAAATACTGCATAATTCCAGTTAGATGAGGTATTAAGAATAGTTGAATTCACAGAATCAAAGAGTGGAATGATGGTTTCCAGGGGATGAGAGAAGGAAATGGCTAATCTCTAGACATCTGCTGCACAACATTGTACCTATAGTCAACAATAACATATACACTGAAAAAAATTTGTTGAGAGTAGGTCTATTGGTAAGTGTTCTTACGATCATAAGGTAAATAAAAGAATAATTTTTTAAAAGAATGACTTAAGTATGATTTTTTTTAAATCTGAGCTAATGAAAGAATTTCTCTTATCTGACATGGGAATTAAGGAGGATAAAAGAGGAGGGGTTTTGTTGTTGTTTTGTTTTGTTTTTAGTTGTAGATACCTTGAGTTTGAAAAGGTATCAGATGTCTAGGTAGAGATATCAGGTATGAAGTTATGAAGTTATATATGATCTAATGTCCAGGGCAGAGGTCTAGGATGGAAGTATTAAGCTGAGTATTAAACCGAGTAAGTCAGTGTATAGATGATGAGACTAGGTGGATATCCAAGGGACAGAATCTGGATAGAAAAGATAAACGTTCCAAACTGAATCCTGGGGTATTAACTTATTAAGCAATTGATGAGGAGAACATACAACAACAACAAAAATAATTAGAAGAAATAATGTTGGGGGAAATAGAAAAATCAAGAGTGTGGTGTATCCTGAAAACCAAGTGTATATAGAAAATGTATAGAGGGGCGCCTGGGTGGTTCAGTATGTTAAGCGACTGGCTTTGGCTGAGGTCATGATCTTGGGGTTTGTGAGTTCAAGCCCTGCATCGAGCTCTGCGCTGGTGGTGCAGAGCCTGCTTAGAATTCTCTCTCTCTCTGCCCCTTCCCCACTTTCTCTCTCTCTCTGTCTCTCTGTTTCTCTCTCTCAAAAATAAACTAAAAAAAAAAAAAAAAAGAAAACGAATGTATGGGGAAAAATAAGCAGTTGTCTCTATTAAATGCTACAGTTTGCTATAACATGGTGACAACTTGAAGTTTACCCCTGATTTTAGCCAAGTGAAGGTCATTGACAATCTGGACAAGAGTAGTTTTTGAAAAGCAGAAAAGTCAAAGCCAGATGAATGAATTTAAGAGAGAAACATTAAGGAAGAAATTGGATAGAAGGAGTATAAACACTGTGCAGAATTTCATTCAAAAGAAGTGTCGATAAATGGGACAGGAACTAGTAGGAAAAGAAAAGGCAAGTTTTTTAATGATGGGGGAGATTTCACCATGTTGTACACTGTTAGGAATTATGTGTTGAGCTGCACAGAGTCAGAAGTAGAGTAGGTGGCGTTTAACTAGGCTGTGAATTTTCAAGGAGGTGTGATAAAGGAATAAGGAACAAGAGGACCATTCTTTAATTGTGAAATTGTATTTTCTTCCTTCGTATGCTTCCCTATTATGGAATTGTCATCTACCAGAGTTGTTAGCAACTTAAACCTTTTTTTTGTTCCCCCAGATAGTTCTTGGTTTGAATCTATATCCTATTTCTGAAGTGTCTAATGTTGAACAAATTAATTATCTCTGTTCCTCAGATTCCTCTTTGACAAAATAGAGTTAATAGTAGTATCTATCTTCACAGGATTATTGGAAGACTTAAATGAGACAATGTGTAAAGTATAATGCACAGTGTCTCAAATACAGCGCATGGCAAAAACCCAATTATTGCTGGCTATTTAATATATTAAATATATTTCTGGTTGTTTATTTATTCATTTCTGATGTAATTATATTGTTCTTGCTAATCTGAATGACACATTTATGACTTAAAAATTGACCTTTCACCTTCCACTTGTGTTGTAAATATTTTTTCTTTTTATTTGTTTCAAATTTTTGTTTTACATTACTCTGTATCTACTAAGTTTTAAGTTGTATGTAGTTTAACCTACTGATCTTAATTTTATGTCTTCTTTCTGCTTTTAAGTTTAGAAACAATTGTCTTATTGAAGAATTAAATAATATTTACAAATATATATTTTTTGTTATCTTACCATTTAATCCTTCCTTCTCTATCTTACCATTTAATCAGTTCGGGTGTTCTTTCATAATGAAAAACATCTGTGATGTCTTTAACAGCATGGAAAAGACCATCTATTTTTGGCTATCACCAACCGTGCCTCCTTTTCTTGTATTCAGAAGAAATCACATTAGCTTATGTGTGAATTTGTTCACTGACAGGTTTTTATTGAGCACATGCTAGATATTAGGTAACATTCCAGATGCTGGAGATAAAGCAGTGAATGACTCAAAGGCTGAATCATACTTTCCTTTGTGGAGTTTAACTTCCATACAGAAAGAAAAACTCTAACAGAAAATGTCAAAATTGCAATTGAAATGGCATGAATGAAACAAAAGGTAGAGAATAGGAAAATATGGGAATAATAGGAGGAGGGAACTGCTTCCTAAAATTTGGTCAAAATCATATTCTATAGGGTGATGTTGAAAAGAGAGCAGGAAGGATGAGAAGAAATTTTGCAGCAGTAAGGGCACTGCTCACAGAACAGTCACCAGGTACAAACTGGGGGAGGGGTTGAGGTTATTAAAGAAAAGGGAAGAAAACATTATGGTTAAAACAGGGAAAGATGGCAGAAGATGAAGTCATAGTCAGGGGTCAGATCCTTCACAGTATGGTAAGAAAACATCATAATTACAGCTCATAATAAATACTTAATAAATAGATGAACAGTTAGAATGTGCAATTAAGCTTTTGGGATTTGTATCACATAACTGAACAGATTTTATGAAATATTATTGAAGCTTTAGCTGGCATGTTAAAAATCACTTTTATATTAAATAAGAATGACCTTTTGATTTTGTAACCATTCCACTTAAAGCTAATGTTTCTCAAATGTACTGATATTATTGTTATGGTGAAAAAAAGTGTCTTTCAAATCTAATACCATAATTTTGTACAATAAAAAAAAGATTTTGGAGACAATAAATGATTCAATTCAAAATACAAGTTGAATGAAATTCTCAAATACTTTATTTCTTGTAGCAAGAAATAAAAACTACTTAAAAATGAGGAATAGAGACCACTTAACAATGAGAATTAGCCTCATTTGTAATATTGAAGGGCCTTTTCTGAAAGGGATGGCTTATACGATTGTTCATTTTTGGCTCAAGACAACATTTGTCCAGAGATAATGAATTTTCTTCATTTATAAAAACATTGAATGTTCTAAAATGCACTTATTTACAGGTATTTACTCATCTTAAAAACTACTGACAATACTATTACTACTATTAACATTTATTCGATCAACACTATGTACCAGGCACTGTTATAAGAACTATTTTGTGTGTTTTAACTTATTTAATTATTTAAACATTTTTTTAATGTTCATTTTTGAGAGAGAGAGAGAGAGAGCACACAAGCAGAGAAGGGGCAGAGAGAGAGGGAGACAGAATCTGAAGCAGGCTCCAGGCTCTGAGCTGTAAGCACACAGCCCAACTCGGGGCTCAAACTCATAAGCTGTGAGATCATGACCTGAGCTGAAGTCAGATTCTCTACTGACTGAGCCACCCAGGTGCCTCTTATTTAATTATTATAACAACATAACAACTCTATGAGATGAAATTTTTATCACTTGTTTTCAAGCAAAGACACTGAAATTCAAACTAATTAAGTTACATCCCACATTTGTAGAGCTAGTAAATGTTAAAGTGGGGATCTAAACCTAAGCAATTTGGCAATAACAGAGCGTAACCTCTCTGCTAAAATGTTTATATGTGTTTTTCATTTTTCCTCCTCAATTTGGCCTTGTTGATATTAGATTCATTTTAAATAATCATACAACAGTACTGTTATCTGGTGTAGTGAAAACAAATGGTGACTCCTATCTGTTAAAATCATCCTTAATGATAAAGCATAATTTAAGTTGCAGAAAGATTTTTCTTCTCTTCAGTCATATTAAATTAACAGTAAATTTAGGCAGCCGTTTTATCACTTTTTCACCACAGAAGTCTTGTAATGAACATAGTGTGTTAAGACTTTCTCGCTCTGCCCTCATACACTGATTTTGGGGTCAACAGTGGTGAACAGTGTTCAGGGAGGGGCTTCTAGAGGCAGGGATTGCTAAAGTAAGAGTTGAATGATGAGTAGGAAAGTAACAAGAGGATGCTTCAGAATGATAGTATGTAAAGCATGTGAATTTAAAGAAAAAAAGAGAGAACCATGTAGCTGGAATTATAAACTGATAAAGTAATGGGATTTTATGTTCAACAAATAAGGAAAAGCAAGTCGTAAAGAGTCTTATAAGCTAAGGAGAAGTTTGGATTTAATTCTATGTACTTTGAGGTGATATTGAAGGTTTATGTATGGTAATAAGAGGCCAATATTTTTTTCAAATTTTTTAATGTTTATTTTTGAAGGAGAGAGAGTGTGAGCAGGGGAGGGGAAAAGAGAGAGGGGGACACAGAATCTGAAGCAGGCTTTAAGCTGTCAGCACAGAGCCCAATGTGGGGCTCGAACTCATGAGTTGTGAGATCATGATCTCAGTCAAAGTCAGACGCTTAACCGACTGAGCCACCCAGGTGTTGCAATAGGTCAATATTTTCATTCTAGAAGCACTCTGGCTATAGTGAAGACAATGGAAAAAGGAGATGGAGGAAGACTGAATGCGGGGATATCACTTAAAAGATTTTTGTAGTGATCTTAATAGAGGATGGTGTTTCTTCAAGTAGATGCAGGAAATGTGGGCATATATATATAGATTTAAGATCCAATTAGGAGGTTGAAGAGATCTCAGCAACTGATTAGATATAGGTTGTAAAGGGAGAAACAAGATCTAAGATTAATTGTGTTTCTGGCTTCCAAAACTGGATGAATAGTAAGAATGGCACCACTTACTAAAATGAAGAGAGCATTGGAGGACACACATTTGGTTGGAGTGGGGAGTAAGTTGGGAAAGGAAGATAATGAGTTTGGTTTTTTTGAGTTCGCAGTCCTTGAGGATCTGAAGGAACTTACAGCAAACTGAACCAGAGCTAGAGATTTGGAAGTAATAGCAAAGTTAGTATTTCCTGAAGCAATGGCTGTGGATGACATCAGGAAAAAATGTGTCTGAAACAGAGAACTGAATTTTTAAGGCCTAACATGATGGAGGAACATTGTCATTTACAAAAGAAACATAAATATAAAAGCCTCCAGATAATACCGAAAAAAAAAAAAAGACTGAGAGGGTCACTATGTCTTTTACAAATGTACTTTTCAATAGAAAAATTTTGAGATATTAAAGTTATTCCACTTCACCAACATTCTTGAGTTGACCTTCCCCCTTAGGTAGATGGACTTGGTCTAGAGTAATACCATACAAATATGCTAACTTGGTAGTCTCAGGAAGACAGACAGAAAATGGAATTTTCTGTTCTTTGGGTTCAGCCCCAAAGAATCCAGATCTAGAACAAGTTTAGGAACAAGAGTCCCATTTGTCTGAAATCACAGATCAGATTGGATCCCTGTTACATTAGACACTCAAATTCCTGTATTTTGATATCCGTGGTGTTTCAATCACAAGATACCTAAAGAACAATTATGTTTGGTACTAAACACATCAAGGAAATGATATATTGTGGTATAGACGTAAAGATTCCTCATTAGTCAGAAACTTTAGAAACCTGAGACTCCAAAAGCTATTCTTGCTCTTTTTTTCCTCCTCTTTCAGCAATACACTAGCTACAGTTTTAGAAAATAAAAAAGAAAAATTGTGTTCTGTTTCTGGTTGAAAAAAGTGAATATTTAGAAGAGGTTTTTCGATATAATTTAATATCATTAACTGTCTTTTCCCTTACAATAAGTAATCAACAAATAATTTTATATATGAAATTTCCAGCAATGTATTATAAAAAAATTTTAAATATTTATTCCTGAGACAGAGAGAGACACAGACAGAACATAAGCAGGGGAGGGACAGAAAGAGAGGGAGACACAGAATCAGAAGGAGACTCCAGGTTCTGAGCTGTCAGCACAAAGCCTGACGTGGGGCTCAAACTCACAGACCATGAGATCATGACCTGAGATGAAGTTGGACGCCCAACCGATTGAGCCACCTAGGCACCCCTCCAACAATGTATTTTTAAAAGTCAACAGCTTTATTGTAGAACAAGTAAGTACCATGCTTCTTGGAATTTTGATCATTTTTTTGGCTCTGTCCAAATCATATGTTTTACAATGGTTACAACTATCAGCAAACAAAATAATGGAAGATGAAATGATATTTTCAATCGTGTTTTTCTGAAATGGAAAAAATTTAATCTTTGTGATTACAAGGTATTGTTTGAATTTTATTTTAGTCCAGTCTCATAATGTTTATAAATCTTACCCACCTGAGTTACATCCTTCTCTTCGGTTGAGTGTAACAATAATTCTTGCTGTGATGGAGAAACTGTCAGGTACAGAACGTGTCATGTTTTATTTGTGCAGTAGACTTCATTCGTGTTAAGATTCCACACTGTATGCTTTTCTGTTGGTTTGTTGGGCAGGAGTGTAGAATAAAATGTGACATGTTTTGGTGTGATGAGTCATTTTGTCTCTCTACCTCTAATCTAACACCTTGAACAATGGTTATTTTACCCTTGTCAAGCGACTGTAGGCTATTAAAAAAAACGTCCCGCTGAAGTATCAAAAAAAAAATGGAATAAGTAAAGGAGGTTCATATTTATTGGAAGTTTTGTATATACCTCCTGGAGCATGCCACTGATCGTATCACTGAATCCCTGGAACAATACTTCAAGGTAGGATTAACTGCGCCCATTTTACAGATAAGGAAATTGAAGCCCAGGTGGCTTAGGTAATAACTTGAAGCTCCATAGCTGTTAAAGAGTGGAGGTAGAAGTCAAAAACCTTCCCGTTTCCAAGAACACATTACTTTGATTTTCTTTTAGTTTGGAATTTCACAGATAATAGTTATATATTATATTTTAGAAGCATTTGATAATAATTATAATATTAATAATCAGTGCATATATGGTTCTAATTATGTGCCAGGCACTGCCTTTCATAAATTATCTCACAACAACCCTATGGAATATATCCCATTATTCTTTCCATTTCATAAGTAAGGAAGAGAGCATAATCAGTCAAATGTCATCCAGCAAATAAATGGTAAAATTGTGATTCAGTCCCCATAGGTTATTTCGGGATCATGAGTATCTTTAATAATACATTTGCTGCAATATTTTGAAAAACGTTCCAGGAGTTTCTTGATTCTTGGAGTCTACCAAGAACTAAACACTCACAGGAGTCCATCGATCCCGGCATTGGGAGGTAGGTCTTAAAGTAACTTTAAAAAACAATGAATATATTTATGATAGAACTTAAACCGTGTTATGTAGTTTTTAAACATAAAGAATGACAACGAAGTAATGCAATAAAGGAAGCAAAAAATAAAAATGATAATTTAAAACTACCACTGATGGGATCAGCTTGCACCACTAGTGGAGAGTGTTATTTCCTTTTAAGTCAAATGTACTTTTGTTTAAGCAAAATACTTTCATGGGCTCAGTTTGGCCTAAAAGAAGAGACACGTGGGGCCAGAGGTGATGAGAAGAAAAATAGTTTCTCTGACTCAGCCTGCACCAAGCAGCCAGGCATCTGAAGATACAAGAAGGGTCTTAGATGTCCAACTGAGTGGATGAAGAGATATTCATTTTATTTGAATTATAAAGGAAAAGTAATCTCAGCAGGCTGGAACACTTGGGCCATTTCAACGTACATTTGCGCTTTTATCGAGAGCAATAATATGGACCTTCTAATTCAGAGGCAGTGCATCTGGTCGGAAGTCCCCATCTGATTGAACATCACTGGCAGGCGGCCAAAGAATAGGCTGGATAACATGGAGGGGTTGCCTTATTCCTTGTCACATGTATTTAAGGATTTAACTGTTCAATTTCTCTTTAATCATGATGCATGATCTTGGATTCTTTACAATCCCTCAGGGAAAAGGAAACTAATTCTGCACATATCATGAATAATATAGCATCTCTGAATAAGATGTCAGAATAAGCCCTTTAATGGTCAAGCAATTTCTAAGTTGAATATGTTGAAGAAATTTTACATTTGTTGAAAGTTTGAAATAGAAGATTGTACAATAGAACACTGACTCCCACATGTCAGAATATTGATATGCCAAGACTCATTCCACTATTTGCAATAGATTGTTTGCACCGCATAGTTTTTCAACTGTACATGAGGTTTTTCATAGTGTCTTTTAAAGTACTCAAAAATATGTTTTAAACATTTAAAAAATATTTTAAAAACTCATAACTATTGGGAATAATTAGCTAGTGGTCCAACATGCTCACTACTCAAATATGCATCCAGAGTAGATTGGATAAAATAATTATATAGTATTATAATATATTTTTTGTATATATATACATGTATATATATTTTGTATATATATGTAGTACACATATAAAATACATATATAGTCATTTACAGATTGGGAATAATAATGTACAGTAGTGTATGGACTGAGAATAAAAAAATTGCATCCAATATTATGGCTGAATATGTGTGATTTCATTAGTTAAAAAACTGATTAAACTAATCCGTTACGTTAAAAGTACTTAATACTCGTGAAGTTGTAAATTGGAAGGTGGTAGGAGGGAGTCTTCTTGGATTCAGATCATATTGTTTTTGACTTGGCTACTGGTTACATATGCATGTTTAATTTGTGAAAATTTATTGATTTGCACACTTGTGATTTATGCGTTTCTGTATGTGTATTCTACTTCATAAAAAGTTTATATTAAAGAAATATACACACATGTATTCATTACATATAAATTCAACATCCTGAATATATTGATCTTATTTGAAAAATAGGTAAAACTAATTATTTTGATGTGTTTTGAGAAACATGCTTGCAAATAAGTCATTCTCATCCAAGCTAAAATCACTGGTAGGCTATTTTGTTTTTTATACATATTATAACACTAAGCACTTTATAAACTTGATCACTTTTATTAGTTGTTCCAGAAATGAGAAAGTGTACATGGCTTCACTTTTAGTTGAAGAGACATTTAGAATTTGTAACAATAGATATCTCTGAAATATTTCATGTGTGAATATTAACAATATTTTAAGATGTAGTCAAAGTCTATCACTTTAGATTATTTTTCCAAAGACTATTTTTTAAGTTTATTTATTTATTTTGAGAGAGAGAGAAGGATAGAGAGAGAGAGAGAGAGAGGGGGAGGAACAGAGAGAGAATCCCAAGCAGGGTCCACGCTGTTACCACAGTGCCCAACGCAGGGCTCAGTCTCATGCACCAGGAGATCATGACCTGAGCCGAAATCAAGAGTTGGATGCGTAACCTACTGAGCCAACCAGGCACCATGCCAAAGACTATTTTTTTAAAATGTTATTACACACCAGTATAGGATAAATAAATCACAGATTAAAAAAGGCACAGCATAAGGAAACAGTCAATAATATTGTGATACTGTGGGAATGGGGCCAGATGGTAGTTACACTTGCCGTGAACATAGCATAATGTATAAACTTGTCAAATCACTATGTTGTACACCTGAAACTAATGTAACATTGTGTGCCAACTATACTCAAATAAAAAATTTTGATGTTATTACATAATATGTATCTTAAGAGTCACATCAATTATTTGTGGCATAAAATGGGGTAAAAATAAACAGAGATATGGAGTTCTGAAACTACATAGCAACAGGTCGGAAATTTGCCTCAGTTTGTTTCTGAGGTCCTTAAGGAATGGAAAGTTTCCTCACTTTGGAATCACCTACTGTATCTAGCAATATACTCTATGCTTGATAGCTGTCAATAAATAATCGACAGTGAGTTAACACTCTTGATCCTTCAGTTTGTCTGTAGATGCATACCATGATATAAATCAAGGTTCCATAATTATTGTGATATTCGTGTTCTACAGTGATTAGATGGAAGGGATTGAGTGAAGATACAAAGGAAATATAGAGCAGAAAGAGTGCCTGATCTGAAAAAGCATACTCACTAATTGGTGCTGAATGAACAACACGATTACCCAGATGGTAGAACTTTATAATTATACAGATAGTGAAAGTTTAAAATTACTTTCACTTTTTTCAACATCCTTGGATTACCTCAAGAAAGTTGTCAGGAGCTTTTATTCCTAATATGATTAATTCCTAATTTCATATCATCAGGTAGAAATGAGCCCAATTTTGGTTTTGTTTCTAGTCCATTCTGTTAGAGAAACTTTATAGGCTTGGAGAATGCAAGTGAAAAAAAACAAAACAAAACTATATATCCAGATAATCCAAGACAATATGAAATAAAAGTATTTATACACTAATAGTTTATAGTTTTCCAGTATATTTTTAGCCTAAAAAATCACCTAAAAATTATAATCATCTTATTCACTATCCTGACAGGTACTTGATTGTAGTACTTTAAAATATGTAAATTAAGAAAAAATCTACTTTCATATGTTATTATAACGCTGTTAAGAGTTGAATTGTGTCCTTCAAAAAGATAGGCTGAAGTCCTAATCCTCAGTTCCTCAGCAAGTGACCTTATTTGGAAAAAGAGTCCTTGCAGATGTAATTAGTTAAATTGAGGTCACATCGGACTAGGATGGGCCCTTAGCCCAATGAACTATTTTCTTTATAAGAAGAGGAGAGAGAAACATGCAAGGAGAATACCATATGAAGAAGCAGGCAAAGAGGTAAGTCAGCCATGTAAAGACGAAGGCAGCTTGAAGTTATGCAGCCACAGGTAGCAAATGCCTGGGTCTACCCGTAGCTAGAAAGAGGCAAGAAATGATCCTCCCCTACAGCTTTCAGAGGGAGTGTGGCACCACCAACATCTTTATTTCAGACTTCTATACTCCAGAGCCTTGAGAGAATAAATTTATGTTGCTTTAAGCCATCTTGTTGGTGATACTTTGTTCTGGCAACCCCAAGAAACTAATATAAAGAATATGTTAAAAATCATAATAAACAATCTGACCAAAACAAGTACTGGTAAGACATATCCTGAATATAACAATGCTTACTTCTGGTCAGGGGGTTTATGGGTGGGCAGTGAGATTTCTGGGTAGTGGAATCATGGAGGACCCTTGTGTAGTATGACACTTAAAAGTTCACACTTGGCTCTTTCCATAATTTGGCTATTGTTGAGAGTGCTGCTATAAACATTGGGGTACAAGTGCCCCTATGCATCAGTACTCCTGTATCCCTTGGGTAAATTCCTAGCAGTGCTATTGCTGGGTCATAGGGTAGGTCTATTTTTAATTTTCTGAGGAACCTCCACACTGTTTTCCAGAGTGGCTGCACCAGTTTGCCTTCCCACCAACAGTGCATCAACTGATGAATGGACAAAGAAATTGTGGTTTATATACACAATGGAGTACTACATGGCAATGAGAAAGAACGAAATATGGCCCTTTGTAGCAACGTGGATGAAACTGGAGAGTATGATGCTAAGTGAAATAAGCCATACAGAGAAAGACAGATACCATATGGTTTCACTCTTATGTGGATCCTGAGAAACTTAATAGAAACCCATGGAGGAGGGGAAGGAAAAGAAAAAAAAAAAGAGGTTAGAGTGGGAGAGAGCCAAAGCATAAGAGACTCTTAAAAACTGAGAAAAAACTGAGGGTTGATGGGGGGTGGGAGGGAGGGGAGGGTGGGGGATGGGTATTGAGGAGGGCACCTTTTGGGATGAGCACTGGGTGTTGTATGGAAACCAATTTGACAATAAATTTCATATACTGAAAAAAAAAAGTTCACACTTGGAAATCATTTTAATTTATCTTAACTCTGGTCCTGTGATCTTGATTAGTTTACTTCATCTTTTCTGAGCCTAAGTTTTCTCTTTGATAGAAAACTGGATTGCTTTTAAAGGTTACAGGAGTTAAACGTAGAAAATTCTTTAAAAGGAGTCTAGCAACTTGAAAATGTTCAACAAGGATTCGTTCGTATCATTTTATTGTGTTTCTATGTATTCCCTATTTTGTATGAAGTTTTGCATGTTACTTCATAATTAGGGGGGAAAAGAATAATGAAGGTTATTAGAAAAGATGTTTAACATTTATTGGAAGCTGGTCATGTGCCAAACACTGTGTTAAATATCATGAACATATCATATTATTTAAATCTCACGTGTATTGTATGTATTATTTCTAGTCACATTACATATGAAGCTAGCAAAGTTCAAAGATGTGAAATAAAATGGCCAAGGACTCACAGTTGGCAAAGGACAGAATAAATCTAGACCATTCAAACTTCAAAACTTTGTTGATTACTATGCTGTACAACCTTTTGGGTCCGTCATCAATCTCTCCCCACCACCAAATAATACAATCTTGTGTGAACTGATTATGCTCTGTGTGGTGTAAATAATGTTGATGTAGTGAAATTACTTTTCAACTTACTTTACTGTTCTTTTAAATTGTGACATGCAAGTTAGAAAAGAGTAACCATATCACTTCTGTATGTTACCAGAAAGCCTAATTGTGTGCATTTGCAACCTCAGGAGTTTTCTGGGTGAAAACTGAAACTGGTCCTTGCACACACAGGTGAAGAGAGAGCACAGGAGGTGGGACATTGCAGATTGGTAAGTGGCGGGTTTAATAAGCAAGGGAACCTACATAAGAGGCTTGTCTTTGGCAGTCACAAGTAGAGCAGATCTCTAGCCCCATCCACTAGCGTCTTAAAAGTTTACATAGAGGTCTTACCTGGGTTCAGTCACATGTTCAGTCCAGATGGTCTCAACAACACCTTACTCTTTCAAGGCCACATCTTTGAAACAGCTGCTAGTATGGGAGGTACATTCCAAGGCCAGGGGAGAGGGTAAGGAGCCTCTGATTACCCAGGTCTAGCTCACCAGCCAATCAGTAGTCACATCCTCTCAATGACCAATTCCAACACTAATCTAGAGCCTATTGTTTTAGCCTCCCCTGTAACCCTTATTCTCTTTATTGACTTCTCATACCATTTCATAGCTTTTATTGAAGTTGCCACCTTTTAGATAGGACTGTATATGGGCTATATTGGGACTAAATGTCAATCTAAAGACCAAATAAGAGGAGCATGTAATGCCCCCAACCGAACCATAAATACCCCTTGCAAAACCTAACTGTAATACTGCATGCAGATCTTTTATTGAATATAAGCAGAAATGGACACGACAATCTTCTCGTATTATCCCAACACGTGACATGAGTGTCCCAAGAGTGTAGAAGTAGGGTAAAAGTAAAACATAATTTTCTTAGTTATGTGAACATATTTCTTACTCCAACAAATGTTATTAATAATGTGTTCTCCTTTCTATTTTCCGATAATCCAATTTTATCTGTCCTTGTTAAATCTCTCTGGCAGTCAACGGTCTGATAATTATAAGAGGGCTGTGTAGCTAGTGCGAAAGATTTATTTTTCCTAAAGGAAGACTTTCCTTGAAGGGCTGTGTGTCTGAACACTCAGATGTTTCAGATCCTCTTAGAAATACTTTATGACTTTGTTAACATCACTTTGTTTGGTATTTCAGGAAAGAACCAGCTTTTCCAAATTTTCTTTTTCTGAATTAAAATATAACACTTATTTTATCCTCAAGACAATAATTGTTAAAATAAATGCATCAAAAAATGGCTTACATACATGAAAATTGGATTTCTTACATAAAGTGCCAAATGGGCATTCCTGATGAATGTGGCTTTCCACCGAACGATTGGGGATTGAGGTTTCTTCACCTGTGTCTCCGCCATCTTCTGTACCTTGCTTTTAGGTTTGCAGTGTTTGTCTTCATCAATCTGATGGGTGAGGCAATAATGTGATCATTTGCACCTGGGCATACTTAGGGTTCAGAAAATGATAAGAGTCCTCTTTTGCATATCTTATGTTGACTAGCAATAGATAAATCACTAAATCTGTCTGCAGTGTTAGACAGGAAATGTAGCCTCACAATACGCATGGAAAAAGGAGTAAAAGTTTGCTTAATAGATTTGCCAGTCACTCTCACACTCTTGAACTCCCATTACGGTGTAAATGGTCAAGGGCAAAGAATTAGAAGAGGATTAACTCATGCTCTCCTACTCTCACCAGAGAAAGAAAACTTATCCATGTATAGCCAGCCAATGAACGGGGAGATTAGCAACCGTCAAAACATGGTCCAAATGAGTCACACCCACAGAAACTGTGCCAGTTAAAGCCATTATGGGGGAAATGCTCTTTTCTCGAGAGGCTTTTGCCTTGGGAGATTGGGAGATTGGGAGAATTGTGGGGAGGGAAAGAATCAATCTGCTATTTCCTTGTTTTTCCTCAACATTTAAGTGAATGGTCCCTTGCTTTAGTGCTGTGATACTCAGTGCTTACTTTGAAACTCACATATGAGTGAATCAGGAAAGAGAGAATGAAGGAATGGCATCTTATTTCTATATTCCTCCAGTTATTCCTAGGGCAATCCAGAAAGATCAATTGTTCCTTAAAGAGTTAAACAGAATATTTAGGACTTGTTAAAGAAATATTTTAATCCCTAATATGGGAGAGAATAGTGTAATACACTATTTTTAATATCATTTTTATTGTATAATCATGTGGTACTTAAAGGGAACAAAATAAACTTTCTTCCTTTTAGCCTCTTAAAAGAAACTATTCATCCACAAAATTAGTTTAAGATGATTAATACTTAGTTATTGGATTTTGAGACAATGGGCTTTGCTTAGAACAAAGTGTAAGCAAAGCAAAATACCTGACATCTTTAAGCCAGTTGTCGCAGCAGTCAAGAAACAAAGTCTTCGATTCAAGTGGGTGCATGTGATCACAGTTGATTTGAGGAAGTCTCATCCCTACAGCACTCCTGGATCACAGCCAACATGGGGTTCCCCAGATACTGTTAACCCCATTAACAGGAAGTAACAAACTGTTCACATAGCTGTTCCGAAACTAAGGAGAGTTAACCTTCAGGCTTAACCAGATATACAAGACAATAAAGGATCTGGCCATTGTTTACCACTACAATCTCACCTTACTCCATTCTCAATCTCATAAATGATGGTCATGGTATCTCTTTCTGCTTGCAATTTCCATTCCTCTGGTCTCTTCATGCATCTTTCCTTTTTGTCATGCAAATCTCATTTCCAATCCAGTAACATTAGAGAGGTCTTCCTCGACTATCCTGTGTAATATTTTGCCTTTTTTCCCTGTTCCTGAGTCACTCTATCAAATCACTGTTTTGTTTTCTTCATGATGCTTAACCTACCCAAAATGACTTTACCTATATATTTATTTCTTATTTTTCTCTTTGTATTCTAAGCTTGACCAGAAAAGTAAATTTGTCTATCTTGTTCATTATTGATGTGTTTCTAGACCTGAGAACAGTGATTGACCTATAGTAAGGATACAGTCAATATTTGTTGAATGAAAAAGACAGTCGGTTAGAGAAGTTGATATTTGTCCTTCTTAGTATGTAGGGGGGTTCTGAGACTGACCAATGAATTGCACATTTTCCCTGAAATATTATTTGGGCAAAAGATTCTTTTCATCAAAGCTAAGTGAATATGCAAGGCATTCACCATCATTTTATGGTTGCTTACCAAGAGAACTGCCCTCTAATATTTTTACTAATTGATCTTGGTAGAATTATGTTTGTATGTCAGACATCTCTAAATTATTTTGTTAATGTTGGTTCATAAAATTACCTAGTCAGGGTAATAATGCACAAAATAATTCCTTATGAAGATCAATATGTCACATAGGATAATTAGGCCTTGTAATTCTCAAAGATAGCAGTAATAATTAATAATTTACAATTCTCAATAATCTAATTAATAATGAATAGCAATCATTATTAGTTTGACAAACTTCGTGGGTATTTTTTAAGTTTATTTATTTTATTTATTTATTATTATTTTTTTTAATTTTTTTTTCAACGTTTATTTATTTTTGGGACAGAGAGAGACAGAGCATGAATGGGGGAGGGGCAGAGAGAGAGGGAGACACAGAATCGGAAACAGGCTCCAGGCTCTGAGCCATCAGCCCAGAACCTGACGCGGGGCTCGAACTCCCGGACCGCGAGATCGTGACCTGGCTGAAGTCAGACGCTTAACCGACTGCGCCACCCAGGCGCCCCGATTTATTTTATTTTTGAGAGAGAGAGAGAGAGGCAGAGAGGGAAAGAGAGAGACATCTCAAGTAGGCTCTGATCTGTCAGCACAGAGTCTAATGTGGGGCTCGAATTCATGAACCATGAGATCATGACCTGAGCCAAAATCAAGAGTCAGATGCTCAACCAACTAAGCCACCCAGATGCCACCGACAGACTTTGTAAACAAAGTTTTATATTTCTTTTACACATGAAAATGCTGAGGGTTGGAGAGGTTCAGTAGTCTGTAGATGGTCATAAATGCAATGATAATGAGGCCACTTTTCCAACGCAAGTTGTATTCATGCTAAAGTTTGCACGCCTTAACCATTTCGCCTAATTGTCATTGCCAGCAAATGTCTTATTACGTCATACAGAGTTTGGATATGAACCCAAATAGTTTGATTTCAGAGCCGTGTTTGTAACCAGTATTCTAAGCTATTCCTATCTTGTTTTAAATGTTACCTCTGGAGGGCACCTTTTGGGATGAGCACTGGGTGTTGTATGGAAACCAATTCGTCAATAAATTTAATATATATAAAATAAATAAATAAATAAATAAATAAATAAATAAATAAATGTTTCCTCTGGTCTTTAATAGAAATGTTTTGTTCTTTTAAAAAGTTATTTCATGTTACATGATATATTTTTAAGGGCTATCTGGCCAGGAAGTTTCAAAATGAACTAAAATAAAGTTTGAAAACTTATAACAGTTATAGATTGGGGATTATAAATCCCATGCATGCTTATTGCAGAAAAATGAAAAAAGAAACGAGGAAAAGTCGTCTATAATCCTCTCCTTACAGAAATAACTACTGTCAAGAAATCGTTAGATCAGAAAACAAAATTGCACTTAGTAGTAAAAGAGACGAAATTTTAGAGAATATAAAACACTTTAAACTCTCCAAACAGTCAAAAAGTGTTCTGATCCTTAGACAACCCATTAAAACTTTCAGTTTTCACATGGTGTTATAGATAGAAACCACCAAAATATGCACACATATTGTCATGTAACATGGTCACTTAACCTTTTTACACTCAGGTACTCCTTTGAAATACAAAAATAGTGAGCCCTAGCTTATCTGTCTTGTGGATGTTAAGGATAAAATTAGATTGTAAATGTGGCAGTTCTTTGAAATATCTTCTCTTGCTGAGCACTTCCCCATAACTGTGTTCTATTACTCTGCCCTCTGACCTTCATTCTCACTTGAGAATCGCTGTGTCTAAGTCGGGGCTCTCTTTGCTTCCTTTAACACAGCATGGAGAATCACTGGACTACATACTTTCTAGGCTAATTTCTGATTCAGTGCTATGATTCTGGGGAAGATTTAAGTGACAAAGTTGCTAGGGCGGGGGGGAGGGGGAAGACACATAGAAAAATGTTGGAAAATAGTTTTAAGATGTGCCCAAAGTCCAATCCATCCAGGTGTGTGAATCTTCCCTGAGTAGTAAGCTGATTGCCAAATGGGGCACCTGAGTGCCTCAGTCAGTTAAGCAACCTAATCTTCATTTTGGCTCAGGTCATGATCTCAAGATCGTAAGATCAAGCCCCGAGTCAGTCTCTGCACCCTGAAGAGGCCTGCTTCAGATTTTTTTTCTCTCTCTCTCACTGCCCGCTCCCACACTCTTTCCCTTTCTCTCTCTCTTAAAAAAAAAAAGGTGGGGGGACTCCTGAAGGCTCCGTCGGTTAAGCATCTGACCTCAGCTCAGGTCCAACTTGGGCTCAGTTCATGGTCTCGAGGTTCGTGGGTTTAAGTCCCACCTCAGGCTCTGTACTGACAGCTCAGAGCCTGAAGCCTGCTTCGGATTCTGTGTATCCCTCTCTCTCCCTGCCCCTCTCCCACTCATGCTCTCTCTCTCAAAAATGAATAAATGTTAACAACAACAACAAAAGACTGGTTGCCAAGTGATGAAGCATTGAGTTATTTTCATAACCACTACTTTATTTCTTCATTCTTGGGACTCTCATTCTACCATTTGCCATTCTGTTTTATTTTCAAACTCTCTTTATTCCTGTGTCTTTTCTACCAGCATTTAAATATCTAATTTCTGTGTCATTGTGCCTTGTCTAATATCTTATTTTTATGGGTAGTCTCTCCACACTTGTTGGTTTGCACTGATCTACTTACTTCCCTCCTCAAGTATACTTTCTTAAAATCAGTTATGAAAGTAATAGATGCAATAATAAACATTTCAAGTAAAAGAATGTATAATTACAATCCAGAGTCTCTCAGTCTCATTTCCCAAAGTAATATGTTCAAAGTCCATCTCAGGTCCTAGAGGCCACCCATTGTCCCCCACCTCATGGCCCTTTCACAGTCCCTCTTATATAAGAGGGCTGGAATCTTCAAGATGGGGAGGAAAAATTCTGGTGCTTTGTCTGTTCTTTCAAAGAAGGTCTGTATCTTTTTTAAAAATGGCTCAGCCCTTAGATCAGGACAGACTCAAAACCCTTTTCGGTTAACTCAAAGTTGACCATCTGGACCTTAATGAAATTTGTAAAATCCATTCACCTTTGCCATATTCTATCAGTTAGAAGCAAGTCACAAATTCCTCCTACATTTAAGACAAAAGAATTTACACTCCTATGATTTTCAGAGGCTAGAAATCTTGTGGGCCATATTAAAATTCTGCCTACCATAGATTCCTCAGTGCAATGTTTGCTTTTATGATACATATAACCATTTATGATGGTTTTTCTATAAATGTGTTAAAATTTTATGTAAACTCTATTTTTATCAGTCTTTTTCTTTCTATCTTTTGGGTTTATGCCTTATTAGTAAATCTTTCCCATCCTGATATTATGAAATGGCATATATGATTTTTTTCAAGTGTTTTTAAAGCTTTATTTCTTTATGTTTTTGTGTTGCATTTTTTGTATTAATTCTTTGACATATCCAGATGTTTCCTTTTCTTCCTTTCTTCCTCCCTTCCTTCCTCCCTCCCTCCTTCCCTCCCTCCATCCCTCTTTCTTTCTTTCCTTCTATTGTTTTTTTTGTTTGTTTTTAATGCTGTTGCTTAAAGATCTTTCCAGTTGCCTCAGTGCTATTTATGGATTAATGCATTTTTTTTTACTTGCTGCCTTTAAATGCTACCTTTATCATAATAAATGTTGTGAGCAGTTCATTCTCTTGCTAAAGTCTCAATTCTATTTCATGAGTCTATTTTTTTCTGTCCCTAAACCAAATACTTTTTATTTCTGTGGCGTTACACATGTATCTACTCTCTTGGAGAAATACTATCCACTGTTTCCTTTTCTTTTACTCAGAATTTTCTTGGATATTTCCACATGTTTATTTTTCCAAGTATATTGCAGAAACAGTTTCCCTAAATAATATTGGGTAAAATAGTATTGGTAATTTTGATAGGGTCATGATATGCCGTATTAATTTAGGAATAATTTATACTATAACAATATTGCATGTTATAGTGATGAAAAATGGATTTGGTTTAGTTAATTTTTTTACGTCCTTTAACAGTTTTACTTTCAGATATCTTTATGATTTGGTCCTGCACTCTACTTTCATGTTTGATTTTATAAATGGAATATTTTTTCTTACATAACTTTTTTTTTAAAAGACTTTGGAGGCTTTATTTTTTTTTTTAATTTTTTTCAACATTTATTTATTTTTTAAGACAGAGAGAGACAGAGCATGAACGGGGGGAAGGCCAGAGAGAGAGGGAGACACAGCATCCAAAGCAGGCTCCAGGCTCTGAGCTGTCAGCACAGAGCCTGATGCGGGTCTCGAACTCACTGACTGTGAGATCGTGACCTGAGCGAAGTCGGACGCTCAACCGACTGAGCCACCCAGGCGCCCCTTTCTTACACTTTTAACAAAAGTTGCTTATTTCCACTGATTCTTATAAAATGACTGGTGTAAAGAATCATTTTTAAATATTTTATTTTTAATAGTTTTTCACTATTTTGATTTTTCCAATTATATAATCAAATAAATTGAAGGTGTTGATATTTTGCCTCTTTGTTTTCAAATATAGTCCTCTATTTTTCCCCCTCTATAAATAACGTTGGAAAATGCAGCCCCCCAAATATTAAATAATGATAATCATAGTGAGTTTTCTCAACTTTTTTTTTTAACCATGTTACTTGTTAAAAATTAAGCATTATGGGGGCAACTAGGTGGCTCAATTGGTTAAATTCTGACTCCTGATTTCAGCTCATGTCATGATCTCACAGTTCATGGGTTCAAGCCCCCTGCTGGGCTCTGTGCTGACAGTGCAGAGTCTGCTTGGGATCCTCTCTCTCCCTCTGCCTCTGCCCCTCCCCTACTTATGTTCTCTCTCTCTCAAAATAAATATATAAACTTAAAAAAATTAAGCATTATGCTAGAATTTTGATCTCTCTCTCTATATGTATGCATGTGTGTGTGTGTGTATATATCTATATACACACACATATATATACACATACATATTATAAAACCCAAATAAATAATTATCTTATTTAAAAAATTTTTTTCAATGTTTTTATTTTTTTATTTTTGAATATCAGATTGCAAGTGGAGGAGAGACAGAGACAGAGGGGAACAGAAGATCTGAAGCGGCTCTACGCAGCAGCAAGCCTGATGCGGGGGCTCAAACACACAAACTGTGAGATCATGATCTGAGCTGGTGTTGGACGCTCAACCGACTGAGCCACCCAGGGACACCAATCATTTGGCTTATTTTAATGAGCACTTTCTTTTTTCCTTTTTGTAGTTCATCATTTTTCTTATTTTATTTTATTTTTAAATTTTTATTATTGGATTACAGTTCTATACATTACAGAATGCTCACCAGGTAAGTGTAGTTACCATCTGTCACCATACAGTGTTATTATAATATTATTGACTATGTTCCCTATGTTGTACTTTTCATCTCCATGACTTATTTATTTTATAACTGTAAGTTTGTACCTCTTAATCCCCTTCACCTATTTCACCAACTTGCCTACCGCCTTCTCCTCCACCAGTTTGTTCTCTGTATTTATGAGTATTTTTATTTTGTTTTGCTTTTAGTAAGTTTTTTTGTTTTTTAGATTCTACATATGAGTGAAATCATATGACATTTATCTTTCTCTGTCTGACTTATGTCACTTAGCACAGTATCCTCTAGGGCTATCCATTGTCACAAATGGCAAGATTACATACTATTTTATTTATGGCTGAGAAACATTCATTCATGGACTGATGGACACTTCCACATATGGCTGTTGTAAATATGCTGTAATAAATATAGGGGTACATATGTCTTTTCAAATTAGTGTTTTTGTTTTCTTCGGGTAAATATCTAGTAGTGGAATCACAGGATCATATGGCAATTCTATTTTTAGGTTTTTGAGCAATCTCTTTATTATTTTCAACCCGGATTGTACCAATTTACATTCCCACCACTGTGGAACCCTTTTGTCCACATCCTCACCGACACTTGTTATTTCTTGTCTTTTTGATTCTAGTCATTTTGCCTGGTGTGAGGTGATATCTTAATGTGGTTTTTTTTTTTTTTTTTGCATTTCTCTGATGATTAGTGATGCTGAGCATCTTTTCCTGTGTCCCTTGGTCATTTGTTTGTCTTCTTCAGAAAAATGGCTGTTTGTCATTTGTTTATCATTTCAGAAAAATGGCTATTCAAGTCCTCTGTCCATTTTTTAATCATATTGGGTTTTTTTTTTGATGTTGAGTTGTATAATATCTTTATACTTTTTAGCTGTTAATGTTTTATTATTTTAACTCTTTGTTGATGTTGCATATATCTTCTCCCATTCAGTAGGTTGCTTTTTGTTTTGTTAGTGGCTACTTTTGCCGCAGAAAATATTTTTATTTTGGGGTAGCCCCAATAGTTTATTTTGCTTTTGTTTCCCTTTCCTGAGGAGGCATATTCTTATATAAACCTGTTACTAAGGCTAATATCCAAGAGATTCCTGCCTGTCTTCTTCCAGAAATTTAATGTTTCCAAGACTCATATTTAGGTCTTTAATGAATTTTGAGTTTATTGTTGTGTAAAGTATAAGAAGTGGTTCAGCATCATTCTTTTGCATGCAGCCGTCCAGGTTTCCAACACCAATACCATCTTCCCCTATATATATACTTGCCTCTTTGTTGTAGATTTATTGGCCATATAAGCATGGCTTATTTCTAGGTTTTCAATCTTATTCCATTGATATATGTGCCAGTACAACACATTTTGATTACTATAGCTTTGTAGTATATCTTGAAATGTGGGATGGTGATAGCTCCAGTTCTGTACTTCTTTCTCAAGATGGCTTTGGCTATTCGAGATCTTTTGTGCTTCACAAATTTTAGAATTCTTTGTTGTAGTTCTGTGAACAAGACTATTGGTCTTTTGATAGGGATTGCATTGAATGTATCCATTGCTTTGGGTAGTAACATTTTAATAATATTATTTCTTCTAAATCATGAGCATGGTACATCTTCTTATTTGTGTTGTCTTCAATGTCTTATGTTTTCAGAGTATAGGTCTTCTACCTCTTCAGTTAAATTTATTCCTAGGTATTTTATGCTTTTTGATGCAATTGTAAATGGGATTGTTCTCTTAATTTCCCTTTCTGCTGCTTGTCGTAAGTGTATAGAAATGCAACAGATTTATATATATTAATTTTGTGTCCTGCAACTTCACTGAATTTATTTATAAGTTCCAATAGTTCTTTGGTGCAGTCTTTAGGGTTTTCCATATATATTATTATGTCACCTGCTAATAGTAATGATTTTATTTCTTTACCAATTTAGACGCCTTTCATTTTTTCTTGTCTGATTGCTGAGGCTAGGATTTCCAGTACTATGTTGTGGGGAGATTGGACATCCTTGTCTTGTTGCCAATTTTAAATGTAAAGCTTTCAGTTTTTCACCATAATAAGCATTTTCTTTTCTTTTTTAAAGTTTATTTTTTTAAGTTTATTTATTTATTTAAATTTATTTATTTTGAGAGAGAGAGAGAGAGACAGAGAGAGAGAGAGAGAGAGAGACAGTGCTTGAGTGGGGGAGGGACAGAGACAGAGGGAGAGAGAGAATCCCAAGGAGGCTGTGTACTGTCAGCATGGAGCGCAATGTGGGGCTTGATCTCACCAACTGTAAAATCATGACCTGAGCCAAAATCAAGAGTTGGACATGTAACCGAGTGAATCACCCCGAAACCCCAATAAACATTTTCTTAAAGATTAATTTGATATTGTGCTTTAGAAATTCCATTTTAAAAGTCTATCAAGTTGATCATATGTTTATTTTAACATATTAGTAGAGTGAATATTTTATAATATCATTAAACTTCTGTGCTTCACAGTGTAATATTTTTAAAGTGCTACTGCTTTATAATAATATATTGAAGTTTTACATTAGGATATATAAGAAAGATTAGGCCTTTTTTTTGTTTAAATACATAATTCTTTCTCAGTTTGGCCCTTATTAGTGAAATTTTATAGTGTACAATACATAGAGACTTTTTTAAATGTTTATTTATTTTTGAGAGACAGAGCACAAGTGGGAGAGAGGCAGAGAGAGAGAGACAGACAGAGAATCTGAAGCAGGCTCTGTGCTGTCAGAGTAAAGCCCTATGTGGAGCTCGAATCCACAAACCGTGAGATCATGACCTGAGCTGAAGTCAGACGCTTAACCAACTGAGCCACGCAGGAGCCCCTGAAATTAGGCTATTTCTTATTATCCTTCCTATTTTCATATGAAAGTTATGCTGCTTTTAAAAATAGTTTTCCATAGAATTCCATAACTTAGAAGCTTTCATTATCTCCTTATGCTCTAAAATACTTAAATGACACTAGAATGATCTTCTCCTGGAATGTTTGATACAACTCACTTCTGAAGTATTTTCACCTCTAGAACAATATATACTGAACTTCATAGTGAATACGAGTTACTGAAGATTTTGTTAATATACAGACTGAGTTAGTAAGTGTAAAGAATCTGAGGCCAAGATTATGAATTTTTTTTAATGTGTATTTATTTTCAAGAGAAAGAGAGAGTGCAAGCAGGGTGGGGACAGAGAGAGAGGAAGACACAGAATCCGAAGCAGCTTCCAGTATCTGAACTGTCAGCACAGAGCCCGATGCGGGGTTCAAACCCACAAACTGTAAGATCATGACCTGAGCCGAAGTCAAACGCTGAGCCACCAAATGTCCCAAGGTTTTGAATTTCTAACAAGCTCCCAGGTGATGCTGATGAAGCTTGTCTTCAGAACACATCTGAAGTGTCAATATCTAGAGTTTGTTCATGTTGAGTTTTCTCTGTTATTTTCATGACAATTCAGTGCAGTTGCAGGTTTTCCTTTTTTAATTTTTAAGGTTAAACTTAGAAATTGTATTTTCTAAAAAGTTTTCCTTCCATACCAGATTTTCTTATCTATAAGAAAAATACTGGGCAAATTCTTGAAATTCTAAAAAATATTTTGCATCGCTGTGGATTTACTGACTCCTTTCTATAATTTTGTGACTTTGAGCTTTCTCTTTTATATTCATCTACTTTATTTTTTAAAAATGAAATGTCTCTAAGATTACTTGTGTTGGCTGGTTTTATTCATCTAATTGATTAATTTATGCTTTTATATTTATCATTTTCCAGTTGAGTGTGCTTTATTTTTTTTGTTTTTATTTATTTATTTAATTTTGCTATTTTCTAATTTCTGGAGTTAGACTTTTAACTCAAAGAGTATTAATTCATAATAATCATGTTATTATCTTATCACAACATTACTCTTTTACAATTTTATTGAAGTATATTTTACATACACAATTCACACATTTCAAGTGTAATATTTTCAACAGTTATCGATTTTACCACATTGTGCTTCCATTACCATAGATCAGTTTTAGCATATTTCACAATCACAATATAATACTACTTTTTGATAAAAAATAGGAGTGTTTGGCTGCCAATTTTCCACTGTACCCTTTAACATTATCACACAATTTTTTTCTTAATATTTTGTTAGGACTTTCCACTTATTTTATAATTTTAATCTTTATTTTTCATTGACCAATTTTTTTTAATTAAGAAAGAAGATATACTTAATACCTCCATATTACATACTTGGAATTTTGTTTCATATTCATTAAATTAACTTCTATTTTCATTGTATTTATTGTATTTCCCAGGCTTCTAGAACATCACAGTCTTCTGGTATTGTCTACCTCTCTGTGCTATTTCTGGGTTCCTCTAGTATTCTCCTTCCTCTGATCTTCTTTTACATAGTTTGTTTCTTGATGAATTTATTCTTTTCCTTACAATCTTTCTCTCTTTCAAAACATTTTGCCTGGATATCATTCATCCACATGGCTTAAGTACTATTCTTTTGCTAATAACCTCATGGCAACATATTCACCTTACGCCCTTTACCAAGCCACACATTTGTGCAACTGTACAGGAACATCTCCTTTGGAATAACACACAGACACTTAACATAAAATGTTCCGAATAGAGTTTACCGAGTTCTACCTCTTATACCCTAAGTTTTGCCCATTTGGTGCCAAATAAATCATAAGATACTAACTCTGTTACCGGCTTTGGAATAAGGCTTTTTGTTCTGTACTTTGGGTATACTGGTTTAGAATGTTTAGAACGTACTCTACTCCCCTTCCTTCTTCGTTCATTTCCCTTTTCCTGCTATCCTGCTGTCAACTGTCTTTATTTACATAGCTTACAGAAAGACATTTCAGTGTGTGGTTAAAGACATGGCCTTGAGCACCAGACTGCCTTCTTTTAAATCTGATTCAGTCACTCAGCTATGTGATTTTAAGTCTCTTAGTGAACTTAATCTCTCTCTGCCTCATAAAATAGTACATCCGTTACAGGGCTGTAATAATGATTTAATCAGAAGCATATAAAGTAACCTTGCCCAACAAACTTTAAGAACCCAGTAAATGTTTGCTCTTATTTTAGGTTCAAGATCATCTGTTTCCTATTTCAAAACCCAAAAAGCTCTAGAAACAAGAAGAGTTTTGGAATTTATTTGGCAAGAAACTTGGACCTAACCTGACCTGTGCTTATTTGGAAACAGATCTGACTTGAACTAATGTGATGTTATTATTTACTAATTAAAGTGAACATTTCCATTTCTCTGCTGAAATAGAAATATCTTAATACTGGAGTGCTACCATTCCCCATTAGAGGTATTACATGACCTACTATATAATCACCATATTTACTTTACTAAAATGTAAAAAATTCTGAAGTTGGAAACACATCCGGCTCCAGGATTTCCGAAAAGGAAGGGATCATGGAATATATCACACTTTGGACCTTAGGTTCAGTATCACCTTCTTGTCAAAGCCTTCCCTGAATTCCAAAACTGATTCAGAAATACCTCTTACTTGTGACTTAAGCTTACCTCCTCATAGCAATTTTGAACTATCTAATTTGTTTGTAAAGTGTGTAGTCTTTTATCCAAAATAGCACCTGGTACCTGGTGGGTATTCTGTAATTATTTATTAGAGATTATCTGAATAAATGTGTTGGTGTATCCCTACACCAAAACAGTCATGTTAACATTTATTTCATGCCTGTTGGGGATTAAATTTGATGCTAGGATTGTAGCAATGAACGAGACACAGAATCTTCCTTTGAGTAAGTTGTAACATAGTGGTTGAAACAAGAATTTTGACATATGATTCTCTATAAACATATTTATGCTTTGATGATGGGTGCTTTAACCCACAGATGCTTTGGGAACTTTGAGGAAGCATCTTTGGGATCGTGGCAATATTTCCTAGGGAAAAAAAAGCACATTTGAGCTCAGGGTGAAGGAAGAAAAGTTGTTAGCTCTACAAAGAGAGAGAACTGAGCAGTGAGAGCTAATGAGAAAAACTCGAAAGCCTGACACTGCTGGATGAGCTTGAGGAATCAGAAGCAATATGATTTCCTGGAGACAAGGAAGGGTAGGAGAGGAAATTAATAAGAGTCAGCATCAATTGATATATATCCTGAAGACTAATTAGTAATAATTTGTAAACAGGAAAGCCCAAGGACAACTGAAACTCTGCCTGAGAAGAATAAACTGTGAATCTGTACTAATTGACTGACTCTTCCAGTGAGGGTCTCAGAACCTGAGATTTTCTTCAAATTTAACTTTTAACTAACTATGATTATTTGATGATCAGGTTCTATAAACTTTGGTTTTCTTACCTGGACATTTTATGACTCAATTTCTGCCTCTCACGAGAATGACATGAGAAGAAGTGCAAAATGATTTCTGTCTAAATATGTGACTCTGAAAAATCTAGGGTCCAATAAATATCAAAATCGTTATCAAGACTACTAAAGATTAGAACATCGTCCATTGAGGGGTGCCTGGGTGGCACAGTCTGTTAAACGACTGACTCTTGGCTTTGGCTTAGGTCATGATCTCACAGTTTGGGAGATCTAGCCCCACTTTGGGCTCTGTGCTGACAGCATAGAGTCTGCTTGGGATTCTCTCTCCCTTTCTCTGCCCCTCCCCCACTCAATCTCTGCCCTTCCCTCTTTCTCACCATAAATAAATAAACTTTAAAAAAATAGTAAAAAAAGAACATCATCCGTTGCAATAATTTTGCTAGCAATATTCTGATATGATATTCAAAAGTTCAAATTACTGTTCTGAGGAAGGTTAAGATTAAGACTTACTAGATAGCTTTAATATGAACAGCTGGAGTAGCAACTTGTTGCAATAAGAAAGGAAATATGATCAGATTTAGAGTTATAGAGTAACCCTCTATGTTGTTGGCTTTTGTAACCCCTGTATATAGTGTTCAACCTTATCCTATGAGAAATAGTTATTTTAACAATATTGGCAATGGGGTATTCGAGTTAAAGTAGAAAAAAGGAATGACAAATACAGAGGCTAGCCATTGGCCCCCATTATAACTTCTGGCCTCAAACTTCTATTCTAGAATTGTAGGCCTTTGGCTCATTAATTCAAAATTCAGTAGTGAAAACACGGTTTTTTTTCCTGGAATATTTGGAAACTTAATTTCTTTTTGTAAAGACAACAGTGAATTGTGTTTTGCTATTTGATTCCTAGGCATAATGGTAGCTTTTAGGATTTCTTTTTCTTTCTTTCCTTCTTTCTTTCTTTCTTTCTTTCTTTCTTTCTTTCTTTCTTTCTTTCTTTTTCTTTCTTTCTTCCTCTCTTTCCTTTTGAGAGAGAAAGAGAGTACAAGCAGGCAAGGGGCAGAAAGCCAGGGAAACAGGGAGTCCCAAGCAGGCTCTGCACTGTCAGCATGAAACTCTATGCGGACCTTGAACTCATGAACTGAAAGCTCATAATCTGAGCCATAATCAAGAGTCAGATGCTTAACCGACAGAGCCACCCAGGTGCCCCAACTTTTAGGATTTAAAAAGAACCACAGTCAGAGGCTATGTCTAGGGGATATCAAAGATAACCAATGGAAAAATGGCTGTATTGAACAATAAGAGAACAAAACTGTGGACAAATGTAGGAACTTCCCTTTTCTGTATTTTTTTTTACAATATCTTTTTTGGATGCTTGGGCACTACTCAATATTAAAATATTAAAATGAGGTTATAAGTATAAGATTTTGAAAGGCAGAAGGTAAATAGGGTAATTATTTCATTGAAACAGCAAAGGAAGGGTCATTTAGTTAGACATTACCTTCAAAGAATTAGTCACCAAAAGTGTGGGGTAAAAATCAGGAAATCAAAAGTTTCATAAATGATTTTTTTTCTTTTTAAGTGTACAGAGTTAATAAAATATGAGTTCCACAAGGGCAGCTACTTTGAATGTGTTTTATTACACAAAGAATCCCCAGTGTCTGCATGGTACTTAGAAACTGACATGTGTTAAAAAATAAAATAAGATGCTGAATGAATGAATAAAAAATGACCATAAAACGGGACATTTAATAGATGCAGGAGGAGAGTATTTGCATGTTGACAATTACCTTACTTAATCCTCATAGTAAGTCAGTGAGGTAGATGTTAGTGCCCTCATTTTACAAATAAGAAAATTCAAGCACAGGTGTAATGTACAGCACCCAAGTTTGTATATATGAATTTATATACATATTATATTATGTATATTACACAGGTGTGTGTGTATATATGCAGCACCTGTCTATCAGCTATCTTACCTCTTCCCTACCTGTCCATATGCCTACCATCATGTCTAAAAGACAGTAGGTGCTCAATGGATGTAAATCTGCTTTTCCATTTATTTTATTAAGGCTCTATATTTAATATGCAGATTAAATAAAATCTTACAATGAGTTAATATTTAGCTCTGTATGATACTATAAGTTCACAAGATGATTCAAACCGCAAAACTTTCTCTCTCTCCTTCTCCTTCTCATATATATAATAATTTGATTTGTCTAGCTTTCTTTCCCAATGACTTAGAAAAAGATTTTTGTGTCTCAAAAATTATAGCCACCTTACTTGTTCAGAACTTTTATTCGTTTCCATGAAAACTTTGACATTTTTCTATATTTCACACAAATTACAACGTAATATACTTTTCACATTATTTGAATTTGTGTCTAGGGATGTCAAAAGGCCAAGAGCTTAAAAGATAGATACAGTGAATCAGGGAGCTAAAGGGATATACAATTTAAAGTAATATATTCATTTTGATTGTGCTAACCTTTCCCCACAGACTTGAAGTAAAATACTTCTGGAAAGGAAGTAGTGTTCACAGGCTTTAAGTTATTGAGAAAATGAGGTCAGTACATAAACAGTGGTTAAATGCATCCATAAAAACGACAACTTGAAATTCTGGTACACTTGAAGGAAGTATTTATCAAGTCATACAGAAGATTTTCTTATAAAACTCAGGCAACTTAACATTGCTCATTTGGGGATTATTTAGAAAGGCATATTTAAATATCTCAGTGTATGATTTTCAGAACTTATTCTTTATAAATAATCCAACTACCTCACTGTGATTTGTAGTCATTTGGAAGAGATTTTGGGTCTTTTTGCCAAATATTGGGCCAAAGGTAGAATCTGATTCATCTTTATTTTTCCAATAAAAAATATTACAGATTTTTAAGAAGAGAAACAGATTCATTAGCTAAAGTGTGTTGCTCAGACTGATCACAAACTGTTTACTATTACACCACTAGCCAGAAAATATAGAAATTTTATTTTTTTATACAATACAATGTTTTCAAATATTTTTATAATATTAAATTTAAGTTACTGCAAATTATTTTTAGCCACTCCCACACACAAACATTTTTAGGTCAAGTTGAAGAATTATCTTACATATCTTGGGGCGCCTGAGTGGCTCAGTCGGTTGAATGTCCAACTTTGGCTCAGGTCATGATCTCACGGTTCATGGGTTTGAGCCCCATGTCAGGCTCTGTGCTGACAGCTAAGAGCCTGGAGCCTGCTTCAGGTTCTGTGTCTTCCTCTCTCTTTGCCCCTCCTCTACTCGTGCTCTGTCTCTCTCTCTATCAACAATAAATAAGCATAAAAAAAAGACTTTTTGAATAAAAAAAAAGAAAAATTCTCTTACACATCTTTGTTGTGTTCCTTAGGGTTCTTCAGATACAGTTTTCCTTCCAAGTTTGATGTGGCTGTGTGACTTGCTTTGGCTACAGTAATGTGTCTTTTTTCTGAACGAAAGCCTTCAAATCCAGTGGTTAATTGTATGTTATTCCTTCCACTGCAGTAAACTTGAGAACATGTCAAGGCAGAGTCATCAGCCCAGGTCTCTGACTTAATGACCAGAGCTCCTTTGCGGGCTTTTGTTGCATATGGAACATACATGAGACATGTATATTTGTCCAGTTCTGTGATTGTTTGTTTCTGCAGTAGCATTTTATCACTGAAACACCATTTGGGAAAAATATTTTTTATGTATATAAATGGCATTTGTGTGCATTTAAAAGCATAAAGTTACACATTAAAATGATTGTTAGTAGTTTTATCTAAAAAAAACCCTAGATACAATGGTGCCTTGTGCTATAGTAGCTAGGAGTAAATGATTAATCATTGTGAATTATGACTATGTTAATTAAAATCTAGTCTTCGAGGTTGTTGAGAGAATTTAATCTGAAAATAATTGTACGGCTGGTACAGCATGGGGGCATAGTGGGTACACTTATAAAGAACCCCCTTCTTTCTTTAGCATTTAAATGGTAAGGCTGTAACGAGTTTATTTGAAATAAGAATTTTGAACTTGACTAAGATCAACGTGAGCCATGCAAAACTTGAATTATTGAATTCTCAGATTATCGCATTAATAGAAATTCAGCCTTTGCTCCCAAAAGGCTATAGTTTTTTTTCTTTTTTCTTTATTTTCTTTATGTTTTATTTGATTTGATTTCCAGTATAGTTTACATGTGGTATTATATTAGTTTCAGGTGTACAATAGAGTGATTCAACACTTCCACCCATCAATAGGCTATAGTCTATCATTAAAGCATAAAGCTCTAAATTACCAGTGACCTACTTCTTCTAAAATAAAATCATCATACTAGGTGGATTTGTATGTATTGATCCCTCAAAATTAATATAAATCCTAAATCAAATGTGTATATGTGTCATATATGGTTGGTATGTCAGTGTTGGTATATGATATGTGCCATGTCATGTCGTATCCACATGCTTACACATATGATGTTTAATACATATTCACCAAGTGCCTAATAAACTACCACATACTATGATCAGATATAATTGTTTCTTTTCCAGAAATGTTCATTTTGTCCCAAACATTCTGATTTTCTCTATTCAAAAAAGAGACTTCGTTCACAATTTTATATATTTTCATATTCAAAATAGTGTCTGCTACATAGAAAGGGCAGAAAGAAGAAACTAAACCTGATTGGGATTTTACTTATTTCCACATTTACATTTTCCTTTGATGAAAGTGGCCATTTATATCCAAGAAATACCCAAAGTCTGACAAATTTTGACCACATTTCCACCTGCCACCACTTTAATTTTGACCTTTATCGTTTCACAGAAATTACCGCAGTAACTTTTAACTGGTTTACTGCAGTCAGTCCCCCTCTTCTTATTAATTCTGCATTCAGTCACTAGAGTAAATCTCCTGTCTCTACTCTGTACAAATAAAACAAGGACAGCAATACCAGGAGACAGCACTCCTAAGATGACCCTCAAATTTCTCCCATACTTCTATATCCAAGTAGTATGAGCCAAACATCACTTTTTCACCAGAGTGGTCAGTTGCTGACCAGTAGTGTCATAGTAAGTTTTTGTCTTTCCACATGCAGGTTAAGTTCCCCTATTAAGAAAATTTGTTCCCTTAAATAACTTTTAACCCATAAAATTCATTTGGTATTTATTATTTACTGCCTAGTATTATGAATTCCTCTGTATTGTATCCACACATTGTTTCTGTAACTAAATTTTAAACTCAGAGAGACAGAGTTTGTTTTGTATCCTCCCTAAATATCTATGACGCTTAATGGATATTATCAATTTGATTCTAAAAATTGTTATACTTTAATTTTTGAAAAGAACATTGAAAATTATCACATTATCAAGAATTTACATGTGAATTGCCCTAAAAATGATAAACATAAATAAATATGTTCTGAGACTTAAGAAAAATCAGAGATTTTATATTCCCTAATATTCAGAAACTTTTACTAGTGTCAAGATCTCTTTCTGGGAAAACTAGTTAAATGAGAGAATTGGTCTTTCCTCTCCAACGTCCAGCCTTCATCTTTTGGCATTTATAAATAATAATCCAAGCAAGGTGACTTCCATTTTAGTGTGATACTATCTCAAAATAGAGAAAATAAAAAATCTCCAAATATTGTTTAAAAGAGAAATATGATTAACAATAAAAAAAACAAAGAAACGAAGAGAAAGAGAAAAAAGAAAGAAAGAAAGAAAGAAAGAAAGAAAGAAAGGAAGTTTGCTGTTGTCAGAGCAAACAAGAGATAAAGTGGTGAGAAGACTGAATTCGTTAGTGAACAAATGGAGTGTTTGTGTTGTGAATTTATGTACAAAAATAAAGATTGAAAAAGATGAGAAGAATTCATAAAATGTAAAGAATGTAAACAGAATTTCAAGCCTAATTTTTACCAGGGTGTGGTGAGTTAAAATTGCACCTTGGAAAAGACCTTGCCTTTCCCACTCTTTTGCACAAAGCTGGGAGCAGGAAGCAGCAGAGTATAAATTATAAAGTGTGAGGTGTTTTATGAGCAGAAAGTCAGTCTATTCTCTTCTCTAAGAGCCTGGGAAAGAAGGAAAATTGTCTCAGTTTTCAAAGGCTACAAGTTTACAAAGGCTAAAGTTAAGGATAGCTATCCAATTGCTTAAATACTAGATATTGAAAAGTAAGTCCTACAAATGATCACATAGCTTCTTTCTGTTTTCCAGATCACATTAAGAAATAATAATTTCAGGTTAATATTTATAAAATATTTGGCAGCATGAAGATGGAACTGGTTTTGAGACTTTTAGAGAGACGACTTGAACAAATTAAAAAAAAAAAAAAAGCTAACTAAATCTAAAACAACAATAAATGCTTCCAGAGAGGAATTATAAAGGCAACTCTACCGTTTCCCTTTCTCCTGGTATTAACCAAGGACAAGGACAGGATTCAGCTCTGGTGAATCTTGGGGTTTATCGGCTGAAGACCCAGATTTCCCGTTGTCTAGTACACACAGAGAACAAATATCATTCATCTTAGAGATGGTGTTCAATCACGAGGATGGTACGCTTTCAGAGTTTGTATACAGGATTCCTGCTCTTCCTAGTATTTGGAAGCCTAACTGTTGCCTTTGCTTTACCTCATCACGCCAGATTAAATTTCTGTACCGTGCAGCATTTTCTCTGTCCCTCTCCCCGCCCACCAGCCATCCAGTCTACAACACTCCTAAATTTAGATTGCGTTGTCTCGTTCAACCATAAGTGTTCCTTCATGCCGTGCCCCTATTCTAGAGATGACGGCTTACGTGTCAAACAACACAGGTCTCTAGTCAAGTATTAAGTCTTGTCACGGACGATTAACAGCCAGCAAGTGGACTGCTCAAATAACAGTGTTCACTGTGCTTGATAACAGCACTATTTTTTTGCTTTCTTTTAGATGGAAAGAATAATGTATTACTATAAAGGATCTCCACATTTCCTTATTGTCACAGCTCATCTTCAATAAAAAATATTAACTATAATAGTAGTGTCAGCAGTAAGGTTAATGTTTATGCAAATAATGTGCCAAAATTCCTAAGTAAATGTGACTTTAAATATTTCCACTTGCCCTAAAGAAAATGGAGATAATCCAATCCATTAAGAATGCTGGTCATTAGAGCTGTGCGAATAGTACCTGGGCAAAGTTCATTGGAGTTCCCATACGTAAAAATGGGAGATCGACACTCAATAGTGTGTATTAAATGCCCGATGACGTGGAGAATGCGGTCAGTGCCCTGATCCACCTAGTTATTGCTTTGTGACATAAGTACTTGTATTTGGATCTTATTCTTTCAAGTTCTCATTCACGCTCTTCTTTCTTCCTCTCTCCCTTTCTTTGTCTTTTTTATAAACAGATTCTTGGGAAAACTTTCTTTTTTTTTTTTTTTTTTTTACAACAGAGTATGTTTTCAGTTGTGTATGTGTGAATGTGTGTGAGTGTATGCTATGTATCTATTTTTTATAATATAAAAACATTAGCATTTTATATGTTTTCAAAATGTTTGTTATTTCTCAGCCTAAACATCCATAATTTCTATTAATTATCTTTCATTAATCTACCCTAGGCATTGGTCTCACGTTAGTGATTCCTAATCTCTATATGGCCATTATCATGTTATCTCTCTTTGGGCTTCATACTTGCTCATCCTTAGCCTGAGATTCTCCCCTTCAGGTTTAGGTCAATTTTTACTTCTGTTATGCCATGTTGATAATATCCAGAAAAGGAAGGCTATTTTTCCCTGTGTTCTGATGGCATATTATCATTTTTTATTTAAACCATATTAATTATACATAATACTTCTTTGGAATGTGCAAGGGATTTTCTATTTAGGAAAAAAATGAATTTTGTTCACTGTACCCTTTTTTCTTTTTTTTCTATTGTGTTCAGTTTTTAGTTTTGTCCGTTTTCACTTTTCTAGGCATATATGGTCCTTCCTCCACCACATTTCCACCTCTACCCAGCTATCCTTCTGGTCCATGCATGCTGTTTGCCATTGTTTTTCTCAGTTTTTTTTTTTTTTTTTTTTTAATGTTCTTCTTACCTTTAATGCATGACATCTGACATATTTACCTGTTGGTTCCATGCTGGAACTTTCTTACCAAAATTTCACTTGCAAAGCATCTTAATATAACAAAGTTTCAAATAATTGTTGCCCATCTAAATTGTGAAACATTATATCCACTGTCATTTTAATTTACATTTGCTTACTTTTATTACTACCTTTCCATTTGACAGTACTATAAAACCTTGGTTTGCAAGCATAATTCATTCCAGAAACATGCTTGGAATTCAAAGCACTTGTATATCAAAGCAAATTTCAAGAACCATTGGCTCAGTTGTGATCATGTGATGTTCGGCAACACGTACTGATTGTATTGTAAAACATTGCTCATTTATCAAGTTAAAATGTATTACAGATGTTTGCTTGTCTTGCAGAATATTTGCAGAACAAGTTACTCACAGTCAAGGTTTTATTGTATTTCTGAATACTTATAAGTTATTTATTGGTGAACTATCCATGTCTGTTAATGTGTTTTTGAAAATTCTTTAACTCTTTATATATTCTGCTACTAATGCATTTTGCATATTTCAAGTATTTTCTTAAAGTCTGTCATTTGTCTTTTTATTTTGTTTAAAGTTTAACATTGATTTTAGTAGTATTCACATCTTTATGTTTACAAAGATTTCCTATTCCAGAATATAAAATATTCTAATTAATGGTCAAGTTGTCTTATAGGTCCTTAACGAAAGTGTCAGCATTATCTTTACATGGGCCCTACACTCTTATTTAATTTAATTTTTTTTTCTTATTTGAGAGAGAGAGTACGTGCATGTGAGTGAGTGGGGAAGGGGCAGAGGGAGAGGGAGAGGGAGAGAGAGAATCCCAAGCAGGCTGCATGCTCAGCATGGAGCCCAGCTCAGGGCCCAGTCTCACGACCTGGGATCATTTACCTAAGCCAAAATCCACAGTTAGACTCTCAATTGACTGAGCCACCCAGGACCCCCTGGACCCTACACATTTATGTTCTATTCCTAGATTTTTCATAAGTTTGTTGTTATTTTTTCATTTTAATTTCTTCTATGTTGCTTAGAAAAGCTATCAACATTTACACATCATTATTTTGTATGGTCACTTTAACACTTATGCATTAAGTACTGCTATATGCAATGCAATTTCTAGCCTCTGAGGACAGAATAGTCCTTGTTCTTATGGAGTTTACACATCAACTTACATGATGTATTTAATGACAATTACAAATCTTCCTTTTCAATAGATACAATGTATGTGTCTTTTATCAAAATACTTCCAAGTTCCCCTCAATTTTTCTGTGAACCTTAAGCTGCTCTAAAAATATAAAGCCAATTAAAATAATTCTTCTAGGATGATACTGAATAATAACATCATTCTTATCTAGTCTGACTATAATTTAAATGTATCTAATTTTTCACCATTACATTTGAAGTTTTTGATAGATTTCTGATAGATATTTTCTATTAAATAAAAAATTTATTTTCATATCCAAATTTGTTACTATTTCTTTGTAATCATAAGTGCATGTTAGATTTTCTTGAATACTTTTTCAGTGTGTATAAAGGTTATAATGGGATTTTTCCATTGTATTCAGGAAGGATAATGAAACTAACCCTCTTTTCATTCCTGAAATTAATCATATTTTCATAATATATGATTATTTTAATCAGTTCTAGATTTTATGTCATAATAATCAACTATTTTAAAATATGAACTGTGATTGATAGCTTAATGTCTTTCATTATGCTTTAGAAGTAATTTAGATTTGGAACACTGGCTCAACCATTTTAAATTGTAGCTAATGTTTATTGTATTCTACATCTATCTCTTTATTTAAATTGCCTTGTAAAAAATTCTGCCTTATATTCTCATAGAATTCTTTAAAAATGCTTTAAATGATAAACTGATGAACTAACAATGATTATTTGAAGAGTAGTTTTTGACTGAAAAAATACATTTCACCTTCCAAAGTTAAAGTATTACTGAGAATACAGCTTTGAGTTGAAGATAAATTTCATTCAGAAATTTAAAGACATGCTTCTATTCCTAATATTTAGCATCAAAAAAGAGGAATTTGATGCAAACTTTAATCTTTTTTTTTTGTTAGATTTTATTTATTTCTTTTGACAGAGACAGAGCACATGTAGTGGAGGGGTAGAGAGAGAGAGAGACAGAGAATCCAAAGCGGGTTCTGTGCTGACAGCAGTGAGCCTGATGTGGGGCTGGAACCCACGAACCATGAGATCATGATCTGAGCCAAAGTTGGACGTTTAACCAACTGAGCCACCCAGGCGCCTCCAAATTTTATTCTTACTCCTTTACAGTTGATGGTTTATTTCCCTCTGAAAGTTTTTAAAGTCTTTCATCTTAAGATTTCCAGAATTTTGCCACTTTATTAATAGGTCTGCGTTAAAGGAAAGAATGAAATAATGGTTTCTCAGCATCTGATAGACTCTTTCTTTTTGAAAAAAATTTTTTTCAAATGTTTTTATTTTTGAAAGACAGAGAGACAGAGCACCAGCAGGGGAGGGGCAGAGAGAGAGGGAGACACAGAATCCCAAGCAGGCTCCAGGTTCTGAGCTGTCAGCACAGAGCCTGACGTGGGGCTCGAACTCACCAACTCTGCGAGATCATGACCTGAGCCAAAGTCAGACGCTCAACCAGCTGAGCTACCCAGGCGCCCCTGATAGACTCTTTCAATCTGAGGATAGTTCTAGGGAAATTAACCCCTAAAAAAGTAAAACAAGGTCAACAACAAACAACAGCAACAACAAAAGCAGCATATCTTTCTCTTCTTCCATTTTCTTTGTTCTCTTCTTAAGGAAAACACATTAGATAGGCCTCTAAATATCTCCTTTAGAATGATGCTCTAGGTTCTGAAAGACTTTGCTGATTTTTCCTTTCAGGTAATAAATTTTATTTTTAGCCAAATCCACACTTACTTAGTTTATATTTTTAAATTGTAAGTGTATCATATTATTTAATACTTTCTCCTTTATCCAAGCAGAATTTTTTCCCCCTGGATTAATTTCCCCCCAAAACTGCTCTGAGAATTTCTAGTACTCAGGATTTTCTTTGAGTCATTTTGTTGCTTCTGGGTTCAGTTATTCTGATCACTCATTTTTTTTTCCTTTTCTTTAGGTTTATTATCTTCAAAATTCTAGGAAATTTATTACATTAAGGAAAGAAAATGCAGATTTATTTATATAGGTACTTAATGTAGGTTTCCATTCAAGTGTTATAGGTTGATTTCCCAAACAAGTCTCACCCCAGAAATGGGGCATGGGGAGGGAGGCTGTTGGCCATCTTCATATTTTGTATAAGAAAGTGAAGTCTTGGGGCGCCTGGGTGGCTCAGTCAGTTGAGCGTCTAACTTCGGCTCATGTCATGATCTCGCAGTTTGTGATTTTGAGCCCCATGTCGGGGCTCTGTGCTGACAGCTCAGAGCCTGGAGCCTGCTTCGGATTCTGTGTCTCCCTCTCTCTCTGCCCCTCCCCTGCTCATGCTCTGTCTCTCTCTCTCTCTGTGTCAAAAATAAATAAAAATTAATTTTTTTTTTTTTAAAGAAAGTGAAGTCTTACCTGGCAGGCTGCACTTGACACTATATGGGTGAAACACAGAAAGTCTGGTTATGTGCCTTCCTAATTGCCAAAATAAAGAGTCTTTTATTCTTGGGATATTGATTTTTTTAAGGAGTTCCAAATTTCTAGTTGCCCCCTTTTAGTAGCCCCCACCTCCAAAACACAACACTACTAAACTCTTTAGACAACTGTGCTGTTATAACAAATTTAACTTCAAGGAGAGGTGTATTATTAACTAACTAACTAACTAAATTAATTAATCAATTAATTAAAAACTCTGAGAATTGACAAGGAGTCCCCCTTGATCACTTGTTTCTTGATGTTAGTTTGGGAATTTCGTGGAATTACAATAATCTTTGCAGTGGCTTGGTTTGTATTTTATCATCATTTTGATCCTAAGATCCTCTATCTCCTTAAAGTTTTAAAAAATACATGTCCTACTAATGGTGCACTTTTGTTTTCCAGGGCTATTAGGGGTTTTCCCTGAACAAAAATAGTATTTATGCCAATTCCTGATATAGGCCTGGAGGAAATATACAGGTTTTCTTGATCCTCTGCCTTGATTCAACTTTTCAAACAACCAATCTCAATTTGTAAAATAATGCACAACCTTAACACACAAAAATAGTACTTGGGGTGAATTGGCCCACTTAAAACACTTTTTAAACCTCCGTCAAGTGTGCCGAAACTGTCTTTCCCAGTTTCCTAGATTTGGGACCTGGGATCCGATTTCAGCTTCGCCAAACAGATGAATTAGAGATTTGAATTTGGAAATGAGCTAAGTGGTATGAGAGGTGTCCCAAGGACTTTTTATTTTATTTTATTTTTTTTGCTAGGAGATAGTGAAATGGCTCTGAATCCAACATTCTAGATGGCAATTCCTAAATCCTGGTTATAACTGCAAACGAGTTGCTCTTGGAGCTAATAATTGCAGTGATGGCTTTCTGACCCTTCAATTTCCCAGTGCTGACAGAGGGTTAGGGAATCATTTCAAGGGGCTTAGTTTTGAGTCTGCTACTAAATTCCTTTCTGTTTAACATTTTCAAAAATATTAGAACAGTGCCAGGCACAAACTGAGCACTCAAAAAACTTTGAGTATTATTATTAAATGGATTTTTGCTTTTTGCTCACTATATAGCTTCCACAAAATCAAGGACTGTGTTTAGCTGAATCTTCTACACTAATGTTCCCTTGCTAAATATGTAAGTACAAAAGGAACATAAAACTTATTCGAAACATTATTTTAAATTCACAAATGTATAAAATCTATATTTGGTTTAAATTCTGCATTTGAAACATACAAAGGAGATTTTATTCTATTTCCTTGGCAGTGAATAACTTCAAACGAATGCTTATCTTCCATTTTCATAAAAGGTAAACAATATTTTAAAGTGTATACATCACGGGGCGCCTGGGTGGCTCAGTGGTTTCAGCATCTGACTTTGGCTCAGGTCATGATCTTGCAGTTGATGAGTTCGAGCCCCGCGTCGGGCTCTGTGCTGACCGCTTAGAGTCTGGAGCTTGCTTCTGATTCTGTGCCTCCCTCTCTCTCTGCCTCTCCCCTGATCATGCTCTGTCTCTCTCTGTCTCAAAAATAATAAGATAAACATTAAAAAGAAAACTAAAAGAAAAAATAAAGTGCATACATCAGGGCACACTATTAATAAAAAGGGTAATAATAGGCAGGAACTCAATATGTATGATCATATTTAGGTCAAGATTACAAAGTAATTATCAAGTAAAACACAACCTACACCACTTTTAAATAATGACAAACCTGTAATAGCAATTTAAAAATTATTTTCCATTAATATTTTCAAGTTATTTTTAGAGAAAATATTTACTATATAACTGTGCACTTATTAAATTCATGAGTAAGGGAATAATTTGATTAGATTAAGAAAACAGTCTTTACAAAGTAGCTGAAGAGTAAACTGTGGAATTCAAAATGAACCACACATGAGAAAGAATCTTTAATATTGAATTGCTTTCTTATTTTGTATACTTCTAGTACTACAACTGGGTTAGACATTATAAAGCAGGCGTATAGGGATGCCTGGGTGGCTCAGTTGGTTAAGCATCCAACTCTTGATTTCGACTTGGGTCATGATCTCATAATTTGTGAAATTGAGCCCCGCGTCGGGCTCTGTGCTGAGCCCCATGTGGGACGTGGTGCCTGCTTGGGATTCTTTTTCTCCCCCTCTCGCTGGCCCTCCCCCATACACACATGTGCGCTCTCTCTCTCTCAAAATAAATAAACATTAAAAATGTATTTAAAAAAATAAGGTATATTAAAAGGGGTCATACAATTATAAAAATGAGAACAAATATGTTTAAAAATAAGTAGAGAAATATTTCATTCCTAACAACTTATTGATCATTATAATAGTTTATAGGAAAGCCCGACGATTGCTCAATCATATAGCAAGATGCACCAAGAATGGGGTATGGAGATGGTATGTTACTTTAATTATAAAAACTCTTTTATTATAATTTCTTCGTGTATTTATGTTTAATATATGTCATATCTTTTAATATATTATATACTTGTCTATATTGTTATTTACACATGCATTCTATAAATATGTCATTTCTTATATCTACTCATTGCTTAAAGATCATGTAGTAGAATGATGGTTTTCAACTATACTCTTTACAATTCTCATTTAGGAGATTGATTAAGGATTGTTGTTGTTGAATGATACGTGATAAGAACAAATAGGAATGGAAGAAGCAGACAGGGCTCCATTACCTATGTTCCCGATGTATCCAGTACGACTCGATCTTTACCCTTTTTGTATATTGGGATTTGTGGTGAGTTTTCTTCTGAGAACACACACACAAAAATAAACAAATATTTAAAAACAACTGATCTAGTTGAGACTCAATGTCGGATGAAGGAATTTAAGCCTTAAAACATGCTTAGATTAATGCCAAAATCACCATCCAAGACCAATTGTTAATCCATGCTCCAGTCATCTTTATGCAACAACACATTGTTTCTCTTTATGTTAGTCTTTATTCCTTCCACCTTATTGCTTATTTCAGTGAACTTATGATGCCCCTCCTGTATTCCACGCATACATTAAGCACTAGAGAGACACGAAGATGAATAATACACGATTTCCTCCCCTCCAAAATCTCAGTTTATTTAGAAGACAAGCTGTGAATACAGATTTTTCAGAATACACAAGTAAATGGTACTGAGGCACATCATACTCAAATAGAATTAAGGCTTGTTACAGCAGAAATATTTGAGAAAGTTCTTTTATTCCTGATTTTGTACATTCTGGGAACCAAAATGTTAATTCTAACTTTCAGAAAATATCCACATGGTTCATATATGTGTATGAAACAGGATTTAGATATTTTCTTTTTTGTTTTACTCAGGAATGTTTGAAGTTGACAAAAAGATTTATTAGGCATAACTAAGTCTACACTCATTTATGAAAACTACATGTAATTTACTGTACCATTATTATACACAGTGAATTCTAAGGGAGTGGCTTTTGTTATTGATTTCTAGTTTCTCTGCATTAAGTAACAGGTAAATAACATTTACCCTTTTTTATAAAAGAGAGGCTGTCATTGAATCTGTGGTGTTTTTTTGCTTGTTCTTCTGGGTGTTCACCCTGTCCTTTTCCACATCTTCCAATCAATCCAGGAATGTTCATATTTTACTTCTTGTTGCTAAAGGCTTTTCTCCCTGTCACTGTAATGACTGATCTCTATCTCTGATCTGAATAATTGTGTCTCTTGAGTCTCCGCTGAATCCATGAGTTCCCAAATGTATCAGTGTTCTGTCTGGTAGCTAGAGATGGGTTGTACTTTAAATCCCTTTGGCTACAAGACTTCCTCTGTTCAACATAAAACAGGGCTTGCATTTGCACAGATGACATTCCCAACAAATCATCATCAGGATGATAGCTCAGGATCTGACTTTTTATTCGTGTACTAGTCAATATCACATGTAATGCATGAGGTGAAGCTCAGTGTAGGCTTAATTTATCAGAATTTGCTGCAGACTTCATTGGAAATGGTCCTACAAGGAAATATCATAACCTGACAGAACTCTTCTCTACCTTGAGTTATATATAATACTAGCTTCAAATAGCTTTGAGATATTACCAAGCACCTATTTTATTACCAGACAGTGACTTAAAGATTCAGAGACCATGGCTCATATGCTTATATGAATGATTTTTATTTTCTAGTATTTCTCTGTAGTCACATTTACTGCTTGTACTTCTATACCTGATAAATTATGTTCACCTCTGTAACATTGTGATTATTTAATCTTGTCTCTTAGTAAGCTTATGATCTCTTTAATGAGATGCTATAATAAAGACACTTGAGCTGATGTTGTGAGACTGATTTCTTCATTAGCAGATTCTGATACCCTGAGCTTAATTTACAATCATCAAGTACTGTCAATGAACCCATGCATCTAATAAATTAGAACGAACAAAGAAAAACATTGAGAGGACATCTTTAAATTTAGGTAGGATACATAGTTTTAGTTACTTTGAGTATTCAAGTCCCAAGTTTCTCTGATGATTAAAGAAATCAATGCTTTTTTACCATTGGTATCTAATTTGCAATTTCCTTCTTTGATGTTTTGCTAGCATCATGTTACTTAAATGAAGCAAATATGCTCTTAGCTTTAAGCAACCTTAAATCCTTTTGAAGTATAGTAGAAAGCAGCAGGGTTTTACAGTTAGGAAGATCTGAGATTTAAATATCAGCTCTGCCATTAAGTAGCTGTGTAACCCTGGGCAAGTTATTTAACTTCTCTGAGTTTCCATTACTTTGTCTATAAAATAGATATAGTAATATTAAAGTGGAAGACTTCTTCTAGGGATTAAATGAAATGAAAAATCTATGCAAAAAGAGCTAACACACATCCTACTAAAAAGTAATTGTTCATTTAATGGCACCTATTGTTAATTTCATATACCAATATAATTTTTAATTGTAATAAAAATACAAATATGTGTATTTTTACAAATCCATGTGTATTTGTATATACAAGTATACACATATTTTAGAATAATATTGTATCTAATTTCAACTAATTTTTATTTTGAATATTCTAGAAGATTTCAATTAGTTTTTCTAATATAGTTTTTTTTTCCTATCTCAATCTTCGTTCTCAATTGTGAAATCAACTCTTTATCTCCAGACAAAAGATATTTGACTAGGAAATCAAACCACCGAATGCTAAACCAGTGTCCCAAAGCTACCACATGTTTTTGAAGGAAACATGCCAAGAAGACACTATAGCAACATCATTTTTTATTACAGTGGAGCATTTTGTAAAACATTCTATAGAATCTTTAAACTGTGAGTTAATCCAAGAAAACAGACTAAAGAAAATAAAAATGAAGATGGAGATTTTATAATTAATCCTAAATATTAATTACCCTTCTAGGAAATTCCCAAAACATATGAAAGCCTTTGAAAATCCCTATAGGATGGGGGCCTGAGTCTTCTTAGTCCAGTATTGTCATATTTATTTGAATCAGAAACAGTTGACCCTTGGACGACATGGATTTGAACTGCACAGGTCCACTTATATGTGGACTTTTTCAATAAATATAGTACAATGCTGTAAATGTAGTTTCTCTTTATGATTCTCTTAACATTTTCTTTTCTTAATAAGCTTACTTTATTGTAAGAATACAGTATATACTACATAACACATACAAAATATGTGTTAATTGACTGTTAATTTGTAACATCAGCTTATGGTCACCAGTTGGTTTTTAGCAATAAAGTTTTTGTGGAGTCAAAAGTTTATGGGGCGCCTGGGTGGCGCAGTCGGTTAAGCGTCCGACTTCAGCCAGGTCACGATCTCACGGTCCGTGAGTTCGAGCCCCGCGTCAGGCTCTGGGCTGATGGCTCGGAGCCTGGAGCCTGTTTCCGATTCTGTGTCTCCTTCTCTCGCTGCCCCTCCCCCGTTCATGCTCTGTCTCTCTCTGTCCCAAAAATAAATAAACGTTGAAAAAAAAATTAAAAAAAAAAAAAAAGTTTACATGGATTTTTGACTTCAAGGTTATTGGCCCTACCTCCTGCATTTTCAAGGGTCACCTATAACTACTTTTTGGAATAAATTTTTGGAAATGATTAAAATCTTATGGAATTAGTGTTTGTGTGTGAAACACGTTGGCAAATCCCGTCACAGGGCTCTGACACCACACCTCTGTGTAGAACATTGAGCTCTGATCAACAGGCTTTTACTCCACATATTTGTATCATGAAGGCAATGTATACTTTTTTCTATGATCTTCATTATGTATACCAAGTTGCTACTTGGCTCTTTTCTTATGGACTCACAAATTTCAATGTTAATTCTTAAGACTTTAATGGCAAGCAGAATAGACTGATGACAAACTCAAGAAAAGTAAACAAGCAGCACCAAGTATGTTTCTTATCTGAGTATTAAATACCGGTATTATAGTTTTGGCGATGGAGCAGTTAGGTGCAGAAATAGTGGTGGGTCTCTAAATTTGAATGGCGGCAGAGATCAAGAACCTAAGAGACTAGAAAATACAATTGTTAAAATACATTATTCCTGAGGTCTCCTAAATCTATAATAATCCAGATAATTTGATATTGACATAAGGAAAGGCATGTAGATCATCATAAGACCAAAATAGATAGCCCAGAAATATGACTACATATATTTTATAAATCAATTTTCAAGAGAAGGTGGTAAGGCAATTCAGTCAAAAAAGGATAGTCTTTCCAACAAATGGTTGGACCATTTGGTTGTCCATACACCAACTGGACATATAAATGAAAAAAAGGGGATTTGATGCATCATTTGCAAAATAAATAAAAATCAACACAAACTGAATGATAAAATTAAGCACAAAACCTAGAACTGCAAAGAAGTCATAAGAGAAAATCTTTCTGACTTTGGATTAGGCAAGAGTTTTTAGATAGTACAAACAAAGCAGAAACCGTAAAAGAAAACCAAATTGACAACTATACTTCATCAAAATTAAAAAAACTTTTGGTATTCAAAGAACTAAAGAAAATAAAAATGCAAACTACATTCTTGAAGGAAATATTTACAAATTATATACCGGCATACTTCCGAGATACTCCGGGTTTGGTTCCAGACCACCGCAATAAAACAAATATCACAATAAAGTAATTTAAATGAGTGTTTTGGTTTCCCAGTACATATACAAGTTCTGTTTATACTATGCTATAGTCTGTTGAGTGTGTAATATCATTATGTTTAAAAACACAATGCACATACCTTAATCAAAACATTCTGTGTTGCTGAAAACACTACCCATCATCTGAGCTTTCATCTGAGTTGTTAACTTTTTGCTGGTGGAGAGTCTTGTCTTTTTTTTTTTCTAATTTTTTTTTAACATTTACTTATTGAGAGACAGAGACAGAGCGTGAGCAGGGGAGGGGCAGAGAGAGAGGGAGACACAGAGTCTGAAGCAGGCTCCAGGCTCTGAGCTGTCAGCACAGAGCCTGTCAAGGGGCTCGAACTCAGAAACCACAAGATCATGACCTGAGCTGAAGTCGACCACTTAACCGACTGAGCCACCCAGGTGCTCCAAGAGTCTTGTCTTAATGTTGATGCCTGCTGACATCACAGTGGTGGTTGCTGAAGGTTGGAGTGGCTGTGGCAATTTCTTAAAATAAAACAGCAATGGCAAAAAATAAGACAATAATGAAGTTTGCTATATCTATCCATTCTTTCTTTTATCAATTCTTTCTTTTGTGAAAAATTTCTCTGTAACATGCAATGCTCTTTGACAAGTTTTTACCCTAGTCGAACTTCTTTCAACATTGGAATCTTCTCAAATCATGTCACTGCTTTATCAACTACATTTATGTAATATTCTAATTGCTTTGTTGTCATTTCAACAATCTTCACAGAATTTTCACCAGGAATAGATTCCATCTTAAGAAACCACTTTTTTTTCTCATCCCTAAGAAGCAACACCTCAGACTTTAAAGTTTGATCGTGAGATGGCAGAATAAGTCCCATCTTCAGGCTTCACTTCTCATTCTATTTCTCTTGCTATTTCCACCGCATCTGCAGTTACTTCCTCTACTGTCGTTGTGAACTCCTAAAAGTCATCCGTGAGGGTCGGAATCCACTTCTTCCAAACTCCTGTTCATGTTGATATTTTTGCTTTTTCCTGTGAATCACAAATGGACTCAAATGGCATCTAGAATGGCGAATCATTCAAGAAGTTTTTCAATTTACTTCACCATCAGAGGAATCATTATCTAAGACAGCTATAGCCTTACCAATTATATATTTCTTAAATAATCAGACTTCAAAGTTGAAATTACTCTTTGATCGATAGGCTTCAGAATGGATGTTGTGTTAGCAGGCATGAAAATAACATTAATCTTGTTGTACATCTGTTTTTTAGGATATCATTTTTAAGTAATCTCCACTCCCAATGTGAGACAAACTCACAACACTGAGATCAAGAGTCACATGTTCTATCAACTGAGTCAGCCAGGCACCACTGAGCAGAAATATAAAGGAATCTTTTTTTGAGCAGTAGATTTCAACAGTGGGGTTAAAATACTCAGCAAACCATGTTGTCAACAGATGTGCTTCATCCAGGCATTGCTGTTCCAGTTACAGAGCACTTAGCATAATTCTTAAACACCCTAGAAGTTTTTGGAATGGTAAATGAGCATTGGCTTCCACTTAAAGTTGCTAGCTGCATCAGCCCCAAGAGAGTCAGCCTGCCCTTTGAAGCTTTGAAGCCAGGCCTTGACTTCTCCTGTCTAGCTATGAAAGTCCTAGATAGCATCTTATTCCAATAAAAGGCCATTTCGTCTCTATTGAAAATCTGTTGTTTAGTGTAGTCACTCACGGTCATTAACTATTTTAGCTAGATCTTGTGAAAAACTGCTGCAGCTTCTACATCAGCACTTGCTGCCTCAACTTGAACTTTTGTGTTATGGAGAATGGCTTCTTTCCTTAAACCTCATGAACCAACCTCTGCTAGCTTTAAACTTTTTTCTTGCAGCTTCCTCACCTCTCTCAGCCTTCACAGAATTGATGAGATTAGCCTTTAGCCTCACGGAATGTTATGACTGGTGGTCTTTTATGCAGACAACTCAAACTTTCTCCATATGAGCAGTAAGGCTGTTTCTCTTTCTTATCATTCCTGTCTTCACTAGAATACCACTTTTAATTTCCTTCAAGAACTTTTCCTCTGCCTTCAAAACTTGGCTAGTTTTTGGTGCAACAGTCTTAGCTTTCCACTGATCTCGGCTTTCGACATGCCTTCCTCACTAAGCGTAATCATTTCTAGCTTTTGATTTAAAGTGAGAGATATGTAGCTCTCTCTTTCAGTTGAACACTTAGAGGCCACTGTAAGGTTATTAGCTGGCTTAATTCTAATATTGCTGTATTTCAGGGAATAAGGAAGCCTGAGGAGAGGGAGAAAGGAGGGGGAATAGCCAGTTGGTGGGGCGGTCAGAACCCTTACATTTACCAATTAAATTTGCCATCCTATATGGGCATGGTTTATGGTGCCCCCAAACAATTACAATAGTACATTAAAGATCACTGATCACAGACCGCCATAACAAATACCACAATAATGAAAAAGTCTGAAATATTGTGAGCATTACCAAAATGTATCACAGAGATGTAAAGTGAGCAAATGCGGTTGGAAAAATGGCACCAATAGACTTGCTCAATGCAGAGTTGCCACAAAACTTCAATCTCTAAAAAACACAGTATCTGTGAAGCACAATATACCTGTATCAATTAAAAGGCTTGTGTGAACTCTCACAATTCAATAATAATAATAATACATCCACTAAAAGTAGAAAAAATGAACAGATTCTTCATTATAAAAGAGATATAGGGGCACCTAGGTGGGTCAGTTGGTTAAGCATCGGACTCTTGGGGTCAGCTCAAGTCATGAGCTCAAGGTTCATGAGTCTGAACCCTGCATTGGCCTCTGTGCTGACAGTGCATAGCCTGCTTGGGATACTCTGTCTCCCTCTCTCTCTGCCCCTCACCCACTCACACTATCTCTCTCTTTCTCTCTCAAAATAAATAAATTTAAAAAAAAGATACGGATGGCAAACACATTCAAGAAGTTCAGTGTTATTATTTATTAGGGAAATGCAAATTAAAACCCAAATGAGATTTCATTGCACACTTAGTAGCATGGCTAAAAAAAATTGGCAATGCCAAGTGTTGACAAGGATGCAGAACCACTCTTAAACATTGCATTCAGGAAAACAAAATGGTACAGCCACTTTGGAGAGCAATTTAGCACTTCATATATAATATGTAAGATGTGAATATTAGTATATAACATAATTAGATATAATATGAAAATAACATAATATAGATAATATAATATAAATAATATAGTACAACAATATAATATGTGGTGAACAATTACCCTCCCAGGCATCCAACTAACAGAATAAAGATATATGTGTCCAGTAAAGGACCTATATACAAATGTGTATAGCAGCAACTACATGCATTGGGAAAAATGTACATAAACTGTTGAATGAATAAATAAGTCTTGGTACAGCTCTAAAATTAAATATTGTTTAGCAACAAACGAACATAAATTGATGAACACCTGATGAGGCAGAATCTTAAATTTATTAAGCAAAATGAAAGACACAGACACAAAAGATTGCATAATTTATGGTTCTGTTTATATGACTTTCTGGAAAAAGGCAAAGTATAGAGTTAGAAATCAAGTCAACAATTTCCAGGGCTGGATGTGACATGACTAACTATGAAGTTTATCGGGAGACTTTTGTAATAATAGGAATATTCTACATCTTCATAGCAACGGTGGTTACATAGCAACGGTGGTATACATTTGTTAAAACCTATGTAATTGTACACCTACACAGGGTAAATTTACCATTTGTAGATTACATTTCAATAACCATGATTTAAAACAACTGAAATGATGTTCTTTACATTCATATCTGCATCAAGGTTTTTTCAAAACTTAATTCTGTCATTCAGCATATTAGGAAGCTTTCTCTCCTAGCCTCCTGTGTTTCACTACCTTACAAAAAAGGCCTTTTTTTTTTTTATATGAAATTTATTGACAAATTGGTTTCCATACAACACCCAGTGCTCATCCCAAAAGGTGCCCTCCTCAATACCCATCACCCACCCTCCCCTCCCTCCCACCCCCCATCAACCCTCAGTTTGTTCTCAGTTTTTAACAGTCTCTTATGCTTTGGCTCTCTCCCACTCTAACCTCTTTTTTTTTTTTTTCCTTCCCCTCCCCCATGGGTTCCTGTTAAGTTTCTCAGGATCCACATAAGAGTGAAACCATATGGTATCTGTCTTTCTCTGTATGGCTTATTTCACTTAGCATAAAAAAAAAAAAAAAAAAAAGGCCTTTTAATCTACCTTCAAGGTGACATTGATCAATTCAATCTATACTGTCCTTGTTTCGTTGACTAAACAACTTTAAACTCACAAAGAGTACAGCTACTAGACAGATTGAAATAATGTGGACTACAAGGACATCAAAACTGTGAACTGTCGCCCTGTCAGCAGCAAGTTCTTGCAATGTAGACAATTGAACCATTGAAGAGTATTGACGAAATTATCTCAAAGCACCAATCTCTATCTTGATCCCTTTATGAAAAAAACAAAACAAAACAAAACAAAAAAAACCCCCAAAACTTCTGAGGCTATTCCCTGTGTAAATTAATGTGGATAAGTCTTATTATCTGACTTTTTTTTCTTGATCATACTGTATTCTTTTTTATTCTGAGGATATATGGATTCATGGTCATTTAAAATTTAAATGATGTTGGTGGTGGGCCTAGAGGATATATCAGCACACATGCAAATCAACAGCTATATGAGTACTTTAGGGCAATAGTTCTCAACCTTTGAAAGAGGGAAGTACAGATCCCTGTAGGTAGTCATGTATTTGCTGAATCAATGAGAATGAGATGGAACTTCTTTCCAGAAAAAAAAAAAGGGTATGCATACTATTTGTGTAAAAAGGAGTTCAAAGACTATGAATTCCATCCATTCTTTCATTATAAGGTCACCAAATCCTAAGAGAAGAATCACTATTATATTGGCTTATAAATGTTTGCTAAATTCCTAGAAATATTCTAACATTCTTAGGAAGGTGATAAATTTAGCAAAACATTAATTAGTTTACTTATATATTCATCAAACAAATATGTATCAATTGTGTTTTGCCATTATATTTGGTATTAGTGATTTCTTTCTTTCTGTTTCTCCTTTACTTCCTTCCTTCCTTCCTTCCTTCCTTCCTTCCTTCCTTCCATCCTTCCTTCCTTCCTTCTTTCCATCCTTCCTCTCTCTTCCCCTCTTTCTTTCTTTCTTTCTTTCTTCCAATGATTCATATGTTTTATAAGTTTTATCCTTCCTATCTACTCTACCTACAAAATATTTTAATAGAAATTTGTTTCTATATTCCTTGCCTCACAATTTGCTTCAGAGACTGATTATCCATACTCCTGGTATATACCACTATCCTGAATATCCAGACAAATATATTCCTCTTTTGTGCTCAAGACACAATTTCCCTCATTAACTTTCAAGTCTTGTGTTGATCAACAAAAATGCAGTATACACAATTCTGAAGGGCTCAGCTTGCACCAAATCCTTGTACCGTCTCTATTGCTTATGAGAAAACTCTACCCTGATTAACCCATACTTATTCCATCTTGTGCACCCAAATATAACAAATCTCCAATGCTTGATTATGTTGTTATGACTTAAATGTTGTTCTCATTTCTATAGATGGACATACTGACTGACAGGTAATTCATAAATTCACTGTTTTCCATTCAACAGTTTTACAGGGTGCCCACTATAGCCAGATATTAGGAATACAAAGACAAAAAAAGAGAACCTTTGCCATAGACACTTTACCATTTAGTGACAAACACTATAATACAAAAGAGCAACTGCTGTAAATGGAACACAAATACGGTATAGAAGTACGAAGAAATAGATGTAGATATCTGATAATGATTGCTGTATTATCTGAGATTTGTCCATTAAGCTGTTAATGTAAAAGGGCTTCAATACTGTGAACCAACACATGAGACCTTATTTATTTTCAAGTATTTAGATACTAATATTCTTAGACACTTTGTAATTTGGACTTTTTTTTCAGCTCACCTTTTACTTTTGCTAAAAATGAGTCAGGCTTGTGTAGTTTTGTGGGTGGTGGCAGGACTGAAATGATTACAGGTCATCAAGGATGTCAATTGTGGGACAAGCAAAAGGATGGAGAGTGAAGAAAAACTGGAAGCTGGGGTGTTTTTCACGACCTCTCATCTTGACACCTCAGCTGACTTGCAGAAGAAAATAGCATCCTTGGAAGGGTCCAATTTAATCAATTTGTTCCTGGGTAGATGGTTGATGTCCTTGGGGAATGGTACCGTACTGGGAGCTAAGTATTATTATCTATTACTGAAAACCTGGGAATTTGCAAGCCAGACCATATTTGTTGAATCTATGTTGTTGATACTATGTACAACATTCATCCCTGCTGCTGTGCCCACTTTGTGTAGGAGTACAGTCTGTAAGGATGAGGATGGCTGGAGAAAGAGGCTAATTGACAGTCATACAACATCATCTTGTTCATGAAAGTATAAACATCTTATTCTGCTGAAACTATTCCTTGTGAGTATTCACAGATGATGGATCAAAAAATATGCTGGCATTATGCGTTCATTCGGATAAATTTATCTAGATGTCTCTTCCCATACCCTTTTGTCACTTTTTTTCCAACTATATCTTTTCCAAGTCTCTGATCTTTAGTCACAGCCTGTGAATCCGTGTGGATTCTGCCTCTGACCATCTCTAATTTCAGGAAAAAAAGACAAACACAACAAAACAGGTATACTACTCACAAGTTCTTCCTACTGTGATGACCTTTCTTTACCAATTTATTTGGAAATGTCATGGAGTGAAACTGTAGAGCTGCAGTTGTCTACTTTGGAATTGTTCTCGTCAATCCTGCAGAGCCATTTGTAAGTAAGGCCTGACTTTTTTTGTTCCTCAGTAGTTAGTCTCAGGGAACTCCTAATGGGGCTCTAAGGACAATGATTGAGAAAGAAGGGCAATGGAGATGGAGTATGGGCCATAGGCATATGAGCCATTTGCTCATGTGACTTAATCTATGCCTCATGCTTCACTCAATCCTGATCTCGTGTGTGTTGCTTTCTAAAAATTTTTTTTTTCAACGTTTATTTATTTTTGGGACAGAGAGAGACAGAGCATGAACGGGGGAGGGGCAGAGAGAGAGGGAGACACAGAATCAGAAACAGGCTCCAGGCTCCGAGCCATCAGCCCAGAGCCTGACGCGGGGCTCGAACTCACGGACCGCGAGATCGTGACCTGGCTGAAGTCGGACGCTTAACTGACTGCGCCACCCAGGCGCCCCTCGTGTGTGTTGCTTTCATTTGATGATAGACTTCTGTCTGTTCCCTACAATATCAATTCATGAAGGGTAGCGCATATTGTATGGTAATTTGGTGGCCGGTGGAAAGTGTTCATTCTCTATGTTACAGACCAGTTACAAGCCAGAATGTATATCTTAAAAGAAGATAATAATCTGAAGAGAATGGCGTAGGTTTGCTCTAAAATCTTAAAAGTCTACTTTGTGAGTCACCAATAAGAGTTTGCCCATAAGTGCCATACAGTATCCCCATCTGCCACAATCATGTCAAACATAATTGGATTTACAGTATCCTGTGGCCCAAGTGGTAGAGCAGCTTGTGCAATAATCTAAACTTAGTGCACAATTTTCTCTTTTATAGAATCCCAATAAAAATAATAAAAGCACTAATAAAGCATAGACTTTGTTACTTGGCAAATGGGTTGGAATAATGAACCCAAATACGGAATCTGTTGTCTCCAAAATCCAGAGGAATTATGTTCCTTCCTCAATAATAAGAAAGACCTGATACAGCAAAGTTCCCTTCACCTTCACAGGGATATCTGAACATGTACAGGCCATTGATCCTCTAGAAAGTTCATCAAGGTGAAAGCCTCTGAATTTTTGTGGAATTCTTTTCCACCTTCCATTAGCATGCGCCTTACCAAGGTGTTTAGAATAGTTCCTTCTTTTTGTTTCCCAAGTCCTACCAGCATGGTGTCATCAATGTAATTGAACACTATGACACCTTATGCAATAGAAGGGCAACAGAAGCGCCTTTAGACTAGATTCTGTCCTTAAGACGGATGTTAGATTTAGCCCTGAGGTAATTCAGCAACAGTGTATTGTTGACCTCAACTAAAAAGTAAGCTTCTAATGGGATTCAGCAATAAAATATTTGCTGCAAACCATGTGTCAGGGGATTGCAGAAACTCCAGCAATGAAAAAATGTGGATAACAGTTCTAATTGGAATCATTACTACTTAGATATTTTATAATCCACTGTTATTCTTTTATATCCATCTGCCTTCGGCATATGCCCACAGAAAAACTGAATGCAAATGTTGCAAGAAGTACTACTTTTTCTCCTTTGAAGTCCTTGATGTGGCAGAAATGTGGTATTGCATTTTGTTTATTATGTTGATAGATAAAGGTCTTTCTGTGGCCGTTACTTGGGTTTTTCTCCACAGGTCAAGGAACTAATCTGGTATTCTGCCAGTTGCTGAGTCTGTGCCTCACATCCACGTATTTTTAACTAGGATAAAATCACATGATGAGTTTAAGTGCACACAGGCTCACTGTGGTAACCAAACCATACATCGGTTATCTCTGTAGATCTCTACTGTGGTTACTATACTACAGTTGCATGTTGGATCTCTAAGAACTGCTGTCAGACCCAGGGCCTTTTTGGCCTTAGAGTCTAGATATTCAACTTCTGCAATACAGTCACTCTGATAAATGTTGGCAGAATTTCTGGGAGGAAGGCTAGGAGGTAGATTTACAGAATAAGTTTTTGTCTGTGTCGCCACAACCTTTTACAAGGAAACCGAATATCCCCTTTATTAAGAGACTTTGGGTCCAAAAACTGACTCAAGAGTAAAAATTGGTTGAGGGGTTTGGACTCTCTTCTGGAAATTCAAATCACCTCTCTTCACAAGAGCTAGTATTTTTCATAATACACAAATCAATACGAAGTCTATAGATTGACCTTCTACTTTAGTTCTAAGGACACCTTGATCAGTTGACTAACACCGAGGACCTCCACAGGTCAAAGTATGCTGATCACTGTTACTGCCTAGAGTGCCAATTTCTGTAACCATGCCCACCTTAATTTTGGTAATTAAGTGCTGCCACTCAGCTCTTGCTGTTCTGGGGTTTTATCATGCACATTGAATATAAGGAATCCCTGGTATCCCATTATCCTCATTGGATTTCGGGAATTCCATTTAATGGCAGCATTTTCCACTGTCATCCCCAGGCTACAGGTAATAGTCCCCCCTAGAATCCTTCAAGGCTGCTGGAGCTTCCATGATTAATACATTAAAGTTAAGGGAGTGTTCTTGAACAAATTTAGGTGCATAGATTAGAGTTGGTGAGTGAGACAAATTCATACTAACTACCTTTTCTTCCTCACACTTTGGATATCTGCTTTTCAGTATCACAAATGTTTTAACTTAATTATTTGTTACCTTTGGGTGAAGGTTTGATCAACCATTAAAGCAAACTGGTAGAAATACTCTTAGCCCCTTGAATAAACATATTGAATCTTTGCTTAGTGCATGTACTCATTTAAAACATTTGACAATCCAGCATTATAATCCTTCCACCCTGATCCAATAAGCTTGGAATCTATGTTTATAAGGGCTCCCCAGATTTTTGTAATTAAAAACAATTATTTTCGTGTGTATGGCACTTCCTCACATGCCTAAGTGTACACTTGAAGACTATCCATGGTTTCCCAGTATTTACATGTAGTTGCTGTGTTCTTTGCTGGACCAAGAGCTACAGTGAGACCGAAGACGGAGGACATAGCAAGGTGAAGGATGTTCTCTCTGTCTGGACCTTAATGGCCATAGGAAACTATATTACTCATTAGCTACTAGTCAAAACCACACAAATAGACACATTGAGGGCTATATACTGGATGTTAAGGGAGTTAGGTACTGGATAGGGCCCATTCAAAGATGCCCTGGGGTTACTGTTTCAATGCCAGTCCTGCCAGCAAGGTATGTTTAAAATAAAATATATTAGACTATATAAGTAATTGATATAATAAAGCTCCATCAAGACCTTTTAAGTTTTCCATTAAATGTCAGGCTTTGATGAATCTCCAAGTGCTGGACCTCTTTCCTGTAAGTGTCTCATATCCTAAACAGGACTTACATTCTTTTGAAACATGGTTGCTTAAGGGTCATTCTTCAAAAACTCTTTCCCACCTTTGACATTTTTATGGGCTGGTCTTTTAAAATAAAATATGAAAGGTTTTCACAATAATGATGCCTTAGTATGTAGTCACTGAAATAACAGTGTTGGTTAAACTGAGAGGGGAAAGTTGTCTTAGAAGAAATATGGATGATTTTCTGTGAAGCTGACATTATGCTTTATCTCTCATCTAAAAGACAATATCACACGGCAGGTCAAAACATGGGCTCTGGAACCTGAATCCCTAGATTCAAATCCCAGCTCTAGCACTTACTTGCTGTGTCATATGGGGAAGTAAATCTCTGCTCTTCAGTTTTCTCATCTGTAAACTAAAGGAATTATAATTGTACCTGCCTCCCACGATTGTTGTAGGCCTCCAATAAGTTAGGATATCTAAATAAACTAAGACATACAATGTTTAGAAAACTGTAGGACTACATCAATGTTAGCTCTTGATATTTTGTATTTCCTTGTCATGCTTTCTTTACTTACTACAATTCTGTACTGATTATCAAAAAATAATTACAACAATGTCAACAACTAGTATTTCTACATCATTTAATGGTTTACAAAAAGTAATACTAAAATTATTTTTTTAATCTTCATATCTGTTTTGGTAGGAGTAATTGTCATCTCCATTTTCTGAGAAACCTGACATCACTGAGATAATTGAGAGATGTCATGGTTTGCTAAAAATCACGAAAAAATAATTAGTGTAGACAGGATTTAAATGTATGTGACCTAACTCTACATTCCATCTTTTCCAAATATAAATTAACCATATGATGCATGATGCTTATGAGGGCTTACTCATGTAATTCCAACTTCTGGTACTTGTAATTCATTCCTTCATTCATTTATTCATTCAGTTAATGGCTATGATGGGGCACTATCCCAGACATTGGGGGCCGTGGGAAAAAAGAAAAGACAAAAACTTTTGTTATCAAAGAATGACAGCCTGGATAAGAGACAAAAATTAAACAAATGTTTATAAAAATATGTTTAAGAATGAAGAAATATATAATCTATATTATAGAGAGCTCAATAAAATGCTAGCTCCATAAGAGCATGAAACTGTTGGTTATTATGGTATCTTTAGTATATAGAAGAATGCTTGAAGCCATAAGGCTTAGTAACTAACGCAAATTAAATATATTGGTGAATTATGAAATATAGCAAGTGGAAGGAAGAGAGGAGGAAGGAAGGAAGGAAAGAAACAAAGAAACAAAGAAACAAAGACAGAAAGAAAAGTACTGAGGAAGGAAAGGAAAAGTGCCGTGGGAAGGAAAAGAAAGGAAGGAAAAGTACTGAGTGATATTAGATGACACAATGGAGGACTTAAACTGGGGAATTGGGGCTTGTTTGAAGATGTGCCAGTTAAGCTGAGAAAAGAGGACAATAGCAGACAAAGGGTGAAGGGTGAATGCAGTGATCAAGGTATAGGGAAATCACCCGCAAAAGCCAAAGGTATCAATGAGTCACAATAAAAAATAAACAACAATAACAACAAACAAACAAACAAAAAAACAAAGGAGTGTGATTCTAGCTAGAACACATTGAAGGAAGGAGATAGCTGCTAAGGTGGAGTAGGGGAGAGAGGGAGGGGCCAGAAGCTAGAGGGTCTCAAAGACCATAATAATAATATGACATTTTTGTCCTAAATGCAATAGGAAATCATTGAATGGTTTGAATAGAACATAGCTTTCTATTTGTTAAAAGACCATCTGGTAGTTATATAAAAAATAAATTAGAGGTAGGCATGATTGGATATGGAGGGTGTTGTGGTAGTCCAAGTAAAAGATGATGGCTGCTTGGATTAATTGGCAGGAGAAATAGAAAGAAATTGGAGAATGCTAATAATAATAGCAAGAATTAAGATTAACTGAGCACTTACTACGTGCCAGGCACTATCTAAGAGCTTTATATAAATTGACTAACTTAATTTTTATAGCAATCATATGGGAATTAAACTGAAGAGTTTATGATAGATCAGATAATACATATATCTAGAGAAACTGTGAGGTTTCTGGTTTGACTAGGCTGGTATTAGTTGGACATATGCATCTAAAGTCCAATAGAAATTCCAGACTTGAAATGTGATTTGAAGGGATATATTTCCATTAAAAAAAAAAAAAAAATATATATATATATATATATATATATATATATATATATATATAATCTTGGAAAATAGATGAGGTTGCTCAATGTGACAGTTTGAAGCAAAAAGAAATTGAACTGATATTTGAGTAATTCCACAATGTTGGGGCCAGATGGAACAAACATGTATAGAAGCCTAAAAAGAGTTACTAAAGATACTTGAGGAAAACCAGGAAAGCATGGTACCATGGCATGGAGGAGGGTTTTGGGAAAGAGGGAATGGAATGGTCAACTGGAAGAAATGCAGGTGAATGGATGATCATACAAGATGACCAGGGGAAATGTCTACTGGATTTAGCAAAACATAGAGGCATTGGCGTCATGGGGGCAGAAGCCAGAACACAGAGTTTGGTGAGTGGTGAATGGTGAAGGAATAGGGAGGGATGGCTATTAATGGGAGTCAGTGATAAAAATGGAAGATAGAGTGGGAAATGAGGTTAATAGTGTGTATATGCATATTTTGATGTTGTATATGAGCATATTTGCATGTTGGTGGGTAAATCAGATAGAAAGGAAAATATGGAAGATACAAGAAAAACTAGAGATAACCAGCAGCAAAAAGCCATATTAAGAAATTACAATACAGATACAAACAAACAAACAAAAAATGGGATGGACTTAGAGTTGGAAGCTATAGTTCCATTGCAGTCTGCCACCAAGGATCCGCTTCTAAACTCCCTCTCTTGGCTGTACTGGAGAGGCCACATAACAAGATTAAGGAGGTTGAACAGATTGACAAAAAAGAGTCTGTGCCTTCAGTCTTGAAATCTCTTTGTGCTGGCCCTCTCTCCTTGTTTGATTTAAATAATAACTTGATTACATAAATTAAGATGTCTTGGTTTGTTAAATTTGATCATGTTGACCTGCAAATAGGAAAAATAATTCCCCTGGTCAATGGGAAGGAACAAGTCAAGCAACAAAATTTAGATTTTGTCCACTTAGAGACGGGCACTTGAGACTTGTGCTGTTGAATAGAGATCCCTTAATGGCTCCAGAAATATATAAAAGGATTAAAGCCATTCATGTGTTTATTTATTCAATTATACATTGAATACTTATTTATTCTGCAGATATTTACTGAATGTCTAGTACTTGTTAGCCACTGTTTTTGGCAAAGAGGGTGATGAAAACAAATGAAATCTCTGCCTTCATTATGCTACATTTTAGGGACAGAAAGGTACTAATTAAATATACACATAATATTAAATATACACATAGTTAATATGAGTTCTGATAAGCACTTATGTAACTCTTTGATACAAAATTTAAAAACATAAAACTGAGAATTTAGGTAGCAATACAGGTAGTTTCCAAAAATGGTGATATGTTCTATGATATGAATATGAAATGGTTGCTTTAAGTGATAGAAGACTATTGCACCTATGTGTATTATAGAACTGTTAAGTATAATGCCTGGTGACACGTAGTGAATACTTAGTAGATTTTAACTATTACTATAGGACAGACTATACAACAGACTAGCATGGTGTGAAGAATCAATAAAGGTTTGGAGGGTGGGGGAAATGAGACTGAAACTTAACTAGAAAAGAATGACAAGAGTAGGCAAGTGAAAAGGAGGAAAGACATCTTTTTTTTTAATGTTTATTTATTTTTGAGACAGAGAGAGACAGAGCACGAACAGGGGAGGGTCAGAGAGAGAGGGAGACACAGAATCTGAAGCAGGCTCCAGGCTCTGAGCTGTCAGCAGACAGCCCGATGCGGGGCTCGAACTCACGGACAGCGAGATCGTAACCTGAGCTGAAGTCGGATGCTTAACCGACTGAGCCACCCAGGCACCCCAGGGAAGACCTCTTAAGCTGAGGGAGTGGCATATGGCAAGACAAAACAAGTAAGATACTGAGACATAAGTTTAGGGATCTGTTATTATTTTTCTGACTGATGTACAGTTTGTGGCCATCTGACTAAAAGTGCATTGGGAGAGCTCCAACAGGACTCAAAGTGTCTTCTCCCTTTGGAGAAACCAGGTATCATGATAATATTTAGGATGTGGTGAGAACAGCTGATCCTCTCCATCCCCTAATCCTCTCCATCCACCCTATTAGACTGTACCTACTAGAAATTTCTACTTGGTGCCAGGGACTAACTAGGGCTGGGGTACATGAATCAAATTTGAAGCCTACTCTCAGTGAGTTAACAACAATGACATTTTTTGAGTAATTCCTACCATCCATGTACTGTTTTAGTGATTCCCATGTATTAATCCATTTAATCCTTGAAACAACTCTATAAGCTAAATGTAATTCTTATCTATTTTATATAAGTGAAGAAACTGAAGCAAAAATTGCAAGTCTTGTTCATTATTGTATTCTTACTTCCAGGCACAGTGTCTGACATCAGGATTTTTCAATACTATTTTTTAATGAATAAATTAATAACAGACAGATGAGTATGTCAAAACCTGGCTTTACTAAGGCCAGGACTGCACGGACATAATCAGGTCACATTTCATTGGTTATATTGTGAGATGATTATGGGACAATTGTTCTCAAACTTTCTGAATGCCTGATAATTGCCAGAGGTTCTTGCTATAAATCATAATTCAGTAGGTCTGGAGAGAAGCCCACGAATCTGCATTTTTAATAGGAACCTCAAGCATTTTATTCTCAGATGATACCTTTGGAACAAATTCTGGAAAAAAGAAAATTGCTGTGCACAGTGCTTTGGTCATCATTACAGCTAGATACAACTGGATAAGGGTTGTGGCTCAGCCTATCAAAGGAAGGAGGAAGAGAATGGTGACTCAAAGACAATATAAGGAAATCATCAGCTACAGTAGAATCTGGGTATCTATCTTCTTCAACTGTACTGTGGGGCTTCTCAACCTTGGTACTGTTGATAGTGTGAACTTTGTAAGTTTTTGTGGTGGGACAGCTTTCTTTTGAATTTTAGAATGTGTGGCAGCAACTCTGGACTCTACCCACTAGATGCCAGTAGTTTCCCCCACCCACCAAATTGTGACAACTGAAGATATATCTCCAGATATTGATAAATGTCTCAGGTGGTCCAATTGTCTTAAGTTGGAAATGATGGCCACAATGGACGACAGAGAGCTTCCTCCAGTCCCTTACTGGCCCAATTTCTGGCCTTCTCCTCTGGAATTGTGCAAGGCACCTGATCTGTTTCCCCTTGAGTGCCAGGGGGCACATAGTCTGTGAGACTATGGTTTGTTTGCTTACCTACTTGGATTTTTCTAGAACTCACAATATATGTCACCATTCCCCTGCCCCATTTGATTTATTAAATCAAATGAGACAGACATCAGGGTCAAGACATGGCTGATATCCAAAATAATTATTCCTTCTCCAGGTTCCGGAGGGCTCAGACCCTTTTTACTCAGTTTACAGGGAATTATAATTATCTATGACAGCAGAATAGGATCAGTTTTCCAGAAGACATATATTATAAAAAGGGGGAAAATCAAAGGAAGAGATAGAAATAAAGTCAGATAAAATTACTCGAAAAAAAAGAGTGAGATAAATTTGAAAATATTACAACACAAAATTGTTCAAAAATCTTGATTTTGTAAAATACAGGAAATTTCCCAGTCTAGAAATTACTCCAGTCTTTTATCTTTCATAAGAGTAAACAGTCAACATGTAATTACCCAAGGGTATATCCTTCACCTTTCCTCTCCATTAATTTTCCTTAACTGTTTTCAGCATCTTTCAGATATCTATGAGAACAAGAAGAGTGAAATCTTGTTAAGAATTTTTGATGGATGAACTATCAACTACTATTGTATAACACCATGCAGTGTCATATTCCTATTAATATATGCAAAAATCTTCCCTAATGCTAACATAATGCAAAGAGTAACCAGGCAGGTATTTGGTATTCACTGGATACTTAGTGAATTAATTCCTGGTTCACTGGCTAATCAGATCAGTGTATTAGTGTGGGCATCCAATGAAACAGTTAAATAGCTATCCAAAGCACATTCTTAATTAAAGGAGAAAAAAAACCTACTCAGATTTATATTGGCATCAACTTTTAACTAAATTTATTCGCCTCTAAATCTATTATAATGAAACTTTATTGTTATATAAATTATTTGGTATAAGCTACCTTGACTAGCATGCTTTGTGAAAGAGAATAATGCCGCCTAATTAATGGTTGGTAGGAGAAGGAAAACAAGGAAGTCAATACTATTTTCAGAGGAGACTAAAAAGATGGAGAATCAATCAGAGAGAAGAGAAAAGCCCAGCACTGCACCATCTGTTATTCTGGGCAAGAAAATATTTGTAACCTTGTTACCTCCATCCAGTTCCTTTAAGTGATTTCAGAAGATAAGGCAGCAGCAACAGTTACCTTATGCTCCTGTGCAAACACTGTTACTTCTGCCTTGAATTGTTTGCCCTGGAGACAAATACTCTCAAGTAACTTCCGTGGTTTTTACACGCGGTTCACCCCGAATCTGGTCAATTCCAGGGAGTGGTGGGGTGATTAATGAGACCGCCAAAGACCTCCACCCCAGTTGGCTTCAGTGGGAAGCAGGGATTGAGGAAGGCATAAAGGCAGAAGATGGCTGGGCAGAGCGAGCCTGCTTCCACCACCACCACTGTCTTCGTCTGTACAGTTGTTCAAGCTGCCAGAGGCTTCCGGTTGCCATGGTAACTGTTGGGCTCTGCTGCAAACTCAAAGCAGAGCCTCTGAAGTTAGGTACCAAACACTGGAGCTCCACAAACGCTAAGCCAACTGGGGAGGGAGCAGAGAGCAAGGACTACCCATGTAATAGGTCTCCAACTCCTATGGCTAAGAGGACCTTTTTAAAATAGAATTTTTGCTTATGTTTTTGTAAAATGAGATTGTTCTTGCCGGGGATTATTCATGAGCATCATTTTTGGTGCCCTGGGAGAGGCGACTGCCAATCCTCTCACTCATAAGGGCAGCGGAAGGGGGGGGGGGGGGTGGAAACGTGATTACCAGGAATGCACCAAGCCCGCTCATTCATTCATTCAATTATATATTCAGCATCTCCCGAGAGCTCATCTGTGCCGGGCATTGTGCCAGCTGCTGGGTCTGCAAAGAGAAACGAGACACCGGCCGACACTCCAAATTACCAACGATGATTAACAAAAAATAGCAGAACCTTCGTGAGCCTGGGGAAACGGATTAGGTACTGCCTTCCCTTGGAAGGCAGATTCAGAATCCAAACTCGGGAGAGAAAAAGGCAGCAGCCCCCGAAATAGAGTCAGGCAGGAGGGAAGGTCGGGGGAAGAGGGAGACTTCTTTTCCCAGGGAGGGAATCTGTCAAGGCCACTCAAACGTTTCTCCAAGGCTGCGTGAGAGAAGAGGTTTGTTTTTCTTTTGGAAAGACGGAGCCCTTTTCCCTACTGGGCTCTGATTTCTAGTAGGAGAAGCCCCGCCTCTCAGGGCCGGAGATTGGCCCAACTCGTTCTCAGATAATTTATGCCAGCATCCTCTCGGTCTTATTGGCTCCCCTGCTCCATTCCGCTGGGAGTCGCATCCTACCTGGTTGGGAGGTGTACTGCCTTCCCACACTCTCCCTTCTCGTACTCACTCACCCGGCTGCTGCTGAGGTGGGAGAAAAAGTCCTGGCTGGGAGAGCTGAGCGGAAAAAGCAATCCTGATGGGTTCTTGGAAAGCTGCTCTCTTCTCCCCTTTTCTTTTGTGGAGCCAAAGTAGAGTGGTGAGGCTGATGTTCTTGTTACTGACCCTGCATTTGGGAAACTGGTGAGTACATTCAAGGACTTGAAACTATTCTGTGGTATCCACCCCCTCCCCCCTCATTTCTCTTTCTTTAAAAAAAAAAAAAATCATTCTAAGTTAAGTAATTTGCATTCCCCTGGGCACAAGTGCGGTATTTTACCGTCATTTTATTTTCCGATTAGATCTACTTGTTTTCAGATAGAATGAAAGGAACCTATGTGTGAAAGCGCAGAGGGGAGTTGAGTTTGGGTTTGTTTTGTTTTGTTTTGTGTGACTTGACACAGTGGAAACTAGTAAAGGTTCAGTTACTGGGAGCAGGGAGGGGGAGTAGAAATGATTTTGCTACTAAATTTAGTGAATGGATGTCACTGATGAACTTTCTGGATAATTCTGCATTTTAAAGAGAAAGTTATTTTAGAAACTTGTTACACAACATGGTATGTATGATGCTTTTGTATACAGTAACGTTGATTTTTCCCTTATCTTGTTTTTTTTTTTGGTACTCTGGAAAAACCAAAGTTTTACATCAAGAGAGATTATAAATATGGCTTAAAAATCTTTTGGGTTTGAGGGTGTGCTATATTTAATTTGGAGATAACCATGTATATTTTATTGAGGTATGTAAATAATTTTTATTTTAATTGGTTGTCTACAAGTAAGAAAAAAAATGTATGGATGTGAATGTGTGGGGTGTGTGTGTGTGTGTGTGTGTGTGTGACAGAGAAGAGAGACAGAGAGGCAAAGAGAGAGACAGTAGCATCCCCAAGCCTCCAATTTAACAGGAACAAGACTTGAGCTTCTTGGATTGTAATATCTTCCGATAAAACTTTGAAATAATTCTGGTAGAAAAATAAAATGGTCAGGTATAGAGGAGTAGTGGCTGAATGGAATTAAAATATATTAACAGACACTATTTAGGTCTTGGATATACTATACATAACATGTAAATGTATTTTGTATAAATGCATATTTAAAATTATATTATTATATTATGTTATCCTGTTTAGAACTCCAGAATAAAATCACTATGCAGATGGAAACATGCCTCTATAGCTACTTGTATCATTACTGAAATAAATTATTATGACGATTAATTGTAGTATATAGCTAGAGTGAATATTGTTGTCATTACCAGCAGATAGAACAACTGTATTTTCTCTCCAAAAACAGGAAATGGATTAAGCTATACTAAGCAATATTAGGCTTGTCAGAAAATGTTTGACATGCAATGTTTTTTTTAAGTATTACAGTTTTAGTTTATTTACCTTTTTCCCTTAGAAACTTAAATGTTCTGCATGGGCACAAACATACTACCGACTAATTATTTGTGGTATATAAGTTGTACCATGATGGCTTATTTCTTTGAATATATTATAAAATTATAGAAGATATTTTGATAGATCATGTATCAGTGCTTTCATGAATCTTCATAATACTACAAATGAATCTGTGTTCTCATAAGTAAAAACAGATTTACCCAGTGGCTTTCTGAAATAACAACCTGTATGCTCCTTTACCTTTGCAAGTAGGAGTTTCCCTTGCAACCTAATAGGCTGATCCTTAAAGGACATACCGTCTATCTACAAAGATGTTTTATTTAAGTAATATCTTTTGTTTTTGAGGATATTTACATTGCAATCCTCATAATTCGTTCCAGAAGTCTCTTCAAGCTGCTCAGAATTAAAGAGTTGTGCAGTGTAGTTGACAGGGATGGGTTCTAGAAGTCTGGAGACATGATCACCTGTGTCAAGAGTCCCTAACCTCCTTGAACAGGTTCTCCATCTAGGAAATGAAGGGTGGTTGGAGATCATTAATGATTTCTACACATTTTCGTAGTCAATATGTTTACTATTTGAACTGAAACATAAAATACCTCAGTGGTTGCTCTACTGGGTTTTCTTTGCAGTTTTCAAGAGTGAAATTCTAATTGAAATTCCATGTACTTTGTTTTACCTTATGTATGAGTCAGAGAGGAGGCTTATGCAGTTAAAATTATATATAGATAAATAATTATATATAGATATATATATAGATAGATATAGATAGATAGACAAATAATATGTATATATAAATAATTCATTTTATCACAAGACTACAGATAATTTGGATTATTCTGGCCAATAAATAAAAGAATATTAAAAAATAAAGCTATATATTGCTGTTATAATTAGCTCTCAGGGCCTCCATAATGAGAGTTTATGTCTTCACTTTAAAGTAGCTACAGTTGTGGTGAAGTTTTCATCCTTTTAATATTTAGTTGGAGATAATTGGTTTCAGCATGTATAAACCATTTACATTCATATTTCCTTCTCCCTTTCTCCTTCTTTTGAGGGGCCTTTCTAAAACTAATCACAGTTCTGTTTTTAAGAATTTTGATATGCTGGTTTCTAAAATAAATCTTTAGAGTCATCTATTTGGGGATTTACCAAATTGGGGGTTATTATTTCTTATATCTAATCAGAGACAATAGCTTGCTTCCTCATTAGTTTCCATTAAGTGCACAGAGAAGAGACACTATATTGATTTTTATATTGCTGAACTCTGAAAGCCTATCCTCTTATTGTAACTAAAAGCTGTAGTCATGGTACCTGTGTTTCATTCTCTGTGAGGCTCTATGGCATCTTGATAAGTTGGTTAAAATCTCTTAAGCCTGATTTGACTTATTTGTAATGTTGAGAAAAGCTAATTATAATCAGATTTTTAACAAGAGTTGAAAAAGTAGTCAGAGGTTTTAGTTGTTTTAAAAAGTAATTTATGATAAGCTTTGACTAAGAAGTTATATTCCGAAAGAGCCCAGGGAAAATAACTTGTTTTTTTTTTTTTTTTTCAAACAATTTCATGAGTCAATAATCATACAGTTTAGCGTTCAGTTGCCCAAATGAAAATATTCAAATACATTTGCTTTATAAAATATATTATTTTCAAGTAATTTCAGTAATATATTTTATGGAGGTACTAGTGAATGATTTTTCTTTAAGCATTTAGATTTTTGACTTAATTTTCTAATACAATACAATGCAAACTTGAAGACAAAATTACTGAGTAATGATATTCCATGATCATAAAATATTCAAAGAAAGACTAAGAGACAAATGCTTTTGAAGCTAAAATGCAAATATCATTATTGATAAATCTCTTGTGTTTAGACTCTTTTAGTTATGCCCTTCTTCCATTTTATTCCATAATATATTATGAGACACGCTTTTGCCTAAGCAACAAAAGGACATGTTTGACTTTTTATTCAATCATTAAATAGGCTAACCTAATATTTTATAGTTATATAAAGGTGATTAAAATTTAAATATTCATTAAAATATTAATGAAGGCAGGGTCCCAAAGGAGAGGAGACAAGGTAGGGTGGAAAACCAAAAAAAAAAAAAAAAAAAAAAAAAAAAAAAAAAAGGGCTCTTGAGATTTATTTATTTAATTATTTATATCAAAATATAATAAATGACTGCCATGAGAGAAAGAGGAAAGGTGGGCATAAATTAAATGTATGGACCTCAAGAGAATAATTCACAGGTACACATGGTACCAATTGAGAATCCTGGACTTGGCCATTAGAATGTAAATTCGAGTTTTAGCTCCACCATTTCCCACTAGGGTGATTTCAGGAAAATCTTTGAGACAGAGTCCTCATTTGTGAAAATAGAAATGACACTCTCCTTTCCAGCTTGTTTCAAGACCAAGAGAGAAAATTTGTGCAAAGTACATAGCATTTAAAATTTTAACTGAAAAGATATAACGATGGATATTCTGGGAATTACAGTGAATCTAGTATAATTTATACTGGTTAAAGTTGTCTCAAGTACGGTAAAGTCCTTCAGCCCTTATGCATTATTAGGTATCTTTGGGATTCCAGTGAGATCATTCATAATTTCATTCAACAAATACTTCTTGAATGCCTGTTACATGCCATACAAAGTGCAACGTGCTGCGTTTGCAGTGGCAAATAGACTAGATATGCGTACAACCTATATGCAGCTTTTACTCATGGTAACGCCTGGATTTATGGTATTAATCAAAGCAAAACATCTTATAGTCACAATAAGGAAGTATATATTCAGAACGCCAATGATAAACAGAAGAGTCTGCTGTTGGGACAGATCTCAATCAAGGAAAAAGAATTAAAGAGCCAACAGATTTCTCACCAGCAATACCCGAAGGGGGAAATGTCTCCAGAATTCTACAGCCACATGTTCAGCATAGAACATTATACTTAACCAAATTACCAATCAAGTATGAAGGGAGAATAATATTTGCTTCTATTATTCTCCCCGTTTTACAGATGGGAAAACTGGGGCACAGCAATTTTTAAACTCGCTAAACATCTTGCTGATAAGTGCTGAATCCAACACTCAAATCCATGTATTCTATGCCCAGAGCCTGCATTCTTAACCACCACACTTCTCAGTTTACAAATGCAATTTAAATCAAAGCAATTAGCATGACTGTAGATGGAGGGGGGAAAAAAGGAAGAGAGGGATGAAAAGAATGATGGAAAGAAAGGACAGACCATGCAGTTGATGGAAGCATAGTAAGTATAAAAATTTGCGTCGCTATCACATAATCTGGAATACTATGTATAGTGCCAGATTAATTATTTTAAGAAAACCTTTAACAAAGTGGAACACTTGATCTAGAAAAAAACACCATAGGATAAAGAGTTAATAACAAGAATTTGGAATCCAGAAAAGGTTTTTTGAGGACTCGGAATGGCAACTTATTTTTCAGGATGCTAAATAAAATCATGGTTGAATTTATTACACATAGGTATAATAGACATACCATCACTGACTAGTGGAAGCTACGTGAAGTCACATTTTCTTTCAACACAAAAGGCCTCTAACAAAATTATGGATGCCTTATCACCAGACTTCTTCAAGCAGAAGCTTGTTAGAGTTCTTGTGCTCTGTGGGAGGCAGATGAAATTTATGTCTCTTTCTATTTTTAAATATCTCAGAATCTAATTCTATCTACACTAAAATAGTGTAACCAATTGAAGCCTCATGTTTCAGGAAATAGTCTTAGCTATTAATTCACTCAGTAAACATCTATGGAGCATTAGCACTCATTCAACAAATATTTACTCAGGGCCCACGGTGTGTTAAGCAGAGTTCTGACAGCTGGAGATGCACAGAATCCTTGCCCTAATAACATTTGTGTCCTGTGTATAGGGCATATATGGAACAGAATATATGCTCAATGTACAGAACAAAGAAGGCAGAGTCCCTGTCCTCAGTGAACCTGCATTCTTCTAGTGTATGTTGATGATAAAATGCTGTAATTGGTATTCCGAATTCTAGATGAACTAACTATAGTGCGGGCATCATAGAGGCTGGCATCAACTACAACTCTGGGAAAGGACTCAATGTCATGGGCATAAGTTTGGGTCAGTATTAGTGAAGAAGAAAGACAGAGTGGGAGAGACAGAGAGAGAGAGAGAACATTTCCTTAGTAACAGTTCTTTTTGAAAAACCTTCAAATTGTCAGAACCGGAATGACTAGAAAGATATTTTTCTTGTTTCAGTTCTACCCATTTGTATTCTCTGCTTTTTTAAGTGAATGGTCTGAGAGGATCCTTATGTCAATGAATATATTTTAACCTCTCATTTTGTGATTCTAAGAGTTAGGGAAAAAAGGTATATTTTTCTGCATTCAGAGGAACTCATTGCCATATCTTTATTCCACTCGATTTTAAGATCTTTTAATATGTTTTATAATTTAATAAGCTTCCATATTATGCCTCCACTTTGTAAAATTTTTAGCAGAATTATAGATTTTATCTGATGCATAAGAACATCAAAGGCATAGAGAATGTGAGTGTCATGAAGAATTTTACTGTTTCTATTGTGTGTTCTCTCAGGGTCTATGTATATAAATTCGAACAATAGAGAATTTGGTGTTAATTTTAATATACTTTTAGCCCAATGGTCACTTTTTTAATAGATGATAATGAAAATTATTGTTTATTTTCCTTCCTGTAAGAATATGTTTTCTTTTTATTCTGGCAGGGCAAACTTCATCTAATAATTCTTTTTTCGATAATTTCCTATAAACTCCCATACTGATTCTTCTATTTAGTTATGAGGATTTTAACCTCATTCATGTGAACTATGGGATTCTGATTAAAACTTCATTAAATTTACAAGCTAATTTGGGGATTATATATTAACGGTAGTGTCTTGTAGCCAAAATATATACGTTGCCTTTATGTTTTGTTTCTGTTCCGATAGTCTTCTGTTTTTTTTCACATAAGACTTGTACCTTCCCTGTTACATTTCCTCTTACTAATTTTATGTCAATTTTATAAGTCTGACAGTAGTACTAGTATCAGAAAGTTACTTTGTTCTTTGAAATTAATTTTATATTAGGTTAGCTACATTAATAAGTTCTCCTATTAAGGCCAATGATTTTTGTTTTTATTTGTTTGTTTTCTTGATTCACTTTAATTTTACTTGCAAACAGCAGATGGGCTCGAATATTCTTTCCATTCATTCAGTGAATTTTTTTTATGGGACACCTACTGGGTGTCAGGCACTGGTCTGGGTGCCAATGATATAACATTGAAAACCTTAACTGCTGCCTTCAAGGAGTTTGGAGATGTCCATAAATAAATAAGGTAGTTAAGAGGCCCCTGGGTGGCCCAGTCGATTGAGTGTCTGATTTGGGGTCATGTCACGGTGTTGCGGTTCATGAGTTTGAGCCCCGCGTCAGTCTCTGTGCTGACAGCTCAGAGCCTGGAGCCTGCTTCGGATTCTGTGTCTCCCTGTCTCTCTGCCCCTTCCCTGTTCGCACTCTGTCTCTCTCTCTCTCTCCAAAATAAACATAAATAAATAAATAAAGTAGTTAATTAAGATGCAGTGTGGTCAATTTTATGGGAGAATTAGATACTGGACACTTTGGAAACAGAGTGGAACACACTGAATGTTCCAGGTTAGGGTCCCTTCTCCTTCCTCAAATTTCCTAAGTATTCCTCTTTGTGTGTGTTAAGTGATGAGTCTTACATTCTCTCGTGCTAAAAGAAAAATCATAGAATTGAGTGGGCTATCATTTCACCTCTCTAAACCTCCGAAAGTTCAGATCTGTAACCCTGTTATCTACCAGGCTTTTACTTCTTCTGCTTCCCTACTAACTTGTACAAACAATAAAAATGATTCAGAGCTGCAATTGTAGAAGGAAGCTTTGTCTAAAAAAAAAAAAAAATTAGCGGCTAGAATATAGAGGAAAAAAGAAAGCAAGAAAATTCGCTTTTTTATTTTACTTTCATTTTCTTGGAATTTCAGATCTAAAATCAATATCTAGTCTCTAAAAACTAGCTCCTGTAGGCTTTGGCATTAGGATATCTCCTACTCAGAAACATGAGAACAGGTATGTTTCTTTCCTGGAACTTATCACTTATCTTACGCTTATAAAAACATATTTGAAATTTGTAAACAAAGGCTAATCTGTCATGAACAACAGATCACAGATGAGGCCTGGCTTTGAAGTATCATCTTGACCCTCTAAACAGATTAATGGAAGAGTTTTCCCCAGGTGTCAGAACCAGGGCATTTGAAGTCACCTTTATATGCACTATATACAGGGTGACTATATAATTTATCATCCAAATTAGGTCATTTTGTGAGTAAAAGAGGGTGCAATTATTATTCTAGGACAACAGATAGAAACCACGGCCATCCTGGGCAAACTCTGATGAATGTTTAGCCTATGTATGAAAGACAGTTTATATTACTTGATTGACTTGCTATAGACCTATATTATTTTTCTCTGGCTATAAAGACGGTATAGCATATATAGCGTTACAATTCTGTTTGTAATTCTCCTTATAATTATAGGGTATAGCATACTGTGGTTTACTTAGTCTGTTTTAATTATTATTAGTTCAAAGCTTTTGCTTGTTTTATTAAGAATAGTAATAACTCATTAGAGTAGTTTTTCACAAACAGTAAGTATATAAACTGATTGATTTGTATAATGTATTAAAATAGCCTACTAAAACAAAAACAAAAACAAGAAAACCCAACACGGATGTATGTGACTCAAAATTTTTCCTTAGTAAATAGTTAGCAGTGTCAGTTAAAAAATATGTGGGAGGCAGAAGCTTTGGAGAAGCAGATACCAAGCTGTGAGATTAGACACGTAAGAGAGTTTTTAATTTTTTTTCTTACATTTATTTATTTTTGCGAGACAGAGAGAGATAGAGCATGAGCAGGGGAGGGGCAGAGAGAGAGAGAGGGAGATACAGAATCAGAAGCAGAGCTCCAGGCTCTGAGCTGTCATCACAGAGTGGACGCCAGGCTCAAACTCATGAACCACGAGACCATGACCTGCGCTGAAATCAGATGCTCATCCGACTGAGCCACCCAGGGGCCCCAAGAGATTTTTGAGAGCAATGCCTATGTAAGGTAAGCAGGAGGAAGTGGACATAAGGAAAGAGAGGCTTCATATAATAATGGAAGTCTGACACCTGTGAACACAGGGGAGAAAGAAAGTTTGTGTCAAAAGAGTCTCAGGCTTCTAATCAAGTTTTGCGCAGGCTAGTGAGAGTTGTCTAACATAAGCTGCCCTTTAGAGGAGTCCCTGGTCCTATAGGAATGGAGCTGTACGACTAGGATTTCTACTACGTTCAGTTATTGCTACGAGCAGCCCGAGGGAACCTTGGGTCTCCTGTAGATGCAGGTCTGGTCCAGAGGGCCGGCAGCTGGGCCATCAGTCAACCATGTTCCCATGGAGGGAAAACTGAGGAGCGAATTTTCAGGGCTGCCCCTGCTGTTTTCTTGGCAGAATATAAAGCCCCGCTTCTCTCTATAAAAGGCTCTGTTGAATTACTTAAGTTTATGATTAGAAATTTATTTCCAAACACTATCTGATGTATAGGAAAAGGCAGTTCATTTTTTAGGTAGGCATTAATGACAAATTAACTCCTTTTCATGTATTTGTATTATAAAATTCCTCAGAAAGGTCATAGCATACTATTAATATACAAACAAAATTTAATTTTCTATAGCTCCACTAGTGTAGAATACTTAGAATACTCATTATGCAGCTTTCCCACCAAATCTTCAGCCATTTTATACATAGGCTTTGATAAAAGCAAATTGTTATATGGTATATATAACATTAAATCATGAAAATAATGTTCTATTTTTTACAGACTGTTCAATCTGTATGGTACATCAGTCAAATGGGTACAATCAATCAAATCAATCAAGGGGGTACATTCATTACATCATAGGGCTCTATAATTATTTACTTAAATGTCCTCTTAGTATTTAAAATTTGTGCTATTTAAAAAATTTTGTTTAACGCTTTTATTTATTTTTGAGACAGAGAGAGACAGAGCATGAATGGGGAGGGGCAGGGAGAGAGGGAGACACAGAATCAGAAGCAGGCTCCAGGCTCTGAGCCATCAGCCCAGAGCCTGACGCGGGGCTCGAACTCACGGACCATGAGATCGTGACCTGAGCCGAAGTCGGACGCTTAACCGACTGAGCCACCCAGGCGCCCCTAAAATTTGTGCTATTATAAATAATACTGTAATAAATATCTTTATATGTTATGGATTTCTGTGTCATTTGTTTAAATAGGTTTCTCCTTTATTAAAAAATAAGATAATCTAGATCAGTAAAGCAACTTTGTCTTATTTTCAGGACTTAGCACATTTGTAGTACATGATATTTACTCTATAAATGAGTTAAAGCATTGGATTTGAAGTTGAGCACACATGTTAGAAAGTCTTTTTCATCAGAGCATATGTTTGTGATTCCTTGAAATTATTATTCTAACCCTTTGGAATTCAAGGATGGAGATTAAGCATCCTATTCATGCACAATCCAAATATACTAATTACTTACCGTAAGAGTTGTTGTGTTCTTATGAATTAGAAAACTCACAGTCCAACCATCCTGAAATTTTTAATGAAGATAAAATGTGATGATATTATGGAAACTTAAAAAAAAAAAAAAAAGAAAAAAAGTGAGAGAGACAAAACTAGTCTTCAAATTAATCAATATTCCTGGTTCTATTTTTTAAAAGGGTGTATCCTGGAAATTCTAGAAATTTATTGTTTCTTATCTGTAAAATAGAAACATTAATATTTATTTCGTGGGATTACTCTGGATTAAATGACATAAAATGTGGAAAGAACCTAGCACACAATTACTAAAACATGGTAAGAATTTAATGATGCACTATAGGTATTCAGTAGTTGATAGTAACAATAAAAATGTCAATCATTAAGATAACAATTATTAAAATTTTATACTCAGTGGTCTAAATGTATTTCCACTAACTATAAAATTATACTTAAATTATTTAAAAGAAGTGCTTGAGCATGAGTCAAGAAATTCTCAGTGTTACCTAAGAAAATCATACATCTTTCCCCTATGTGAATAGTCACTCAACATATGTAACATTACAAATATCCCCCAGCCTGTGAAAGATATCGAGACATCAGATCAACTATGTGAATTATTTTTAAAATTATGACAAGTACTTTTTAATCACCAAAATAATACCAATAAGGTCTTCACATACTTAATGAATATTCCAAAGGTAATTTAGAAAGCTTGGAGGGAAGATACAGAAAAATTAACCATCATGAAATTTCCTTTCTATTATTGCCAAAAATGAGGACAGTTAGCTTTGTGATAGCACTGAGAGTCTCATATTACCTTCAAGCCAGCTGGGAAAAGAGGACTATAAATCACTATGAACTTGTACTTTGGGATTATCAGGACATTGCTACTGTTAAAAAATAGAAAAGGCTTTTATTTTTTTTTTCATGGAAACTTCCATTTGACTACAATCATATTTCAAAGAAAGATCGACTGCTTCTATGTTCAGTGGCCTGCTTCAAACCACCAGATGTTTCACTCCATAAACTGGGAGTTTAAGCTAAATGGATGCTCTAGAATTTGGGTTGTTGCCAATATCTTAGCAATTCTAATTGGATAAGATAATGTTCCTGGAGGACACACCAGCAGGGACTCTTAATACTTCACTATTTTTAGTGATTTCGTTTATGAATGAATGTAGGTGTGTGTATATTTCATTGACAGAAAATAAATTATTTTAAAGATGATCATATAGCTAGATTTCAGTAGTGTATACTTTTTGAAGTTAAATACAGCAATACAAATAATATAAATGAGTGCTTCCTTGAAAACCTGTTAACTAAATGTACCATTGGAGTTTACGTAGGAATTTAAGTTGTATACAGTGGTAATAAAGTACCCCCAAATCTCAGTGGCTTACAACACTCAATGTTTCTCACTGAGGATGCATGTCCCTTGTAGATCAGCTGTGGCTCTGTCCGTGTTGCCTTCGCTCTGGGAGTGAAGTAATGGAGTAGCTTCTACATGTTTCTGGTTATTTGCAGAAAGACAAGAGAGATATGATGAACTGTGCTCTGACATCAAATCTGCTCGGTAGTGATGCAGGCCACATATATTCCATTAGCTAAAGCCAACCACAGGGCCACCCCTGAACTCAGTAGAACAGGGAAGTACAATCCTCCAGCAAGGAAGGAGCATTTCAAGTCACATGACCAAAGTAGAAGTCAGTGGAGTGAGAAGTATAATTTTCTGACAGGAAGGAGAGAAGAAATACTGAGAATAATAGTCCTCTCCATTATCTGTTGATAATAACCATCAATGGAGAAGAAATGACTAGTCGATACTTTAAAGATGAAGTTTTCCTTTATAATGTTAATTTGTACTCATTAAGAATAAAAAGGGTGGATGTTAATTAAGCTTATTTACCTTTAAATATACATATAATTATGTTGTACACCTTAAATTTGTACTATAATATACATTGGCTGTATCTCCATAAAACTGGAAAAAGTTTTTAAAAGATAAAGAGGGGGAAGGCTGCATTAGCGAAGATGTTTTAGGTCCAAAGCAAAAGAAATCTAAATGGATAGTGTGGAAAAATAAGCCAAAGATACTGAGATAAATTTGCATGTTTACTGCTAGAGGGAAGCCTATCTCTGAAATATTTGGAAATAACTGATATATTTTGGATTTACCTAATTTCACCAATGTAAGTGTTTATCCTTTTGACCCTTTTTCACTGGAGGGCTGAGATTTGCTGGAGTAGGTGTTAAGTCTAGGATGATCATACTCATTTGAGGATGGCATTCTTTATGAATAATGAAGAGTAGTTTGTTACTTCTGATGAATTGTAGATGAATATCTATATTGCTGCATTTTCTACCACAACGCAGGATTAAGCTGCATCCTTATGCTTGTTAAACACAGGGGTGTAGTAGGAAGCATTAACTGAAGAGTTAGGACTTGTTTTTCAGTTTTCCTAATAAAAGTGAGTTTGTGCATTGCCTAGTTCCCTACTGTCTTCAGTTTTCTCATTTACAAAATGAAAGCAATGGTGTTATTTGGTTTCTAAAGTTTCACTTCTGTTCACAAAACTTGACAGTCGTGTCCCCCTTCATATATGTCAGGTGAGTCACCCATTCAAGATTTGATGACAAGACAATCTCTGAAAAAGTTCTTAGAATATGATATCTAGGTTCTTCGGAATTGAAAGAAGAGGCATAGATGTATTGAATACTTTTTCCTTTATTCTTCTTTTCTACACATGCATTTTTAAATATCTCACTACAGCAATTATTACAACTTTTCCTGTATTTATTTACCTTTTAATTTTTTGGGGGTATGTGTTGTGGTTGAGTCACCATAAACAGTTGTGCAGATTCTATACTGCGCAAATCTAAGACCATCATTCACATTTCCAGTGCATAATCTCTATGACCTTAAATGACAACTGTGGATGTGGTCAAGATTTAACTTATTATTTAAAAATTATGTGCTACACTTCTTGTACTGAATTCTTAATTTTTGAGTATTATTATATCAGCATGATTCATATGAAGAAAGTATCAGTCTTACTGAATGTAAAATATTTTTAATGCATTTTTCTCCTCTTACTACTTCCTAACAAAGAAATAAGAATTATGATTATCTTAAACTGTGTTTTTAAGTACACAATTTGTTGAAATTTCTATCATTTTTGAATTATTTAGTGTTGATAAAGTGGATGACGAAGATGATGAGGATTTAACAGTGAACAAAACTTGGGTCTTGGCACCAAAGATTCATGAAGGAGATATAACACAAATTCTCAACTCATTGCTTCAAGGCTATGACAATAAACTTCGCCCAGATATAGGAGGTAAGTTTGAATTATCTGTTTGGGATTTTGGTGACTATGAAAATCTTATGTACTGATGTCATTTTAATCATATAACTCATATTCCTTGAGTGTCTGATGTATGTCAGAGACTGTTAAGTTTGATAATTTATTAGTTAAATTGGCAGTGTTAAGAATTCACAATCTGATGTGGGAAGAAAGACATAAATATTTTTGATATAATTATTTTACAACTGCTACAATAAAGAGTACAACAGCAAAGTTTTGATAAAACTGCCTGAAAAGCTGAGAGATATTTCCTAAAAGAGATTATTTGAAAGGTAGGTAGGGATCTAGTTTTGTGCCCGTGCAGCACTGTTTTAATTAATGAATTCTAAGCCAGTAATAGTGCAGGTAATCTTACTTTGTTCTTCTCAGTCATTTGTATTTAAGTGTAAGTTTTATAATAATTAACTTCTAAGTGCCCCCCATGACTTTTTTAAAACAAACAAAAAATATAGATCAGCCAACATTTTCATTGGGATTGCATTAAATCTATGCTCAATATAGAGAAATTGAAATCTTTACCATATTGAATTTTTACCATACCAAGTTCATAAGCATCATCCCTCTCTCTCTCTCTATATATATATACATATATATGTATATATATACATATGCATATGTGTATATATGTGTATATGTATATACATATGCATATGTGTATATATGTATATATATGTATATATGTATATATATGTATATATAGTTTCCTGTGAAGAAATGTTGAATTATTTTACTAGATTTAATTGTATATATTTGGATTTTGTGTTGTAAGTGTAAATACATTTTTAAAAATTTATTTTCTAATTTTACATTAGCAATATATATAAAAATGGCTAAATTGCATATTTTTTGTCTTCAGAAGCCTTGTGAAATTTCTGTATCAATTTTAATCATTTATTGTTATATTCTTCTAGATTTTCTGTAAAGATAGTTGACCATTACAAATAATTACTGCATTGCAAATAGTGTCTACTTTGCAAACAAAGAATATTTTACTTTATTTCCAAAATTATGCTTTTTTTCATGCCATGTTGAATTGGGTAGGACTAGAGTACATTTTGAATAGTCTTGGATTGTTCCTGGTATCAGGGAGAGCAATTCATACTTCACTATTAGGTATGATTGCTGTAGGATTCTTTTTTAAGATGCTTGTTAGTTTCTCTTATTTGCTAGAATTCTTTTTTTCCTCAATGTTTTGAATAATTTCTGTGCAACCACTGAAACAATCATATTGATTGTGTTTTGCCGTTTATTCTACTTACTGTTTGTTCTATAAGTAGCTTTGTCTGATTTTTAAAACTTTGCAGTTCTCTAACAAATACCAGTTGGTTGTGATATGGTAACTACAAAATATCACTAGATTCAATTTGATAATATTTTGTGTTGGTATTTTGTATCTATGTTCATGAAAGACATTAGCCATTTATTTTACTTTCTTTAATGTCTCTTTTAGTTGCAGAACTGAGATCATGATAGCATCTACAAATGAGTTATGGTTTACCTCCCTTTTCATCTCTGAGTTTATCTAAAATGGATGATATTTTTTCCTTAAATATTCAGGAAAATTATTTGGGAAGTCATGCTGGTATAGAGTTTGATTTGGGAAAAAAATTTTAACAGTTCAATTACTGTATTTTATTTTTTTAATGTTTATCATTTTATTTTGAGAGAGAGAGAGAGAGAGTGCAAGCACAAGTGGGGGAGGGGCAGAGAGAGAGGGAGAAAGAGAGAGAGAATCCAAAGCAATCTCCACGCTATCAGCACATAGCCCAACTGAGAGCTTGATCCCACAGATCATGAACTGAGCCCATATCAAGAGTCAGACGCTAAACCAGCTCAACAGAGTGTGAGCCATCCAGGTGTGCCGGTTCAATGAATTTAATAATCAGGTTTAATAGGCTGAACCTCTTAAGGAATATAAATTTTCAAATTTACTAGTGTTAAGTTGTTTCATAATAACATTTGCGGTATTTTTTGTATTTAAGATCTGAGGTTTTTTTCCCTTTTTTGTCATTTCTTTTTTTAAAACTTTTAAAAGTGTTTATTTATTTTGAGAGAGAGAGAGAGAGAGAGAGAGAGAACGAGAACGCACAAGTGAGAGCCAGTGTGTGAACAGGGGAGGGGCAGAGAAAGAGGGAGAGATAGAATCTCAAGCAGGCTCCATGCTGTCAGTGAAAAACCAATGCAGGGCTGTATCTCATGAACCACGAGATCATGACCTGAACCGAAATCAAGAGTCAGACACTTAATTGACTGAGTCACCCAAGTGCCCCAAATATCCATGTATTTTTATTTTATATTTTGAAATACCAAAATTCACTCTTATTATCAAAGTGTTTAAAAGCAATTAGTTTTTACCATGAAATTATCCCATTTGTTATTCTTTACTTTCTTCAGTACTGTGTCCCCATTTAGAAAAAATATTCCTTACAGTGTTTCTTTTGGTGTAAATTTCAGGGCAAAAAATTATTTCTGTTTTTACATGAAAAATATTTTTATGTTGCCTTCATTTGAATGATATTTTCAGTTAACATTTAAACCCAGGATAGTTGCTGTTTCCTTTCCAAATTTTATTAACCTCACTCCATTTTATTCTATATTCTATTATTTCTGTTGAAAATCACTTTTCAACAACAATGTTGCTGTTCTAGAAATAAACTATCTTTTATCTCTGCAGGGTTTTTTTTTGTCTTTGGGTTTCTGCAGTTTTATGTAAGGTCCCCAGACTTTTTGTTTTGTTTTTGGTATTTGGGAGAGTTCATAGGGCTTCTTGAATCTATTTGTTGGAATCTTTGATTGCTTTTGGAAAATTCTTCGTGAATATTTCTTCAAATATTTTTTCTATGTCAATTTCTTTGTGACTCCATTGCACATATGTTTGATGTTTTCCCTAAGTCTTTTTTTAAAAAAATTAATGTTTATTTTATTTTTGAGAGAGAGTGGGGGAGAGAGTGTGAATGGTGGAGGAGCAGAGAGAGAGGGAGAGAGAGAATCCCAAGAAGGCTCTGTGCTGTCAGTGCAGAGCTCACTGTGGTGCTTGACTCCATGAACCATGAGATCATGACCTGAACCAAAAATCAAGAGTCAGATGCTTAAGTGACTGAGCCACCTAGGTGCCCCTCATTCTCTTTTATTATTGGCCTCTTTTCTGGATCAATAATTCTTTTTTTTTTTTTTTAATTTTTTTTTTCAACGTTTATTTATTTTTGGGACAGAGAGAGACAGAGCATGAACGGGGGAGGGGCAGAGAGAGAGGGAGACACAGAATTGGAAACAGGCTCCAGGCTCCGAGCCATCAGCCCAGAGCCGACGCGGGGCTCGAACTCACGGACCGCGAGATCGTGACCTGGCTGAAGTCGGACGCTTAACCGACTGCGCCACCCAGGCGCCCCATGGATCAATAATTCTTACTTGCAGTATTTGCAAATGATTTTTAAAGTATTTCAAGTATTTATCAAATTTGCCATCTTTTTATCTATTTTCTTATACATATTAGCTGTAATTATTTTAGTCTTTGATAATCACAGTATCTTGATCACTTGTGTAACTTTTTAAAAAATTTCTTTTTCATTTTATGTCTTGGTTTAAGTTGATTTGCTTGTTTCATTTATTGTATGTTAATTTTTTATTGAATGCCAGTAGAATATATTAAAAATAATGGAGGGGCGCCTGGGTGGCTCAGTCGGTTGAGCGTCCGACTTCAGCTCAGGTCACGATCTCACGGTCTGTGAGTTCGAGCCCCACGTCAGGCTCTGGGCTGATGGCTCAGAGCCTGGAGCGTGCTTCCGATTCTGTGTCTCCCTCTCTCTCTGCCCCTCCCCCGTTCATGCTCTGTCTCTCTCTGTCTCAAAAATAAATAAACGTTAAAAAAAAATTTAAAAAAATAATGGAGACTTAGATGATGTTATTTCCTTCCAGAGAGGATTCTAATTTTGTTTTAGTAGTCAAGTTAAGGAAACCGCCTTTATTTGGCCGAAACTGGTATATTTCTTTTTGTAAAACTTCGCTTTTCCTCAGGGCATAACCATTTGAAGTGTTTCCACTGACAGCCTGAGGTTTGTACTAGGAACCCCTCTCCTTGATGGCCCCACATATGCCAGAAATAGCTGAAATCTCTACATATTAATTTAGATTCTGATTTATATTTGGTTTCTTAGCATCACACTGTGCATATGCACAATTTAGGAATTAGTAAATACCTTGAGGAGAAATTACAGGTAGAATGTTTGATTAAATTCTTCTCTGTTGGTTCCCTTTTTTCTTTTTTTAATATGAAATTTATTGTCAAATTGGTTTCCATACAATACCCAGTGCTCATCCCAACAGATGCCCTCCTCAATGCCCATCACCCACTTTCCCCTCCCTCCCACCCACATCAACCCTCAGTTTATTCTCAGTTTTTAGGAGTCTCTTATGGTTTGCCTCCCTCCCTCTCTAACTTTTTTTCCCCTTCCCCTCCCCCATGGTCTTCTGTTAAGTTTCTCAGGATCCACATAAGAGTGAAAACATATGGTATCTGTCTTTCTCTGTATGACTTATTTCACTTAGCATAACACTCTCCAGTTCCATCCATGTTGCTACAAAAGGCCATATGTCATTCTTTCTCATTGCCAAGTAGTATTCCATTGTGTATATAAACCACATTTTCTTTATCCATTCATCAGTTGATGGGCATTTAGGCTCTTTCCATAATTTGGCTATTGTTGAAAGCGCTGCTATAAACATTGGGGTACTAGTGCCCCTATGCATCAGCACTCCTGTATCCCTTGGGTTAATTCTTGGCAGTGCTATTGCTGGGTCATAGGGTAGATCTATTTTTAATTTTTTGAGGAACCTCCACACTGTTTTCCAGAGCGGTGCACCAGTTGGCATTCCCACCAACAGTGCAAGAGTGTTCCCATTTCTCCACATCCTCTCCAGCATCTATAGTCTCCTGATTTGTTCATTGTAGCCACTCTGACTGGCAGAGAAGTCATAGCTGTTTGGACAGACGTTTAACTTCAATTTTCGTTTCTCCAGCCCAATGCGGCAGATGCAAATTCTAAGCCATTTCTGTGCAGTAAAACAGCAAATGCACCAATGGGGAAAAGTGGCCAGCATAATGTAGAGTTTACATCACTGCATTTCCAATCCTTCAAGGAAATTGTTGCATCAAATCCTGATTTTGTTGGCTGCTGTGTGATTCTTTCAATAATTTTAAAATTTTTAAATAAATTTTATAGTTATGTTCATTGGGAAGATTAATTTGATACCAAATATTTGCCACAAGAAGCAGAAAACTGTAGTTCCATTTTACTTATCATACTTCACTATTATTAGTTGATAGTCTGTTTTCTTCCAATAAATAAATTCCCTGAAAGTAGAAATCACCATATCCCTAGTTGTTAAAGCAATGCCTGAAGCATAAGGTTCACTTAATATTTGCTGAATGTATATTTTCTGAATAGAAGCCAGTACATATAGTCTTTTTTATTCCATATGTAGGTATTTTGATAGCTCTATTTCATCAATTTACATTTAAAGTATATTAAAGATATGGGATATCAAGATATGGGATTTCAAATTCTAGGTACATCTGTGACATCATCACTTTGCTTAATAGTGTAGATTAAACATGACCCAAGAACCTTGATAATCGTACCATGCATAGTAGCACTTCATCTGTGTACCTCAGAGTATACATAATGAATAGCTGACTTGTTTAGGTGACCTTTGCAGGCATTCCTCTCTGTCCAGAATTTCATTGCTATCTTTACTCTTCATTGATGCTATGAAAATTTATACAGTCAACTTATTGAGGACTTCTAAGCTTAATGGCAAATTAACATTAAAAGGTTGTCTAATTCTAGTGAATTTTCAACTACTCTATGTTGAATCTTCTTTTTTTTTATTTCTTAAAAACTATTAGGGTAGGGTCTATGGCTTTCCAAGGAGTTTTAGTGATTCAAATAGTTTGAGCTAATCTAAAAATTAATATCTGAACAGAATCAATGCCATCACTCTCCTAGGTCATGGGGTAGGCAAGCGCTACTAGAGAGGGACTTGGTGGGGTGAGGTGGTGAGGAGGTGTAATCTGCTCTTTTATTCCATCTGCTTAAGTCTTTGAGGTTCTTAGTGATGGGAACATGCAGGAACTACCAAGGGGGATGGTCTTCCTGTTCATTTCATTGGATGCAGTTGAAACCTTTGTCTTGTTAGTTTCCGCTTCATTTCAGGCAAATCCTAATTAGCCCTTGATATCCTTTGAGAGGCATTTGTATAAATAACAACGTTTATGAGTAGGAGGGTAGGATTGTTTTCTGTTGTTTGTTCATAGGCGTTTTATACTGTTTACTTCCTTGACCTGGGAAATCTAGATGGTTCTACATTTCACCAGCATTAGCCCTTCCATCAGTAGATATGAGATGTGTGCTGCTGGTGCACAACTTTCTTGGGTCAAAAACCTAGTGAGATCCTTCTAGCCCAGTCAACTTCTTTTGATGTGAATTATGCCCACAAGAAATTAAAATATCCTAGACACACAAAAGAATGGGTGTGAAGATACTCCACTGCTTTTCTCTCTAGAACCCATGGCTCCTCTGTTTCTTTTACCTTGATCAGGTGTAGGAGCAGGAGCAGGTTGCTAAGTCTGCTGCCTACAGAGATGTTTAACTACAGAACAAGAGGCCCATCTTATATTTTCCTAAGAAGACAATTTCAGTAAATAAATATATATATATATATATATATATGCTTAATTAAATATATATAAATTAGGTTATATTAAAAAAAATTTAATGTTTATTTATTTTTGAGAGAGAGACAGAGCATGGGGGAAGGGCAGAGAGAGACAGAGACACAGAATCTGAAGCAGGCTCCAGGCTCTGAACTGTCAGCACAGAACTCGACATGGGGCTCGAACCTGCCAATTGCGAGATCATGACCTGAGCTGAAGTCAGATGCTTAACCAACTGAGACACCTTAATTTATAGGTGCCCCCATAAATTAAGTTATATTAAAATAGATAGTTAAATATATATTAAAATTATCATATATATGCATTGGATACTTAAATTGGTTATTGGCTATTGAGTATTGAAATGTTGTTTGTTTGGCTAAGAGAATACAGTTTTACTTTAATTTGATTAATTTCTATTTAAGTAAGCATATGTACCATGTATCCATAGTAGCATTTTACCTGTATCCATAATAAATGACTTGACTGTTGAAGTGCTCTTTGTAGGCATTTTTTTCTATCCAAAATTTGTGTTAGTATCTTTTCTGGATTTTTGTGTTAGTATTGTGGCTACTGTATTAGACTCACTTAAGTACTTATTTACCCATGTGTACCTTTTCATCCACACATAGCCAAATACCTATGTGCCCATATGTAACCTGCAGAGGGAAATGGTGAGTGTTAGTTGACATTTCCCTGTTAGCAAGTCCTGGAAAGAAGTATCTGGACCCAAACCCAAAAAAGTATCTGGGTTGAAAACCCCTGCTGTCTTTTCTATGGCAAGAAAAACATTAATTATGGTTCTTTCAGAGTCATTGTGTTATAATGGTATCATATGAATCAATGGGTTTGTTTCTTTTTTTAATGGAAAAGACTGTTAAACTTATGTTCTAGGATTAGAGTTTTTAATTGACCAGAATTAATTTTTAATTAACCTTAATTAATTAATCGGAATTAATATAAAAAAGTGACCCAGAAGCTACATGATCTGCTAAAGATATCTTTATTTGAACATGTCATCCAAGAAAGCATGGTTAAAAATGATTATGAAGAGAATATTTTTTAAATCCATTTTATTTTATGTCTGGAAAATAGGTATCTGGTTTTAGCTATCTGGAAGCTGAACATGGAAATTTCATTGACCTCACTGCTTTCTTTTTTTTTTTTTTTTAATTCTTTTTCCTTCTTCATACTATTCTCTGCACTTTCTTTAAGGTGCCCAAAATGTCCATTCTTTCCATATATTCACTCCCACCAAGAGTTTATATTCTGGTGAGATACTTAAAGCAAAGTACTTAGAATCACAATGCGGAGAGGGGCTTTGCAAAAATAATCCAGTGTCGTCTACCTGCCTTCCATCTATGAAAAATGTAATTTGCTATGGAAGTACATGTTTTTTTCAGCATTGTTATGTTGTCACAAAAAAGGAGATCTCTCATTTCCATGTGTGTTGAAGAATTAAACATAGTCTATGGCCACTTTCTAATGATCACTTAATGAGCCTGGAATGACAACGTCCTTTTAGTTTTCTTTTTTAAATACCACCCCTGCAATTAAACAACTTTGGACTGAGAAAATCATGGTGCTAAGAAAAAATATTTACTCTTCCAAGAAGCCTATATTTTCAGTGATTTCACCCACAAGTATTGTTTATAGTATGAAGCAATAAAAGTGGTAATGAGTCACTATTAAGGAACAATGCAGATTTCTGTTGTTTTCCTCATTACTGTATATTTTGAAGGATATCATCTCTAGCTGTAGTTTCAAAATTAATCTGAAATATTTTAGTCCACCTTCAGACTTATTCTTCCTCATGTTTTGGGCCTGAAGTTTAAAGAACCGAATGAAATACAAAGAGCCCAAAGATATAAAATAGAAGACACAATAACTTTAAAAATACTCCTGGTATGCAAATATATATTTGTTAAGTTATTTATTGAATATCTTCATCAATAGCAATGTTCTACATGGGACTCACTAAATGTGATTCTTCATTCGTTCCATCCCAGATGGACTTGTTGCTCATGAAATATTTCTGTGTGGCTATGCCCTAATGCAAGAGTTAATACTTTTATAGTATACATATATTTGTCTTATAATTGGTTAAGGAAATATTGATATCAGGAAACCAGGATAGATCACTCAAATCTAAAATGTTCTACACTGTAAATGTGAAAAGTACATCCTGTATATAGAGATGTCTTCAGGAATCTTATTTCTTGGCATAGACAATGTTCAGCCCTTACTATCATGCAGTAAAGAGATGTTTAGTGTTTGTTGATTTATCAGATGAGCTGAAAAATAATCTAATTAAATAAGTTTGAACGTTGCCCTTAATTGCTTTAACTGGCAATATATATACTTACATATGGAACAAATCAACCTTTTTTTATTAATTGGGTTTCATAAAATCCATTAGTGTAAATCTGACCAAAATTATCTTAATTTTGTATGATATTTATTGGCTTCATTTCATAGTCAAAAATAAATGGCAAATCATCTCAGAAGTCATCAGGCTTTATAAAGCCTTCTATAAATCATGTGACCTTACATTTATACAAAATATAATTATTGGCTAGCAGATTGAATAACACAGTCATGTATTGTACAGGTCTACAGACCTATAGTTTTGCATACTAAATCTACTTTTAGCAAATCTCATTTATCTTTCTAGTAAGGAAATATATATGCCACCTACTAAAATCTTTATTTGAGGAAAAACAAACTATGTAAATGTTATTATGTTTTTCTAAGTGTAGTTTAGTTTTAATCACAAATGGTAAAATTTAACATTGTTTCAAAATTCTCTAGGCACTGTTTTTGCCAAATGCCTCAAGTATTCCATTGAATCTTGCTGGCGTGGGAGACCCTCTAGCTTGGAAGTTTCCAATACAGGGGCCTTGGAGCTGGATAGAGACACTGACAGGTGGACTCAGCTATGTGTTAGAGGTGGATGTGTGTCCTGAGAGGTTGAACATAGTGTCAGAATTGTAAGAATGATAAATATTAGGCCAGAAATGGGAAATCAGATAAAATTTAGCAAGGGGAGCTGAGTAAATATTACTAAACATGCCGCTTTGGTATAGAAACTTTCAATCTACAAGGTGTTTTTTTTCTGTTTTCTTTTGTTTGCATCATCTCTCTATAAATCTCTGTGAGGTATCTAATAGGTTTTCTTCTTGAAATGGTTTTCTTCTTATCTACTTTGTGAACCCTTTACATTCACTCCTCAACAAGTATTGGCTAAATCAATAAATGAACCCTTTATGTTTTATTTAGTAGGATAAGGAGAATAAAAGAAACTATGTGACAATGTTTTTCACGGCAAACAAAAAAGCACAATTAAATATGGTGGCATTGCAGGTGTTTATTTAATCATGTCATTTGACAACATTTAAAAGGCTGACCTGCACTACACATTTTGATAGAATATAAAAACAATGATATACAGTATATACCATTTAAGACCAACTGGAAAGACAGAAATGGTTATGTATGAAACACAATAGATGAACTCTATAGTGACATCTCTACAATATACTCTGTGAAAGTTAGATAAAAATACACCTAACTCTGGGGCACCTGGGTGGCTCAGTCGGTTGAGCGTCCGACTTCGGCTCAGGTCATGATCTCACAGTCTGTGAGTTCGAGCTCCGCATCGGGCTCTGTGCTGATGGCTCAGAGCCTGGAGCCTGCTTCCGATTCTGTGTCTCCCTCTCTCTCTGTCCCTTCCCTGCTCATGCTCTGTCTCTCTCTGTCTCAAAAATAAATAAAAACATAAAAAAAAAATACACCTAACTCTGGAGCCAACTTAAACAACCTAAAGGAATGTTGTTAACATGGGAGAAAGAAGTAACAGCAAATATTTATGAAGCTCCCCATAAGAATCAGACCTGAACGTAGATGCTTGACAGACATTATCTCTTTAATCCTCAGAACCATGCTTCAAGTCCACTGTGTGCTAGAACATGCTTATATTCGCTCACAATAGCTACTTGATATTGTCCCAAGTCTGCTTTCAGCAACTTCCCATTGGTATCCTTAAATGAGTCTCTGTGGGAATAGTCACCCATGGATATCTGTAAGAACGATAAATCAAGGCTTCCTCCCCACCCACTACTGGAGCAAGGCTGTTGTTAAACATTTACCGGCACACCATTGATATGCATTAAGTAGGATTATTTTATATTTAGCTTCTAATACCCATTCCAATTCTAAAATCCTATAATATTGCAGAAAGCAAATTATCTAGCAATTTTTATTGAGTTAACTTTGTTAATTTTAATGAATGATTTAAATATTTATAACACTTTTAGGTTGTACATTAAAATATTTTAGTTAAAAGTGTTAATTTTTACATACATAATTGATTAGTAAACTGAAAAGGTGTCTGTGTTTTTGTAATGGGCTATGTTTCCTCATTTTCTAATGAGGGATATTTTATTATTTAAATGGTAAATGTTATTATTTATGAAGATTTATTAAAGCTAAAATTTCTTTAACACAACTTCTGATCTTACCTTTGACCACTCCTTGTGTTGGTATTTTGCAGTGAGGCCCACAGTAATTGAAACTGATGTTTATGTAAACAGCATTGGACCAGTTGACCCCATAAATATGGTGAGTAATGAATATTAAATAATTGTCTGCCATAGAGTTCTTGAGTATATACCTTCACAAAAAAATGGTTATGTGACTAATTCTGATAGCTAATTCTGAATGAGCTCAGGGCAACTTGTGAAATTACTGTGTGCCAGGTTCAGGGACTAGAGCTAGAATATTCCATATCTATGACTGTGTAGTCTGTTATTCCGAAGTGCTGTGTTTGGTAGGAGCGATGCCAAGGCATAAAAAATTATCTGTAGAAATCTGGAAAGAGAACCAGAAGGACTGAAGGGAAAACAGAGAAGAAAAGGACTTATTGGGAGAGTGGAGAGCACACACACAGAGTCATGGAGAAATGAAACAACCTAACAGGATCAGGGGAACTTCCAGCAGTTTGATAACACTGGCACATAAGGTGATATGTGAGGAAGTGAGGCTGAAAGATGCTTAAGGTCTTTATTAAAGATAGTCTTCCAAGCCATAACAGAAGGCTGTGTGTTGCATGAATTATATCCACTTGGATCAGAGAAATGACTGGAAGCTTTTCATCAGGAGGGTATCATAGGTGGATGTATATTTTAATAGATCACCATTATAACAGTGTAGAAGATGGGTAAGACCAGTTAAGAGAGTTAGAGAGACCACTTGAGAGGTTGCTTTAATCTGGGCAACAGATCTTCTATTCTGGGGCAATCTAAAATTCATATTCTGAGGGAGTAGGGCTTAGGGTTTTAACATATAAATTTTAGGGTGACACAATTCAGCCCATAACACCACCTAAAGATAATTCTTAAGACTGCTGATTTACTCTCTTACTTCATTTATCCATTAGTACAACAGTCAAATCATGTCTTTATTATAGATCTTAACCACTTTTTTATCTGAATAACCATCATGCCTAACAATTGCCTGTGTCTGCTGATTCCTACAGTATTACTGTGAGCCCCAGGTTTTCTCTCACTTAATATGATGTTCACGCAATTGTCATTAGCTTTCACAGCTGCCTGCATTGACTACTGTACTGACAGTATTTTGGCCACACCATAACTGACATCCTTGTCTCCTTGTTGCAAATGAATATGAATTGGCTGTGGAAAGAAGTTGAATGTGAGAATCCGAAATGAGGAGCTAACTCTCAGGAAAAAGAGCTAGAACAAGTATTTGTCAGAAATTAGCTAAACCTCTGAGAGATGGGAAAAACAATCTTAAAGAGAAGGAAAGAAGGAATAAATATCAGACCATAAGGAACACATACATTGAAAGACCTGAAAAATGAAGTTGAGGTAGTAAATGAAACATCAAAGCTGGCAACAAAAAGAAGATAAAACAGTGGCAAAGAAACCAAGGAAAAAGGAAGCTCTAATAAGTTTTTGAGTATTAGCTCTGCCCAAATCGAATTCCTAAACAAATAGTTGATTTTTGTAAAGATGAAGCATTCTATATACTTGGTGTGTATCAACATTATGTAAATTTGATTACCAAAATGCTCATTTTCTCCTTAGGAGAATCTTACATAATGTTTAATTCTAATTAACCAATGCTTAAAGAAAACAACCCTACTGCAGTTTATGGAAGGCTACGTTTTCTGAACTGTGTGTGTTTTGTCTTGGGCTCTTGTTTTCAATTTGTTGAATTCATTTTAAAAATGTGGTCATTGGGGCGCCTGGGTGGCTCAGTCAGTTAAGCGTCTGACTTCGGTTCAGGTCATGATCTCACGGTCCGTGGGTTCGAGCCCCGCGTCGGGCTCTGTGCTGACAGCTCAGAGCCTGGAGCCTGCTTCAGATTCTGTGTCTCCCTCTCTCTCTGACCCTCCCCCATTCATGCTCTGTCTCTCTCTGTCTCAAATAAACATTAAAAAAAATTAAAAAAAATAAATATTTAAAAATGTGGTCATTAAAATAAAGAGAAATAGGATTTAAGGCTTTGTTAGTATTCCAGAGATGTTTTGACAAGAATGGCTACTGAGAGGCTTCTATAGTGTTTTTGTGTATAAAAGTTTCATAGGATTAAAGATTTAGTTTTCCCAGTAGGGCAAACTACACACTTGTAACCCTGGCCAGTGATAGTTTTTTAAAATGCTAATTAAATGAAGTTGCTATTTAAACTGGTGATACTAAAAGCACATACGAGGGAAAAAAAAAACACATGGAATAATTGATAATGTTTATTAAAAGGGAAACATTGTCATACTGAGGATTAATAAGAAGCAGTTTACCTGGAAGTCTGTTTTAACTAAACAATGCAGGAAAATTAGAATTCAGTTTTCATAAAATGAACAAAATTTCTTTGAATGTGAGTGTCACTGAGCAAGCAGACTTGAGTGTAATTAAGCAAGTAGGAGGAGAGGGTGTTCTTTTTTTCCCCCTGTTAACTACTCACAAATTTAAGTTACTGGTAAGGAACAAAATTAATGTAATAGTTTAATGGTTTTATTTGTTTTAATTAGCCAAAATTTGGTTTCATGTACAACGGTTATTTCTTTTTCAGCTTGGCTATATAAAATGGTATCTCTGTAAATTACTGAGAAGACCTAAAACATTATTCTACAGTAAGATATATTTTTCCTTTTTTTTTTTTTTTTCATGGTTAGATTAATGGTTTCAATTTTGGTTTCACTATCAAAACTTAGGATATTCAGTAATTGACCACTGAAGAAATTAGTCAATAAATAGATTATTTCTATAGTTTATATTTAAATTCAAAATGAGTAACAGAGGCATTAATGAAGACTGAACAAAAATAAAGTAACTTGGATAAAGGCTGTTCAACTACTTGTGCTCTAATTAAAACTCTGAGTAATTTATGAGCACAACAGTGTATAAAATTGTTGAATCACTATATTGTACACTTGAAACTAATATAACACCATATATTAACTATACTGGAGTTAAAATTTAAAAAAAAAAACCTGAATAATAATAAACAACCTTAAAAAGAAAGAGAACAAAAACATACAATTGGAATTAAAGGAAAAATAATGTTAAAAGAGGTTATTAGCCTGGAATTAAAATGTGTTTTAACCTCTTCATTTTGGGGGCTTTGGGAAAATTATGAGTTGTTACTCTTCTGAATAAATATCTCAGGATAATGTAACAATACCAGCTTACCCTCTGATAGCTAAGACAGCATTCAACACGTGTAGCAATTCTCTGACTCAAATGGAAATCACTAAGAGTTCTAGGCAATCCAGGATGACGTTATGGGTATCTAACAGGAGGGTAAGCACAAGGGGAATAAGTACAGAAACAGTCATAGGTGAAAATTCCAGGTATAGTTTGGAGGGAAAGACCAAGCAGGCACTGCACCAGGCAGTGGAGATGGGCTGGGGAATTGCGCAGGCAGGCACCATGATCTCCCTGGAAAACAAGCTCACCTTTTTCACTGAGGACCACTCCCACATCTTCACCTTGGGCGGATACAACCTCCAACCCCTGTGGCGACTCTATCTTTGGTCTGGCCCCCATGGCGAGCGACACGGACCAGAAGCCCTCCGCTGCCATCCTGTGTGGCAATGGGCCTCGCTACAAGGTGGTAGGGCGTGAGTAAGAGAATGTTTCCATAGTGGATTATACTCACAACAAACACCAGGCTCAATCTGCCGTGCCCCTGTGCCCTCAGACCCATGGCAGGGAAGAGGTAGCGGTCTTCGCCAAGGGCCCCACCTGCTGCATGGCAATCATAAGCAGAACTACTTTCCCCACACAATGGTTTATGTGGCCTGCGTCGGTAACAACCACGACCACTGTGCTTTGGCGAGCTGGAGAAGCAGATCCTCTCCAAGCCTTCTGCTCCTTCTGCTGGTCCTGCTCCCCTGGGCATTTTATTTTGAAGGCCCAGGGCCTGGGCCCCCACCAGCCTGTGACAGATGGCCAGTCTTCCTCTCTCAGTGCTGCCCACTGCCTGGGAGAGCACACCTCAAGAACCGGGTAGGCGGGAGGCTTCACAGCCTCTACAGCTGCCAGGAAGAGCACCCAGGAAACCAAAGACTGCTGCCTGCCTCACTCTCCTTTGGAATTTTTCACTGGGGCCAGACCAGTTCCTGGCCTCCAGCTTTTGCTCCCCTCCCTCCCTGCTGCCCCTTTGACCAACAGAGTAGGTTTCTCTTGGGTAGTCAGAGAATACAGACTGCAGAAATTTTCAAAGCATCTTATATTCCTAGCAAACATATTTCTCCAGACCTGGAAGCCCTGGAGATCCCATGGAACATTTCGGATCTGACCTTTCCACTCCCCTCACCTCTAGAACCACCAGCTCTCACCATACTCATGTCCCAACCTGCAGGGAAGAGAAAATCCTTCTCTGCAGGATGGGCAGTTTGCTCCCTCACTTTCCAAGGCCCAGGGATGAGTGAACTCCTGGGACTGGCCATCCAACCCCAGAGTGGCAGGGCTGGGAAGAGCAGCCTGGAGAAGCAGGCACTGCCCAGCTCTTAACATGCATGCCCACTGCTCTCTGAAGCGACACTCCTGTTTGGAATGGCAGTAACTTATTTTCTCTTTTTGGTGTTGAGAAAAAAGGGAATAAAAGGGAATACAAACCATTTAAATAAAACTTTCCAAATATTTCTGAGGCAAAAAAAAAAAAAAGGAAAGAAAATTACAGGTATAATTTGGATGTGACTTTACTTATAGAAACCGGTGCATCCTTATATAGTTCAATATTAAGAGATAACCGAGATTAGTATTTTGATACCCTGGGCCAGAGAAACAGACTCAACATGGATGGACCTAGAGGGTAGGGCCTTAAGGCTAAGAAAAATAAGTCAGTCAGAGAAAGAGAAATATCACATGATTTCACTTGCATGTGGAATTCGAGAACAAAACAAATGAGCAAAGGAAAAAAAGAAGAGGAAGACAAAGCAAGAAACAGACTCTTACTACAGAGAACAAACTGAACACAATTTAAATAAAAACTTAAAAAATATATAGGTAAAGAATGAGGTCCTAGTTCATGTGTGAAAAACTTACTTTATATCATTCTAACTGCCAGAGTAGTACATCACACAGTCTTAGGATATAGAGCTGAAGCTGAATAGATTCTTCCTGCATTAAATGGAGATTGGTCTTGGTAATGGAGACAGAGCGGAGGAGTAAGGGCACCTGTCCTGAGGAGTGCGAGTTAGAAAGTAGCTAGAGCGCCAGCCAGACTGGATTGCAAAATAACTACCTGCTGGAGATGACTACAAGGGGGTGAGCAGGACACAAACAGAGTTGAGTAAACTTAGCAAGAATCAGGATGCTTTCTTTCTGATCAGTATAGACATATTTAAAAATAATGCTCCCTTACAGACTCCTTTTACCAGAAAAGGAAAATCCAAATGTTCCCCATAAAAGAAAAAAAAATACTCTTAAACAAAAGTATATGTGGAACCACAAAAGTAATAAACATGATTCATTATGGACCAGAAATAAGGGATTTTCCCAGCAATCAAATTTTGTTCTACTCATTTAAGTGGAACACCCAAGTATCAAATGTGTGTATCGAGGGGGGAGAGGGGGTTGAGGAGTTAGGGATTATAGTTAATAATCTATGTGAAAATGGTGAGAGCTAACTTTTAAGTCTTTCATTACTTTATCTTATCAGACTCATTTTTGATAATAAACTCCCCATGCATATAACTTGTGTCTAAACATTCTAAATATATTGAGAAAGCTGGTGCTCAGATAGAGCTTTTTCTTGAAGAATTTCTTCCACTGCAAGGAATATATTTCTTCAGTATGTTTCATGCAATTGGTGCTAATATTCAACTGATTTTTCTCCTTCTCTCTCTCTCATTCCCTCTCTTTTTTGTCCCTGTTGCTTCTAGATTCCAGGAGATAATGCTTTAGGCATAGCTTCAACATATCAAAGAAACCCTGTTTATTCCTTTTGCTATATTAACAGGAATTAGTCACTCCTTGCCAAGTACATTAAGTTGAGGAATTATGAAACTGAAACAACAAAAGCATAGAAACAAGATACATATATTTGTATTTGGATAATTGACCTGGATATGCTAATGGAGAGGAAGATAAAGGGTTTTTGTTTTTTTGGCCATGACGAACTAACGTACTTGAAGAAATGTATTTATATTTAGCAATTTTAAGTTTATTTGTTTGGTTTGTACGATATTTTAAGGCTTGTTTCCATGGTTTTAATTTTTTAAATTCTGCATATTATGTTAATTTTTTGGCATTTGTTAGTCTAAAATCTATTTATTTTCATAAGCTTTGTCTTAAAAACAATATAAAATTTAGGAACTTTTTGATTGAACACTAGTAAATATAAAATTATAAACGAACAAATGTTATTCTCATCTTTATGCTTCTTTGATCCAGTGTGCTCATTTGCCCCATAAGTAAGAAGTTTAAGCTCTAAGATTAAGAAATTAAATTAATAGCTGAATATCTAAAAGTTGTTAAAATAATATTATTATTATTTGATGTAAACAAATACATTTTCATTTTTATTTTGTGGTTTTGTTTATCATGCATTTATTTCCTGCCTGTATTATGACAGTTGGTGCATTGCCTACTAAGTTATAAAAGATAAGACCGTCTTCCTTCAGAGAAGCATAAATCCTAATGGAGAAGATGGCTAAAAAATGCAAATCAGATCAATACAGAAGGGGGAGTACCCAAAAGAATGCTGTGTATGAACCCATATGTATTTAAGTTACAAATGGTGACCTTATACTCTTTATGTATGTATGTGTGTATTTGTTTATTGTTATTTATTTATTTATTTTTTTTTTAATTTTTTTTCAACGTTTTTTATTTATTTTTGGGACAGAGAGAGACAGAGCATGAACGGGGGAGGGGCAGAGAGAGAGGGTGACACAGAATCGGAAACAGGCTCCAGGCTCCGAGCCATCAGCCCAGAGCCTGACGCGGGGCTTGAACTCACGGACCGCGAGATCGTGACCTGGCTGAAGTCGGACGCTTAACCGACTGCGCCACCCAGGCGCCCCTATTTATTTTTGAGAGAGAGAGAGAGAGAGAGAGAGAGAGAGAGAGAGCAGGGGAGGAGCACAGAGCAAGGGGGCTTTATGTACATAGTATTACCAAATGCTACAATATTATATATATTGTTTTATAACTTTGTATATTTGCACTTATTATATCATGACTGTTATTCCATTAATTATTTTTTAAATACCATTAAATGTCGCATAATATTTGGGAATGTATTTGTGCCATAATATATTAATAATCCATTATTTAACATTTGGAATGTTCCCACTTTATTGTGATTAAGGAGGTGCATATTTTGAATTCTTTTCTAATGATATGCATCATGGTAGAGACTCTGGGCTAGTTACAATTTGAGTCCTTTATGAATTAGTAAATATAGAATGTTGTAGAATGTGCCTGTACTTCTTGGTAGTTCTGGCCTCAAGCTAGGCTTTAAGAGGGAAAGTTCTGGCAGAATGAGGGTCTAGATAGTATGTTTCAACTTGTGACTTTCACACATGTGATTAAAAGCTGGTTTTGGCCTTGCTTTCTTCTTCCCAGCTGCTCTAAGGCACTTTTTCATTTGTTATGGTAGATTCAAACATACCTCTGGATTCCTCCTTTTTTCACCCCTTTGTTTAAAACTGAATTATTTGAGTTATTTGGTACCTACCAAGGGCTTTCAATACTGAACCCAAAGTTAACAGGCAACCACTTGAAAAAAATTGTTTTGTATCTCAATATAAAATGTATTTATAGGAGGAGAGTGATATGTGTTAATGCTTTGCTAATAATATAAAAACATAACCAAACAATAAACGTCTAGGAAAAGGCAGTTTTGTACATGTAGTGGTACTTTAGCATGGCCTACGTTAACTTCAAGGGGTTTCTATTTCCTCATTTTAGAAGATTACTTTCTAAAATTGTGTAGAGGTACATATTTTAGTTGAATGTTAAAAACCATACTTCTCTTAAATACACACACACACAAGTTCTGCTATGCTGTTTAATAAAGGGAGCTTGTATTTAGAAAGATGGCAGTCTACATGGTTCAGTTTGAGAGAAAACTACACAGATCTTCCCATTTGTAGATATCAACTCCAAAGTGTGTCCAAATGTCCTCAGCTTCTGCAATTAAAGATCTATTATTCTGTATAGCAAGGGTGTCTCTCTTTCTTTCATTTTCTTATTTTCTTCTACTTTTTTCTTCCCTATGCAAAAGCCTTGTCAATATAGTATAGAAATGCATTGAGGAAGGGCTAGAATCTTGGCAATATTTTCCAACCCTGTATTACTGAAACTGTATAGAAATACATTTTTTAAAGAAAAATCCAAATTCTCAGCCATTGTTCCAAGAGACTTCGGTTAAGTAATTCATGACAGGGATCTGGAATCAGAAATTTGAAGTGTTCTTCAAAGACTTCTAGTCAACCAGGTTTGGCAGCCACAGCCTGAAGCCATATCCAACAATCAGAAATCAAATGGGATTAAATGAAAGTAACAAAAACACCTACGGAAGTATTTTTATGGGAGGAAGGGTCATTGAAAGACGACACGTCTATTTCAGTCTTTATCCTAGCTTATGTTTAAAAATTTTAAAGTTAATTTCTAACATTTATAACATTCTCATGATCAACAATGTTCTCATGATCACTGGACTTCAGAGCTCAGAAAGATCATAATAATGATCTTGCCTTGTGCCCTCATTTTTCCAGTGAGACAGAATAAGTGACTTGGTCAGCATTATATTCTAGAAAGTCACAGCTTTGGGACTATAGTATGATTTCCTGATTCCATCCAGCCAGTGTTCTTTACAATGACTTCTCACTGCAATATACCCTTTCAGTATCAGTATCCATTCTGTTATCTAACATGTATTTAAAATTGTGCATATAATTAAAAGAAATGCCTTATCTCTTATTCAGTGTGTTATTTGTTCATTTTTTAGTAGAAAGGATTTTAATAAAATACTAAAGCTTTAGGTCTTAAATTGGCAGTGAATATGAACTAACATCAATTGCTCTACAATTTAATTAAAATGTGAAAGAGGAAAAACTTGTATAAATGTCTTGACATTTGATGTTTTGCAAAATGGAAATTATGGCAAATTTCTATAATGGGAATTCTGCAAATTATGTGCTAAGCCTTGGATTTTCTAATAACACTCAGCTTTGTGATATGCACAATTATACCCAAACTATTGAGGTAAACACTGGAAGTCAGTGCTTCTAAACCAGTACACACAATGCCATTCTAGCAGCATACGACAGTGTCAGAAAATTCATTTTCTGCATTAAGAATATGGACAATGGAAATAATCTATAAAGTGGTAATTAATATAAATAATTTAAGACATGAGACATGTAGATTCTTTCTAAGTACAGTATTCCATCTTGCTTAGATAGGAAGAATAATTCTTACAGCAAGAAATGCTTTTTTCAGCTTTATTGAGGTGTAATTGACAAAAATGTATATATTTAAGGTGCACCACTTGGTGTTTTGATATATACATACTTTGTGAAGTGATCAGCATAATCAAGCTAATTGACATATCCATCACCTCAGAGTTACTTTTTTTCTTTTTCTTTTTTTCCTTTTCCTTTTCCTTTTTTCTTTTTCTTTTTCCTTTACTCTTTCCTTTTCTCTATGTGTGTGTGTGTATGTGTGTGTGTACGTGTTGAGAGCATTTAAGATCTATCCTTTTGGGACACCAGGGTGGCTCAGTCCATTAAGTGTCTAATTCTTGGTTTCAGCTGAGGTCATGATCTCACAGTTTCATGAGTTCAACCCCTATGTGGGGCTCCTACACTGGCAGCAGAGGGCCTGCTTGCAATCCTCAGTCTCTCTCTCTCTGGCACTGCCCCACTTGCACTGTCTCTGTCTCTCTCAAAATAAATAAATAAACTTAAAAAAAGAGAAAGACCTATCCTCTTGGGTTGTCTGGGTGGCTCAGTCAGTTAAGTGTTCGTCTCTTGATTTGGGCTTAGGTCATGATCTCAGAGTTCCTGAGATTGAGCCCCATGTCAGGCTCTGCATTGATCGCCTGTAGCCTGCTTGGGATTCTCTCTCCCCTTCTATCTCTGCCCCTTCCCATCTTATGCTCACTCTCTCACTCTCTCAAAATAAATGAATAAACTTAAAACAAAATCTATCTTCTTAACAAATTTCAAGTATACTATTGTTAACGAATATATTTTTAATACAGTGTAGTTACAGATGCAGGAATACTTGTCACACTCAGACCACAGACAAAAAATCTAGCCATCTAGCATTGAACCAATCAATGGCATTTTGCACATGTAGATGGAAAACAGATGGTTCATTGGTGATAGGGCTTCTCTAGGAAGCAGAGCCCTCATTTGAATACCAATCCTCTGTTGCAGGGAATTCCTTACCATGCTTTTAAATGTTTATTTTTGAGAGAGGAAGAGAGAGAGGGTGAGAGAAAGTGTGTGTGTGTGGGGGTGAGGGGCAGAGAGAGAGTGAAACACAGGATTCAAAGCAGGCCAAGCACTGACCGCAAAGAACAGAGAGCCTGATGCAGGGCTCAAACTCATGAGCTGTGAGATCATGACCCGAGCCAAAATTGGACAGTTAACCTACTGAGCCATCCAGGTGCCTCTACCATGCTTTTAAGAGTGCCCATGATTATTATTTCTTTCCAGATGTCATGATATATATTTATAGGTTTCCCATTTAGAATGTAACCTTCTCTCACATGTTGACCTATATTTGTATGACTTTAGTTTAGATCATAGACCTGTAACTATGAACTTAGCCATGAATTTATGAGATTTTGGCCTAATTCTTGAAGACTAATTCAAATGCATTGTAGACACCAGGGAGGATATATATATATATATATATATATATATATATATATATTTATATATATATATATATTTATATATATATATATAAATATATATATATATATTTCATTTATTCCATAAACAACTATTTATTGTCTTTTATATGCCAGATGCTATTTTTCAGCTTTGAGTTTACAGGTCTGATTCTGCTTTTTATTGTTTGTTGATTCATTTGTTTTGTTTTTTAGAGTCCACATCTAAGTGAAATCATATGGTATTTTGTCTTTCTCTGTCTGGCTTATTTCACTTAGTATACCTTTCAGTCCCACCCATATTGTCACAAATAGTAAGATTTCATCCTTTATATATGGCTAGGTAGCATTCCATAGTGTGTGTGTGTGTGTGTGTGTGTGTGTATGTGTTTGTATGTGTGTGTATACATATATATACATATGACATCTTTATTCATTCATCATTCAATGACACAAGCTGCTTGTATATCTTGGCTATTGTAAATAATGCTGCAATAAGCATAGAGGTGCATATGTCTTTTCAAATTAGTGTTTTCATTTTCTTTGGGTAAATACCTAGGGGTGGAATTATGAGATCATATGGTATATCTATTTTTAATTTTTTGAAGAAGCGCCATGTTATTTCTACAGTGGCTATACCAATTTAGATTCTTGCCAACAATGCACAAGGGTGGGAGGTATATAGAGGTTGGACAAAATGAGTAAAGCGGAGTGGGAGATATAGTCTTCCAGTTTTGGAATGAATATGACATGGGAATAAAAGGTACTACATAGGGAATATAGTCAATGGTATTGTAATAGCGTTGCATGGTGACAGAAGGTAGCTACACTTGTGTTGAGCATAGCAAATCATATACAGGCGTTAAATCATGTGGTATGCTTGCAATTAGTGTACTATTGTGTGTCAACTGTACTTCAATTAAAAAATACAAAAAATAAAAGAAGAATGCATGCTAAACAAGAGTTTAGGTTATAGTATTGGATAATCAAACACCCTTTGTCCTCTTGGAGCTTACATTCTAGTTGGGGCAACACTATAAAATAAGTAAATATATAACATATTAAGTGGTAACTAATAAAATATAGAGAAGTGAAGCAGATCACTTGGTAGAGAGGGTCAGGATGGTGGGAAGGTTTTAGTGTACGCAGTATACAAGGGAAACATCACTCATTAGGTGACATTTGAATAGAAATCAACAGTGTTCAAGGAGAAAGTCATGCAGATATCTGGAGAGTGCTTTGTCAGAGGCAATAGCAGGAATAAAGGCTCTGAGATGTGCATGGAACAGCAAGGAGAACAGTAGTGTTTGTAGTAAAATTAAGAAGGGTTAAAAGAGGTAGGAGAAGTTGTTGTAATTAGGGTTCAGATCATCTGGAATTCTAAATACATTTAAAGGTTGTAGCGTATTTTTTTTTTTGTCTGAATGAGTGTGAGAATGTGATAGAAAAGTGTTGATCCACAGGAGTGATAATGATATGACTTAATGTTTTCAGTGAGACCACTATCCTTCTGAATGAAGGACTAAGTATAAGAGAACAGTTGTGGAAGCAGGGAAATTAGTTACAAGTAATTGCAATAATTAAGGAAAAAGTTTATGGTGAAGCAAATCAGAAGTTACCAGATCCTGGAAGTAATTTGAAAATGGTGATTCCAGGGTATTTTGATAGACCAGATGTGGAGTTTTAGAGAAAAAGAGGAGTCAAGTATAACTCCAAGATTTTTTTACTTTAACTCAGAAGGATAAAGTTGTCACTTGATGAGATGGAGAAAAGATACAAGATTTTTTGTTTTGTTTCGTAGGATAATGGAGATCAAGAGTTCTGTTTTGAAACTTTAAACATGAGGTGTCTATTAACCAATCCAGATGAAAATGTTAAGGAGGCAGTTACACATACACGTTGGGATTTCTGGGGAAGCAGCTGTATATGGAATGTAGCTTGCAATTTTCAGGCGATATACGTGATACTTACAGTCACGAGATTGGATGGGATTACCTTGGGAGTAAAGAGAAGGGAACAGAGTGGTGCTAAACTAGGGCACGGCATTGCTCAGGAAGATTAAAGATGTAGAGGGACTAGCAAAGGAGACGGAGAAAGAGTGGCCACTGAAATAGGAAAAAAACAACTCAACTGGTGTCCCAAGTTTTGAGTGGGCCAGATGTTTCATGAAACAGAAACTGATTAACTGATTCAAATTCTGCAAATGAGCTAATAATATGAATATTTAGAATAAATTAGCTTTCCAGAAGCTAGAGACTTTTTCCGACTTGGAATATTGGTATTAGAACTGGCAGTCTCTATACATGAAGAAATTTCTTCAAAAATAAAACTATGTCTATAAAATGTTCACATCTTCCAGAGGAGGCATTGCATGGCTGTGTCTTATAATCCCTGTAAATTGGAATGTTTGCAAAAGCCCTGTTGCCCCCTTTTAAAAATGCTGAGAAGAGGGTGCCTGGGTGGCTCAGTTGGTTAAGCATCCAAATCTCAGTTTCCGCTCAGGTCATGAGCTCACAGTTCTGTGAGTTTGAGCCTTGCATCAGGCTCTGCACTGATGGTGTGGAGCCTACTTGGGATTCTTTCTCTCCCTCTCTCTGCCTCTTTCTCTCTAAAAATAAATAAATAAATAAAATTTTAAAAAATAAAAATGCTATGAAGTCTTTCCTTTATTATTATGACCATAATATTATAGTATGCTTACCGTGTGTGAAATCATTGTTTTAAGTAATTTACATTAAATATTAGCAAGAACCTTATGTACTAAACTCTGTATTATCCCGATTCAAGAGGAGGAAAGAGAGCCATAAAGAGCTGAGAAATTTGGAGTACCTGGATGGCTCAGTCCATTAAATGCATCTAACTCCTGATTTTGGCTGGAGTCATGATCTCATGAATGTGAGAGTGAGCCCTGCGTTAGGCTGGGCCCTGGGTGTGGAGGTTGATTGAGATTCTCTCTCTCTCCTTCTGCCCCCCGCCCCAGCTCACACGCGTGCGCGCACACACACACACACACACACACACTTCCTCTCTCTCAGACAAACAAGCAAAAAAGAAAAAAGAAAGAAAAGAAAAAAAAAGAAAAGAAAAAGCTGAGAAATTTACTTAAGGTCAACTAAAAATTATTATATTCAGAATTCAAGCCCTAGAAGTCTTCCCCAAAGTGCCATTCACCCCACAATCACTACACCAAATTGCCCCTTTTTAAATGCAGTCTCACCTCATGGGTTCAGAATAGTCCAGTTATGCATACTGAAAATAATTTGGGTTTCTCTTGACTATATATCAGATTCCTCACTTGGCTGCTTTTTCTCCAGCCATTTATGTTTCTGTTTTGGTGCTCAATGCAGTGCTATAGTGAATCTGGAGAGTCTTTCTTTTGCCTTCCAGATTGTCTTTGTATCTCACTTCAGCTCTCTGTGTGGCAGACATGTCTGTTCCTCTTTTATGTCCATCTCAGAAAAACGTGGTGATGTTAAACATCGTTTTGATGCCTATGCATTGGGGAAGTTCCTAGATTTTTTCAAGAAATTGTCCTTCCGTGTGATATTTGGTATCAGTTGCTCATAATTTTGATAAAATTTCACAAGACATGCATAACTATGGAAGGTTGAATTCACAAATTTATAAATGTTTAGGGGACCTTATTGTTTAAAGATCTGAAGTAATGGATTGCTCATGGTGTTCTGATAGAAGGAGATATTGACATGTCCAGAACTTTTCTTGTCCTACCAGTAGATGCCCTGGAAGAGGACAGTCCATACTTATCCTCCTATGAATGTTGCAGGGAATAGGCAATATTGTATGTTTGATCCCATGCAGTAACCTTAATGTAGGTAACATTTTGGAATTACTCTGCAAATAATCATGTATCTTATTTTGGGAGACCTCCAGTTGAACACTAGAATTTCAAATTTCATTATCTTTATGCACTACCAAAATTGAATCTGAAAACTTAACAAATGAATATCTGTATGGAAAAAAATGGTAATCTATATTTTCTGGAGCATATTTTGTGTTTGAAAGGACCAATAAATAATTCTCCCATTTTTATCCCTCTGCATGGATTCTGAATCTACTGACAAATATTCATAGAAGACAGGCAAATGGAGGGGCGCCTGGGTGGCGCAGTCGGTTAAGCGTCCGACTTCAGCCAGGTCACGATCTCGCGGTCCGTGAGTTCGAGCCCCGCGTCAGGCTCTGGGCTGATGGCTCAGAGCCTGGAGCCTATTTCAGATTCTGTGTCTCCCTCTCTCTCTGCCCCTCCCCCGCTCATGCTCTGTCTCTCTCTGTCCCAAAAATAAATAAACGTTGAAAAAAAAAATTAAAAAAAAAAAAGAAGACAGGCAAATGGAGATAAAATAAACAAAAAAAACCCAAATTTCTCCTACTAGTAATTAAAATGGGGCTGTAGAATAGGGTTGGGAAAGTGAGACTCAAATCGCTTTGACGGCACTCCTGTGCACCTACCTGACTCCCACCTTCCGGTAAGATTTTGAGACATTTCATTCAGATCAAGTTCAGGGTGCAGCACATGAAAAAGAGATTAGAACTTATTAATAAATGATTTTTAATGTACCCGATTTAGTCAGTTAAGAAATATGGAACAAACTTCTCTGAGAGGTAGAGTGAGTAAGAGATGGGACAAAAAGGAGAGTGTAGATTTATATAGAAAACATGAGTTGAGGAAATGTGATTCTTCCTACCACAAAAACTAGTTATTGTAATTTATCTAGCAAATAAACACATGCATAATTTTTGTTAAGGCCTCCTGAATCCATGAATATCCCACTCCTACTGCTATAACTGTATAACAATGGTCTATTTTATGTGTCAAGTTGGCTCTTGTATAGTACCCAGATATTTGTCTAGATGTTGCTGTGAAGGTACCTTTTAGATGTGACTGACACTGAGATTAGTAGACTTTGGGTAAATCAGCTCATGCTTTGTAATGTGGTTGGGCTTCATTCAATCAGATAAGGCTTTAGGAGAAAGGACTGAGGTCCCTCAAGGAAGAAGAGATTCTGCCACCAGGCTGACTCTGATTCAAGACTGAAACATCGACTCTTCTCTGTTTCTTCAGCCTGCTGGCCTGCTTTGCCAGTTTTTGCCTTGAAAGACCCCAGAATTTCATCAGTTACTACCTTTAAGTAAATCTATCGATCCTTTCTGGCTATCTCTCTGTCTGTCCGACCATCCATTGACCCATCCATCCATCTTAAGGGGTCTGTTTCTCTGGAGAACCCTGACTGAAACAGGTTCATAAGGGTTGTAAGGATCTTTCCCATGCCAGATTATTGGTTATTTATTATATACATCTAGAATCTAACTCTTTCTTTACTAGTATATATTATACATTTTTTAAGGAGTGGGAATTTTGTTTTATTTGTATCCTTTGTAGGGTTTAGCTGTCTGTGATCATATTAAGATTGATGTCTTACTCTTTGAAATTGTACATCGAATATTACAGAATAAATATTTAGCAGGAAATGTATGATTAAGCATGATGCATAAAATTAACACACGGAGTATTAGGGCTTTCAGTTCATAACACTCAGTTGAGTAGTACATGGGGATGGAGTGGTGTCTAGGTTCCAAGTCAATTATTGGTAATTGTTGTCAAAAACTCTTACAGATGTAGAATTTTCTGTGTGTCTGAGGTATGCACATTTCCTGATGGACACAAAATACACTACTTCTTTCATTGTATATGACTTAAATTTTTTTCCCCATTATGCCCTACACTTTACTACTACCTCTTTACTTCCTCCCCACTTCTATTATTCGACCCCAGCATGTATCTGAATCTTCATATATCCTTCAGTGTTTGGGTAAAATACTACTTCTGTCATGAAGTCTTCCTCAAATTTCCCTAGCTGAAAATCACCTCTACTGTCTCCATTTCTTTTTATCTGTACGTTTCCTAAGTTTTATTAATTTCTAATTTTTTATTTTTTGTATATAGTATATTCATAACAGGAAGGCTCTATTTTCATCTTTGTAAACCCAGAACAATATAGAAGTAACTTAATCACTGAAAAATATTTTTAAAAAGTTAATCGGTGAATGCACATGATGTTATGTTCTTTTGAAAATCTACCTTTAGAGTCATAAAAATAAGAGCCCAAAGGGTTGGTAACAGAACCCAGGATTCATGTCTACTTTTTGATTCTCTCTCAGTATATTTCTGGATGACTTCAATGATTTATCATGACATATCCTCTTTGTTCCTTATCTCTTTTTCTAGTTGAAAAATAGGATAGCACCAAGCTTTATACTTAACCATATTGTGATAGTATTAAGAATTGGTGTTTTTATAATAACTGAGCAAAGTGGAGCAGCTACCTATGAACTTTTACCACTAAAGCTATTTGTCCTGTGGATTAGCTATGCCTGTACCTTTTGTCTACATGTCTGTAGCCTTCACATCTAATATATTGAAAACAATTATTTGGCCCAGTATACTATTTTGACCACGGGAATAGATGGTTTAGGGAGAGATTAATGCCAAGGTGTGAAGACCAGATCAGGATCAAACAAACTTCATGATGAAATTATACACCTATATTAGTTACGTAGGTCTGCATTTTGTGTGAAGTTTCTTCCATTACTAGGACAATAGTATTGAAAACTAGTACTTTTATTTTTTTTTTTTAATTTTTTTTCAACGTTTATTTATTTTTGGGACAGAGAGAGAGCATGAACGGGGGAGGGGCAGAGAGAGAGGGAGACACAGAATCGGAAACAGGCTCCAGGCTCTGAGCCATCAGCCCAGAGCCCGACGCGGGGCTCGAACTCACGGTCCGCGAGATCGCGACCTGGCTGAAGTCGGACGCTTAACCGACTGCGCCACCCAGGCGCCCGAAAACTAGTACTTTTAATTGTGAGACACAGTGCATAACTGCAAGTCTGGCCATGTGGTAAGAAGACTACAAGACATATACTTTCATCAACTATGCTTTGATTTGATTGAGTTAAAAATAAAATGACTCACTTCTTCGCCTTTATTCATGAATGCTGTTTTCTCAGCTAACTTGCAAGGAAAAAAGTAAGTCTCATAATGTACATTGGATCTCAAATGTTAAATGTACTGTGCCTTATTTCAAATTGTTTATCCTAGAAGCTATTGTACTTGTCCTGAGTGAATGGACATTCCTTTTCATGGTTTTTTTTTTTTTTTACTTATTTATTATCCAGTTAATTATAGCTTCTAAATAAGAACATGAAGAACAATAACACAGTTTGATCACTTTCTGGAAGTTGTACTAATACAAATGAGTAAACGAAATTGGATTTTTCGATTACATATAAAGTAGCAGAAACTTTAATGACCTTCTTATCTCAGTGAGGCACTTATTAAGGATTAGCAGTTTAAAAGAGCTTGAAAGTATTAGCATCTGCACCGGGTTTAGGAAGGTTGGATTATCAAGACATATGCTCTGTATCTTTCTCTTCTTGGTCCTCGCTTGAGGGAATAATTATGAGTAGAAAAATTTTCCCATTTCCCCCAAGACTCTCTCCTGGGAGAGTTTACTCTTTAGAAATCATAACTCTTTCAATGGCAATTAGCAGTTTTATCAACAGGTATTCTAAAGAAGATCCTGTCAGCTGCTAAGCAGGATTTTCAGCTGCTTGCTAAATCCCACCCCTAGACATGTTAGTTCTCAAGTGCAGCCTTTAATGCCCTGTTAGTTAGGAATACTGCAGCCAAGTATATATCAGGTAGCATGATGTCCCCTTTACCAACCAGTGTCGGAGCTTTGCGAAGCCATAGTCCTGGCAGGAATGTAAGCCTTCTCCGTTATCTTAAGCAGTTTATACTGTTTGATTCCATACAAAAATCAAAATAATTCTGGCACATAATGTTATTAAATACTCTTTTTCGGATGCACCAGAGAAGAGACATGAGCATTCTTCTATTTGCATTTGCTATTAAAACCAGAAACCATGTCATTAACACAAGTTACACTCTTAGACTCTGAGTGATTAATTATTTGTGTCAGTCGAAGAGGCAGCTTCGATAAATCATAATTTATTCTAAAGAAAAGACATCTGGCCTGAGAAGCAGGAGGTCAGAATGGGGGTTAAAGATAACTGTTGTAAAGCTGGCCAAGAATTTTCCATAAGATTTAGGGAGAAAGTACCACTGATAATGTCTGGAAGGACCCATTTTCGCCGCCCACCCCCAATAATGCATGCCTAATCCATTCATATTCCTTAGTGAGATGATTAAGCATCTACAGAGTAAATATACTTCAGTATTATGTATTATGAGATATGTCTTGAGTTACAACTCAGCTTGAGTTATGAACATCAGCAAGTTTGTGGCTATGGAAGGTACTTGGCTGCAAAAGAAACTTCAGCCTATATTCCACAGTGCAATTTGATCCTGTGCCATTCCATACTCAGTTGGAAAAAACTAAATCTCAGTCATCTCTCCCTCTCTAAATTTCTCTGGCAACCTCATGGCAATCAAAACTATGTGAAGGGGAGATCATGATGTGAGTGTTTTTGTGCCTAAGGACTTCAAATCTTCACATCCATGCAAAACAATTGACTGGCTAGATGCTAGATGATACTAGACGCTAAATATATGGGTAGAGTATTGAATGATCACATATTACATCATTATATGGACAAATTATCCTGAGTAATTTATCTATATTTCTTAACCCCTTTATAAAGAACATTTCAACTGTGTAATGTTTAGGCCCCTGTTGGATTTTAAATACAGTAAGACCTTGGATTGCAAGTAACTTGTTCTGTGAGTGTTCTGCAAGACAAGAAAACATTTCTAATAAATTTTAACTTGACAAACGAGCGATGTCCTGCAATATGAATGGTACGTGATGTCAAACATCACAGGATCACAACTGATCCAATGGTTCTTGAAATTTGCTTTGATATACAGGTGCTTTGGATTATCAGCATGCTTCCAGAATGAATATGCTCACAAACCAAGGTTTTATTTTAACTATTAATATGTACGTGCCTTCCCCAAATTGCAACACTGTTCATCTAAAATAGATAAGATGATGGTAGTTAAGGTGGTTAAGGGTACAAACTTGTAGTAAGTAGTAAATAAGCCATAGACGTCAAATGTACAATATAATTAATATAGACAATAATGTACCATAATTATGTAATATGATAAATATTGCTACATTGGCAATCTTTGACAGTACAGAAATATATCAAAGTAACTTTACGTATGCTGTATGCTGTATGCCTTCAGATCATACAATGATGGGGGCACCTGGGTGGCTCAGTCAATTGAGCGTCTGACTTTGGCTTGGTTCATGATCTCGCGGTCTGTGAGCTCGAGCCTCGCGTAGGCCTCTGTGCTGGCAGTTCAGAGCCTGGAGCCTGCTTCGAATTCTGTGTCTCCCTCCTTCTCTCTCTGCCCCTCCCCCGCTCATGCTCTCCCTCTCTCTGTCAAAAATAAATAAACATTAAAAAAATTTTAAATTGGGGCGCCTGGGTGGCGCAGTCGGTTAAGCGTCCGACTTCAGCCAGGTCACGATCTCGTGGTCCGTGAGTTCGAGCCCCGCGTCGGGCTCTGGGCTGATGGCTCAGAGCCTGGAGCCTGTTTCCGATTCTGTGTCTCCCTCTCTCTCTGCCCCTCCCCCGTTCATGCTCTGTCTCTCTCTGTCCCAAAAATAAATAAACGTTGAAAAAAAAAAATTTTAAATTATACAATGTTACATGTCAAATTTATTCAATGAATAAAAATAAAACGCCAAAATACATAAAATAAGGTTTTCCTTTCTATTCTATATTCCTTATCTATTCTATTTCCTCTATATTCTAGTCAAGTAAATTATACTTATAAATATTCTGCTGGGAATTAGGATTTGATACAACTTTCCTAATAACAAGTTAACTCCTAGTCTGTGTACTTATTATTCTCTCTACCTTTTTAAAAAACCTTCTTTCAATTGGTCAAACTCCTAATTACACTTCTCTTTCTTACACTAAACATGTCCGTCCATGTAAATTGGCCAATTGCTAGCCTTACATCGAGAGTGAGCAACCAATCTCTCCCACAACAAGTAATTCATATACTATTTCATATTTTTCAATTTACTCTTTTCTGTCTCTCTTAATATCAAAGTTGTACACATACATAATCACTTTCCTCAACAGCATCGATAATTACCGCATTCTTATTCATTAATTTTATCAAATCAATTTTCGTGCTTATAATATGGCAGACATTTTGTCAGGAGACAAAGGTAGGTAATACCTAATCACTTCCTCCAGGGTTCTCTCATAACCCTGGAATTTCTTATCTACAGTCACTTGCTGATAATGGGCACAGCCTGTGCTCTAATACCAGCACCCATCAGGCTCCACTATGACCACCATTATGTATGGTTGTCGTGGATGTGGATTTTGGATTCAGCCTGTGGTGATTCAGTCTCCTTATCATTTGCTTATTACCTCTGTGATGTGGGGAGAATTATTTTACTTCTATATTGCTCAGTAAATGCGACTTAAAAATAAAAGTTATAGCAGTACCTATTTCACAGGGTTGCAGTAAGGATTTAATGACATGATACATACAAAACTCAACATACAGTGCTTGGCATGTTAAAAGCGCTTAATAAGGGTGTGTGTGTGTGCTTTGAAAATTTTGAGAACAGCGGATCTAAATAATTGTAATTAATTTTTTGGACAAAAGAAAATGTAAGGGGTTTTAGGTAATTTGGTATTTGTATCTTGATTTTGTATTTATTTGTGATTTTTTTAACCGATGCTCCATGTGAATGTCACAAAAATTGATACAATTGTTGACATTAAGGTAATTTGCTTTTATATTAAATGACTATATACTACATATTATAAAATCTTGAATAAAATTTACAAAACAATTATGAAGCCTCACTAGGAAGCAGTTATTACTAGAAATCTTGGACTTTACCTTATATGACTCAGGCAAATAATTAAAAATGAAAATTAAGGTAATGGCATATTTTTTATTTGAAAACACTGAGTTTCAGTGCTATTCACTTACAGAAATTTTATAATGTAAAAATGAAAACATCTAAAAAAAGTCTGAGTAGTGACTTTACTATATTATAAGTTGTCACCTTTCTTTTTATCTTTCAGGAATACACAATAGATATAATTTTTGCCCAAACCTGGTTTGATAGTCGTTTAAAATTCAATAGTACCATGAAAGTGCTTATGCTTAACAGTAATATGGTAGGAAAAATTTGGATTCCTGACACTTTCTTCAGAAACTCAAGAAAATCTGATGCACATTGGATAACAACTCCTAATCGTCTGCTTCGAATTTGGAATGATGGACGAGTTTTATATACTTTAAGGTAATGCTGTTTTAAAAAATATAGCTGCTTTAATTTATTTTCCATACTAATATTTGGCCAAGTCATAATTTTTCCTTTTTCAGTATTACAAAGAAAGAAATATGGAGTTCCTTTCATACACTAAAATCTAAAATCGCGGTATACTTTGGAAACTTTTTTTAAAGCTCAGAGTAACTAGCATATGAAAGGAATGAAAAGCAAACAAGAAAAATCTCTTGATTCCTCCCTCCTTCCCTCCCCAACTCTGCAACAAAAGAGGGTGTGGTGTGAGCATTATGTGTTTTAACCTATGGTGCAAATAGTTGAGATTTTCTCTAGGAGCCCAATCTATAAAATTTTCAATAATGTAATAAAGCATCCTTAAGAAAGGATTAAATGAAGGTTGATGTATATAAGATTCAAGTTTATTTAATTCATTGTCTTGAACATATCTTAACATATCTTATCAAGGATCATCCTAATCTTAAGAATCATCCTTAGTGAAAAGATGTTCATGAAAACTTAAGAGAAAACAATCACCTTACATAACCATGTATACTCAGTTAATTGTGTGTGAGTGTGTGTGTGTGTGTGTGTGTGTGTGTGTGCAATGTGTTTTTGTGATCCTGAAGTATAAAGTTTTAACCGTAAGCAGATTTACTGAAATGTATATAGTGGTAGCTTAATTGGCTGGAAAGGAAAATGTTAGAATTTTCATACTCACTTATGAATGTTACAATATTAACATTTAAAACTTTGAAGTATTATAATTATTATTATTTTCTAATATATCACAGACTGCTGTTACAGGCCAAAATCATTCTTGAATATTAGACAAAGGATTTTTAATGTTTGAAATTATTTATTATTTAATATTTATTTTTTCATTTAAATAGATTGACAATTAATGCAGAATGTTATCTTCAGCTTCATAACTTTCCTATGGATGAACATTCCTGTCCGCTGGAATTTTCAAGCTGTAAGTGACAAAATGCATGATAAGTTCATAGAGTTTTAGCCTCAGACCTGTTTATTTAAAAATGTAAAATAAAGTGAGATAAATGCAATTTATATAATTTTCTGAGGTGGGGATTATATTCTTCTCTCAGATAAAATAATTACAAATGACATATTTGTTTCTGGCTTTTGAATTAAAAAGTGACAATGAATGCATAGTAAATGTATATTTTATTATTTCATTCCTTACAAATTTTGATTTTATCCCAGTACCTTTTCCTATTTTGATTAAATAAAGTAGTCCTGAAGATAGTGTTCAAATGTTTTAATACTCCCATGAATAAAATGTTGATTCAAATTTTATTCGTCTCCCTGAGGCAAGATTTAACTTTATTACATTGGATTTTAAAATATGTTTCAAAGGTTGGTTTGGTGAATAATATTTACTACATGAATACTAAATCTTTGAGACTTTAATGAGTTGGAAAAGCCAAGGTAGAAATAAGTTTATTTTATTTGAAAGAAATATTGAAATACAGAGAAATGATTAGAACTAAGTAATTTTGATATAAAAATATTTTATTTCAAGAAAATAATTGTTACCTTTCTATATGAATATCAATTCTATTTCATAATTACTGACATATTTACATATATATCTTATAAAAGGTTTTTCTAGACAATATATAAATGAGTAAGTCTTAAAAACATGTAAAATGATTTTAAGAAATATAATTGCCTATACCCACAAATTGTCTAGTGCTATTTTCCTTCTATTGAAATTTGACTTCTTTGTATATTACATACTAAAATCTATTCACACTACATTTTATGTATTCACAAGTATTATCCTGCTTCTTCACTCACAAAAATCCCCAAATATCTCTTGTTGCTGTTATTGAATTTTCTTGACTTTTCTTAATGATTTGTGTCATATTAAAATATCCTTTTAAAGTTATAATCTATCTCACTGTTTTGATTTTCTAACATTAACTTCTTAATGAATAAAATGGCCAAATCATACCAAAGACTTGATGAATACAACATTCAAAGAATAGTTGATATGAAAATATTTGAAAATGTAGCAATTATTGTACTTGCCTCTGGATACCATGACTACATCTTTGGTGTGATATCTCTTTGACTATGATTTGGAAATTAATTGTTGGAAATTAATACTCTATCCTTGTGAATTCAATTGGTTATCACCTACATAAACATAATGATCACAGCTAACTTTTTTCAGGTATTCCATATCGATCCAGTAGAGAATTAAGTTTTCTACTCCTAATGTTTTACAACAAATATATTCAAAATATTTCAATATATCCCCATTTCAATAGTAAATATCATGAAATTTAGAGTAATTAAGTAATGAGCTCACTGTTTTTATTTCTACCCACACTCCTATGTACTATATTGCATCAACAATGATAATTAAAAAAAATAGAGATTATGGAAAAGCAAGATGGTTAGAGCCTATCGAACAAGACAGAACGCGGAAAAAGAAAAGAGAAAACAGATTTTTAAAACAAGTTAGTGGAGAGATGACAGCTATTTTATCATGGCTGATGAAGAGATCCTGGTACAAAATGATATAATGTTCTGGAAATTTTTAAGGTTGATAGTGGATTCTGTTCTTATAATATGGTAGACCAACTCTTCTGTTGAAAACAATTTAAAACTTATATTATTAAAAACATTCTCAAAAACATGTGAGTAATCACCAGGAAAGAATTGAAGCAATAAAAATGAAACCAGAAAATTGAGCTTTGAATTTGACAGATTTGTGGATTAGAGATCTATTAGAACATAATTTGTACATACAGCTGGGTTACAAAGGCTGGGAGCTTAGGGTAACATGAATAACCTCCCCTTCCCCCATATACACTCTCTCTCTCTCTCTCTCTCTCTTTCTCTTTCTCTCTCTCTCTCTCACACACACACACACACACACACACACACATACACACACACAACCACTAAAGTCTAAAAGAACAGTTGCCTCTGCAATCAGCATACTAGGGGTGAAATAACTCCTTGAGAGGATATAATTGCAGACCCACCCTCACATGAATTTTCAGCCTGAATTTCCTTCACTCGATTACTTTAAAAAGCCCTTGTGGATTTTCCTGACCTGTGTCAGACACAAAAATTTTTTGAAAGAATGCACCTCCATGTTAGGCAACTACATTTCAACACAAGTAACTAACAAAAATCTAGTATTCAGAGTATGTAGATAACAGACTAAAAAAAGGGAGTGGGAAGAAAATCCAATAAAAGAACAGGTAATAGAACAAGCAGTTCTCCAAAGTAGAAACCCAAGAATCTAATAAACATATGAAAAAATTACTAAGTTTCATTCATAATAAGGAAAATGTGAAATAAAATATACTTAGAGACCAGTAAAAATAGGCTGTCCCATCAAGTTAAATGAGACTGTGGATCCACGTGTATTTTCACACACTGGCTGGTGAGAGAATATATGGTATGCTCTCTATGAATAGAAGATTGGCACTGTTTCATAAAGTGGAAATTCTATGCCATCCATGACCTAGCTCTTCCATACATAGATATATGTCCCAGAGAAATTTTGTGTATATGTATTTTGTGAGGCATGCATGGTAATGGTACAAACAACACTGTTAGTAATAGTCAACAAGAAACATTATAAGCATCTACAATAGCAAAATGGATAAGTAAATTTCAGTACATCTTTACAATGGAAGAAATTTACTAAAGCTACGTACATTGGCATCGATGACTACTACAAATATCACATCAAAAGAAGTAAAATATAAAGTAATGCATCTAGTATGGCACCAATCAAGTGGAGTTGAAAAAGAAACTAAAATAAGCTATATGTTTCAGAAATGCATATCAGAACATCTATTTTCTGATTTCAGAAATCAGGTTAGTGGTTACATTTAATTGGGTGAGGGACTACTACATTGGGATGGGGACATGAATTTCCCTAAGAAACCAGCATGATTCTGTTTTTTGATTTAAGTGGAGTGGCATGGATTATCATTATTGGATCATTATATGGTTATTTTTAAACTATACACATATATTTTATGCTGTATTTTCTATATTTGACATATCCTATCATACAAAAATGAATTTCAAAGAACTTGTCTTTGAATAATGGTATTGCAACAGTAACAGATTTGGATCTTGCTAAACTCTATATGTTTATTTTAATTTTTGTATCTAGATGGGTACCCTAAAAATGAAATTGAGTATAAGTGGAAAAAACCTTCTGTAGAAGTGGCTGATCCTAAATACTGGAGATTATATCAGTTTGCATTTGTAGGGTTACGGAACTCAACTGAAATTTCTCACACCATCTCTGGTAAGGAAACACCAATCAGTGAATGATGCTAGCATCAAACGGCTTTGTATTTAAATCTATTGGTTCAAACCTATGCTTTTATGTATTTTAATAGCAAAAATAAAACTTTTTTTTTCTTCTAGGGGATTATATTATTATGACAATTTTTTTTGACCTGAGCAGACGAATGGGATATTTCACTATTCAGACCTACATTCCGTGTATTCTGACAGTTGTTCTTTCTTGGGTGTCTTTTTGGATCAATAAAGATGCAGTACCTGCAAGAACATCACTTGGTATGATATGTAATATTATGCTATAGTATCATAGGACTGTTGAAATATTTCAATGTGAAAGAGTTTGTAGTTGAATATATTCGAATATCCCTCTACATTACAATCAAGCAAAAATTTAAAAAATACTCCAGTGCAATACAATGTTGAAAGGAATATATGAAAAATAAGTAGTAAATTGAATCACAAAGAATTTAATTTCAGAAAATTTTATATTTTTTCCTGCTCATGGAGTTCAAGGGAAGCGTAAATACTCAGCAAGAATTAATAAGCAAAAACCATGCATAATTCCTGAATCTTCATTTGGTCAGTATTTTCAATCACTTTTCATCAAGATTTTTATTCTTTTGCTGAATCATTGATAGCCAGCATTTATTGACTGATGTGTGTTTAGAAGGCTTTGGAATCTCCTGCTCTTACAATGGTGCTAATCAACAGCCAACTTTTCTAAAGGGCAAGTCGCTGAAAGGGACAAAAACTGCCAGGCTTCTGTCATCTATAAAATGTGTAATTAGTCTATGAATATTTTGAGAGTTGCCTGTACAATAACACTGATTAAAAGGGCAATTTGTGATTCATACTTGATAAAATAGACCTTTGGTTTCTTTCTTTAGCAGTCAATTGCAATAATCAAAATCATATAAGAAAATATGCCTAATTACTATACATTTGTTTAAAAGAAAATAACATCCATTTATGTATTGATATACAAAGATATCTTATTGATCAATTTCATTCCCAAGATCAGTGCAAAACATGATCATACTACTGAAAATTGTGTCTTAAAAAATATAAAGTTGGGATAGTCTATTTTCAACAAAGGAGGTTTTCATGTGGTTTCTATGATAGCTGGTGAATAACTACATTTAATAAATACAGTAAAATGCAAATCACACAAAAGTGGCAAGATAAAGCCTGAGGCACCCAGCTCTGTATTTGAAAATTCAGTGCCTTTGAGAGTCTAAAGAGAGGTGTAGATATAGCCAGTGAATAAAATGTACTCATACCTGAGTTTCGTTTCCCTATTTAAACTAATATTATAATTTCAAATTATTTTATGTCCTAAAGTAAGTAAAGTATTTCAGATTCTTTGTATGCTACCATGAGTTGTTTTAAGAAAATTGGAATGGGTTGTTTCTATTCTACTATTATATTTGTATAAAGCCAAAAAACATGCCATAGTTTCAGAAAGGGTATAGCCAATTGTGGAATTGTGTTGTTATGTGAATTCATAGTTTTAAGTTTTAGCATATCAACTATGAAGCCATAGCCAGATCTATCTTGAAGAATATCTGTTATAATTGTGGGCCCTATGTGTGTGGAGGACCAAGATTTTTCTTAAAACGAGTGTAGGTACATACATACATACATACGCACATAATTGAAGGACAATTTCCTGAGTTTATTTATGTCACATTTATCAAATGTTTTTTTTTTTTTATGAAACAGGCAGTGTTTTGGGGGCTTTAGTGTTAACAGTGAACAGTAGTTATAAAATCCTCATGTTTATGGCATTTATGTTTTAGTGGGGTATGCAGGTAATGTACAAATATAAAAACCATATAATATCAGTGAGTAATAAAGGTTATGAAGAGAAAGCAAAATAAATATAAGAGTATGTCAGGGGATGTGCATAAATATGCTGTTTGCTATTTTGTGTTATGGAGTCAAGCCAGACTGGTTTGAGGAGGGAGCAGAGACCCAGTCAAGTGTGGGAGTTAACCTGGTGGATATCTGGTAGAACGATAATCCAGGCAGGGAGAACCACCAGGTCCTAAAGTGGGATCTTCTTTGCCATGCCATGCTTGAAGGCCCGAAAAAAAAAAAAAAAAAAAAGCAACAATGGCTAGACTGACTGAGAGGTGGTAGAAAATGAAATTGGAGACATGCCGGTCATTAGATCATATTTTTAACAGGTCATTTTACAGACTTTGGATTTTATTCTCAATGTGACGTGGAAGACTTGTAGGATTTTGAGCAAGGGAAACCAAGGAGGCAATATCAATGAATCTGCTTAATAACCCAAATATTTTTTATTATTATGGATTCAAAGATATTTTATAGGAAATCCACTATCTTATTTTCATGTGAAAGACTGTGATATTAATTACTAAATTAAAGACATACATATCTGAAAGCTAAGTCCTGTAGCTTTCATTGATTTATGAATAGAAATGTAATAGTACTTTAGTAAAGTGGAATTTAATGCAGTCACTGATATTGAAATCAAAGCACACATTGTCTTTAAATTTTTTTTGAGTCAATTGGGATAAAAGTATGGAAGCCAGGAATACATTTGGAAATCTATCGTTTTCTCAGTGTGGCAATGTTGTGATTTGATAAGTTACCAGAAAAAAAAGGTGTAAGGTGAGGAAGAGGAAAGACTTGTTTATTCGTGGTAATTGTTGAGCACTTCCTGCATGCCTAGCCTTAATAAATAGTTTTGGTTTAAAAATCATTGCAGCAAAATTGTCAGGAATAATAGGGTAAAAAAGAAATCTGTTATCATATTTGGATATTTTAACATTCTTTCTCACTCATGGTAGAACAATTACGTGGGAGAAAGATCAATGAAGATGTAAAAAATCTGAATGAAATTATCAACTACTTGACCTGATTAATATTCATAGAAGACTATCCCTAACTACAAAACATACCATACTTTCAAGTGCATATGGAAGTAAATTAAGAATTAATATACATAATATAGATAATAGTGGCCTTATCCATTTGGAAATTTTAAAATGACCTTTTAGATAATCCTTGGGTCAAAATGGAAATTAGAAAATATTTCAAACTAAATTTTAATAAGAATTTAACACATAAATATCTGTAGATGTAACTAAAGAATTGCTCAGAAAGGAAGTTATAGTTTTACAATGCTAATGTTAGAAAGGAAGATATAAAATCAATATTCTAAGTATCTACTTTAAGAACTAATAAATAAAATAAATACCTCATGTGTAAATTCATTATAAGTAGTAAGATATTACTGTGCCAGTTTTTTAGATGAAAGGCATAGAGACGTTAAGAAACTTCCTTAAGGTCACAGAACTAAAGGAAGAGTCAGAATTTGGGGCCATGTCTGGTGGACATAGAATGAGAATTGTAGCAGTTTAGGTAAGAAGAGATATGGTATGTGCAGCTGTGAGTTAAGGGTGCCAAGATGAGCTGTGGTAAGAACCACAAGAAAGCCATAACTAAAACCAAACAGATACTCCCAGAGATACATACACAGTGCTGGGGCCCAGGGTGACATCCCAATTTTATAGGCTGAATTCTTCAAAATATGAAGATTTTCTCTGTGCTTTTTAGGTATTCCATTGACATAATCTTGCTCCTATTCTTTACTTAAACTTGAGATTAAAAAATAACTTTAATTCAAGTTATTGTATAAGAAAACACTGTACTAGTTTGGATTAATTTTAATTGTTTGTGACAGAAAACCGCAAATCTCTATTGCTTAAATTAGGTGGAAGAGGATTTGTTTCTCATGTGAGAAGCCCAGAGGTAGGTAGTGGAAGGGCAAATGCAGTGTGAGGGGCTCAGTCTCCTTCTAGTTTTTTGCTGTGTTGTGGATGATTTTAATTCTCATGATTATCTAATGTTCTAAGATGGCTGCTGGTGCTCTAGCCATTGTATTCCTGCAGAAAGCTCTGAGGAAGAAGGAAAGATGGGTATTTCCTATCTCTTTAATGCCATCTTTTATTTTTATTGAAATACAATTGACATTATATTAGTTCTAGAAGTACAACATAATGATTCAATATTTGTGTATATTGCAGATCGATTACCGCTGTAGGTCTGGTTAACATCCATCATTATACAGTTACAAAATGTATCTTCTTGTGACGAAAATTTTTTTTAAGTTTATTTATTTTGAGAGAGAGAGAGAGAAAGAGAGAGAGCAGAGGAGGAGCAGAGAGGAGGGAAAGAATCCTCTAAGTAGGCTCCAAGGTGTCAGCATGGCCAGACCTCACAAATCGTGAGCTGAAATCGAACGTGAGTTGCTTAACTGACTGAGCCATCCAGGGGCCCCTGTGATGAGAACTTTTAAGATCTACTCTCAGCAACTTTTAAATATACAACACAGTATTATTAACTATAATCACCATGCTTTATATTACATCTCCATGACTTACTTTATACCTGGAAATTTGACATTTTAGACTCCCTTTTTGCATTTTTAATGCCGTCCATTGGCCATTGTTTACACCCTTGACTTACTTCTCCTCAGCTGTGTCCACACATGACTGAGAAAAGGGGGCAAAGAAGTTCTTCCAGGCAGCCACATGCCAGCTAAAACTTGGAGAATTTATTGCTGTGGAGGAATGGAAGAATGAGTACAGGGAGTCAGATATCTGCAGTCCACAAATTTAGATGAGGAAAACTCATACAAGACACATGGGTCTCCTGGATGGCTCAGTCAGCTAAGCATCTGACTCTTGATTTCTGCTCATCGTAATCTCATGGTTCCTGAGATCAAGTCCCACGTTGCGTTCTGCACTGACAGCACAAAGCCCACTTGGGATTCTCTCTCTTTTTCTCTCTCTCTGTCCCTCTCTCACTCACTGTCTCACTACAAAATAAATAAATAAGCTTAAAAAGAAAAATAAAATTCATACACAAAGAGCACATTGAACATAATGTAGCTATGGTTACCAGTAATTTTTTGTGTAAATCAGGAGTAATCATATCCTTTTGTTTCCATTGTTTGTGACCGCTTACAGCATTGCCAAATCAGATGGAAGAACTAAAATAGTCTGTTACTTTTTATCTCCTATTTTCCCCTCCCTCCGCAGGTATCACCACAGTCCTGACTATGACAACTCTGAGCACAATCGCCAGGAAGTCATTACCTAAGGTTTCTTATGTGACTGCGATGGACCTCTTTGTTTCTGTTTGTTTCATTTTTGTTTTTGCAGCCTTAATGGAATATGGCACCTTGCATTATTTTACCAGCAACAAAAAAGGAAAGACTACTAGAGACAGAAAGCAAAAAAATAAGAGCTCGGTATGTTATAAAAATCTGTATTTTATAAACATCAACTTATTATAATAGAGATGGTGTTCTGAATACTCATGTTATACTTGCTTAGACAAATATGGATTCTTGAAGTACCCAACAAAAGATAAATAACATTAAGATGACACCGGAGTACCTAACATGGCCTACCAGGAGAGGTATATTGATAGTGCCCCTTAGAAAAGACTCTAAATCCCCTTGTAAAGGGTGGTTTCTTACATTGTGGATTTTCCCCAACTGGTAGATTTTTTGTACCCCCCAAATTATTTAAGATCTCTCTTTGATGCTACTTTTGTGTTAGGATTTTCACTTCTAACAAAAGGTGGCCCACAAAATTACTTGATTTTTAGAGATAAAGAACCCTCTTTAATATTAGTATTCAGCTGTGTTTGAAAGTCATAGCTATGAAGTGTTTTTGATTCGCCTATATTTGTGCTCTCTTACTCCCCCTTCCCTATCATGTATCTACCCCAACATACATCACATCAAATTGATATATTAGAAGTGGCTCTATTAATTTCAATATACTTAAGTATTGGATGACCAAATATAATCTATTATAATGGCAATTGTAACAACCTTCAAGTAATATCCAGCACTTACTGAGTATGCCAGGTATTTTATGTGCATGATTTCATTTATGTTCCTATGAGGACAAGTTCAGCGATTTGCAGAAGGACAGACAGCCTTAGGAACTGAAGAATCCAAGACTCAAACCTAGGTGTTTTTTGGTGCCAGAGCTGAAGCTTGTAATCACTCCTTGGTGTTTCCTGTTCTTATAGGAAATCCTCTTTTGCTGATTCCAGGAAATGTTTTTTTTTTTTTTTTCAAAGTGGATTTGTTCCCAAATACCTACATTAACGAGAACAGCTATCCTGAATGGCAAGCTTGTAAGCCTACCATAGAGCATATATAATAAGTCACGGAGTTTTCTATATTATCTCCTAACTTAGCAAGTTCTAGGATTCAATGCTTTTCTCCCCTCCTCCCATTTTTCATTAATTTCTTTATCAAACTTTGACATCATTTTCAATTGTATTTTACTTTTCATATTATACTCCAAGGACCAAACCCTATGTGTATTTGCTTTCAGTTTCCCGCAATATTCCAAGAAAGTGGAGCACATTGATGGCAGTACACATTTGATAACCTACATTGCAGAATTAGTCTGTGACTTTCTCAATTTGACTTATTTTAGCTTACCCATAGGACATAATATAACCCCTGAATGGATAAACCATCAGGGAGCCATAATGTCAATGTTAATATCCATTTGCTAAATTTTTAGGTAAAGAAAAATGCAGGTTTTCTACCATTTTCCTTTAATCAAAGCCAAGCATCCTCTCTGGATTTTCCATTTCATCATTTACTCATCCATAGCTATGTTCAATGACTACTTTGAAAATTTTACTTCTGGAAATTGAATAAAAGGCAGGAAATCTATAATCTCACATAGATTCTCTAATTTCATTATAAAATATACAATGTAGCGACTCTTATTATATTATCAAAGACACTCAACCAAAAAGTGGCTACTCTACGACTATAGCGAATCAGTTTGGCTATCACATTCACTCAGTAAACTTAACCATTGGAGTGCAAATTTTAAAATTATGATTTTTTAAAATAATTCATTCACCAAATATTTGTTAGGGACACCCATATCCTAGGCAAAGTTCTAGAATGTAAGGGAAAAAAATCTATACATTGGGTATTTAAAATTTAGCATCAGGCCCAGGAGGCAAAATAATAAACATGAAAAAATAAGGAATAAAAATTAAATAAGAGCTTTGAAGCACTAAATTTCAAACATTAAAAGTTAAATTGATATATATTGTTGACTACCTAGGTACAAAAAATATTTTTATTAGAGCTATCCAGAATAAAGTTCTGTAGTCTCTCCTTTCTGTTCAGTTATGTGATTTATGAGCTCTTTTAATAGTAAATGACATTTTGATTGAAAAACCAGGATCAGTAATCAAATCTGACTGCCTGCTTGGTTTTGTGTTCAACCATATGGTCTTGCTAATTGAGTAAATCAGATTGCACTTTCATGAAGAATAAACAGCTTTGCTTGTTGTCTCGAGTGCTCTACTTAATGGTTTTGTGGAGTCTGTTCTTTCTTCTGCCAGCCAGGACAAAAAATTGCATAACCTAGACCCAGAAGTCTTGAAAAATCTTGGCTTTACACCTTTTCAAATGTTTCTGTTGTTGTTGTTGTTGTTGTTGTTGTTGTTACTGTTCTCATCTTCCTGTTTTTCTTTTCCTTCCTCTTGCTCTTCCTCCTCCTCCCCTCTCCCTCCTCCTCCTTCTCCCACTTCTCCTCCTTCTCCTTCCCCTTCTCTCTCTCTTCCTTCCATACCCCCACTTTCTTTCATAAACTCAAAATTCTGAGTAGTTTAAAACATAGCATTTTTCCCTTTTTGTTCTCTGAATGACTTACAGGAACAGTCAAGTCAGAACCAAAGACCTCGACTAGAGTCACTGAAAGATCAACATGTCTATTATTAAGCAAAACCAAAATCCCCTTCTTGAGGTCTCTTTGCTTAACTGAGAATCTCAGATTATTTCAATTTATTTAAAAAAGCGATAATATTTGAATACAATAGATTTTTAGCTCCAATGACCCTCTTAAAAAACAAATTAATAAAAATACTTTTTACCTTACTCTCCATGTGATATATTAGGCCTTTTCTCTATTTCCCTTCCTTTTTCTGTTCTCTCTTTCTCTCTCCCCCTCTCTCTCTCACTCTCTGTGTCTCCCCCTTTACCTCCCATCTTCCTTCCTTTCTTCCGCCCCCTGCTTCCATCTTTCCATATCTATTTCTTTCCTCTTTATTTTTTTTTATTGTGAATATCATTGACATTTTAATTTGGCCCATATTTCCATCTCATATAATACATATTATTGTGTTTTTACTCATACTCATTAAGAACATGCTTCAGGTGTGTTTATGTCAACATCTGTTTTTTGTTTTTTTTTTAATCTAAGTTAAGAGTGTTGTGGCATGGAATCCAGACTCTACGAAACAGGTAAAGGTCATAGAAATACAATTGTGGTAAGCCATTCATTATTAACTAAAGAGTAGTTCGTGTTGAAACTAGAATATTCATCTCATAGATGATTAGAAATCTCAGAAAACCATGTTATACCTATATCAGGGGCCTGGTATACCCATCTGAGGAGAGACTTACTTATTTGTAATCTCTTAATTTGGTTAAAGTATGCAATCATGGAAATGTATTTCACCGATCATGGACAAGGCACTTTGGAGAGAAAAAACAATAGAATGTGTTCTTTGCTTTCATAGATCTTAAATGCAGTTATGGAAAAATATAATATACATGTAAACATAAGATAAAGTATAATACAAATTAAAAATAAAAATAAAGATAATAAGAGAATTAGCTCAGAAGACTGGGTTCAAATACTTTTTCAGAAACAGTGTTTTCTATAGTAAATATATATTAGCATATTTTAAAGGAAATGTTCATATTGAAATAGAGACAAGTACCATGAAGCCTGACCTATGTGGTTTATCCCTCGCATTGAGGAAATCCAGAAACACCAGGTGATGTGGTCTGTGAAACACTGACTTCAGCACACAGTGCTGAGAGGAGGTTATGTTAATGTGAGTCACGATGGAGTGGGTGGTTTCCTTTCATTTCAGGTGTAAATAACTCACTCAGAAAGTTGTAAAGTAATGTTTTCAAAGGGGATTTGACAGAGAAAAATTCATAGGAAGTGTGATGTCATCGAATTCGTTCTTTCAAGAGTAAGTTACAAAGTTCAGGAGAACAAATTAGGAAGAATATTTAAGATAGAGAAAGAACCATGTGAGCCAAGATGAGTCTTATGTGAGAATAAGATATAGATAGACTTATGAGACTTATGAGAATAAGATATAGGTAGACTGATATATGTTCCAAGCTGTATTGTCCAGTGCAGTAGCCATTGGCCATATATCGCTAGGTTGATTTAAATTGATTAAAATTAACCCAAATTTAAAATTCAGTATCTTAGTATCATTAGTCATATTTCAAGTGCTCAATAGCTGCATCTGACTAGTGAGTACCATGTTGAACAGTGCAGACACAGGACATTTTTGTCATCATAGAAAATTGTACTGGACAGTGCTGGTCTAGAAAATAGGAATCTTAGGAAAGAAAATAACCTAGGTTGAGGATAGAAAAGTGGTATATGGCCAAGTTGTGGAAAGTCTCCAGTACCAAGCTAAAGAATTTATATTTTGTACTGTCAGGACTGTTAAGCCATGAATGTTTTTAGGCAAGATGGCATATTTGTATCTATGTTTCTGAAAGACGATTAGAGGTAGCCTGGAATATACACTTGAATGACAAACAAGGCAGGGAGATAAATTTGGAAACTACTGCAATAGTTCAAGAAGTAATATATCACAGAGAGCAGGACCCAGGATATTAGAGTGAAGATAATGTGTGGGAAAGTTTTTGTTTGTTTTGCCCATAATCCCCACCCCTCAGCTCCTTCTCTTCAAATAAATGATCTTATTTTCAGTTAGTACATATCTATATAAATAAACATTCATCTACCTTTGAGAATACTGAGATAAAAGCCATATAAATACGCAGTTTCACAAATTATAAATCGTTCCCTTAATGGCATTTGGCAAAGCCTCTAGGAGAGATCATTTGATATTGATGAGATGTGAAATACAAGGTTATTTAAATAACTGTAAGGTGTCAGTAGGTGTGGGATGTTGTCAACAGACGGCATAGCCATTTAATATCAGCTGTGACAATGGTCATATAAAGATCCTCGGGAGGTATATAAATACCAACAACAGTAGCTTTTTGTTTTTTTAACTTTGATTTCCAAATAACACTCATATTTCTCTACCTACTTAAACCATCATAGATTATTATAGCTGAAAGGGACCAGATTAGTCACAAGTGAAAAAAAATCTCATTGAAAAAATTAATTTTAGGAGTGCCTGGGTGGCTCAGTCAATTAAACATGGAACTCTTGATTTCGGCTCAGGTCATCATCTCACTGTCCATGGGATGGAGCGCCATGCTGTCAGCACAGAGCCTGCTTGGGATTCTCTCTCTCCCTTTCTCTCTGCCCCTTACCCACTCGTGCGTGCATATGCTCTTTCTCTCTCTCTCTCAAAAAATAAACTTAAAGGGGCGCCTGGGTGGCGCAGTCGGTTAAGCGTCCGACTTCAGCCAGGTCACGATCTCGCGGTCCGTGAGTTCGAGCCCCGCGTCGGGCTCTGGGCTGATGGCTCAGAGCCTGGAGCCTGTTTCCGGTTCTGTGTCTCCCTCTCTCTCTGCCCCTCCCCCATTCATGCTCTGTCTCTCTCTGTCCCAAAAATAAATAAACGTTGAAAAAAAAATTTTTTTTTAAATAAATAAACTTAAAAAATTAAGTTTAATAATAGGTGCACAGTTGAACAAATCAAAAAGTATAAAATGTACAAGTGAAGAATAAAATTCTGTACCGTGAACACTTGCTCCTAGTCTTTAGAATTAACCACATTTTATCATTTTGCTCTTACTTTCCTCTGATGATTATTATTTCCATTATATATCCGATTCTTAAGGTACCAAGTTTATTAAAGTTGTGACTCTTTGGTATAAAAGAAAAATATAGCTTTCCCACCATCTCCATCTTATGCTTTCCTTTAATATTTTATCTTCCCTTTAATAACTATTGTTGACTACTTCTCAAATTTCAAATAATACACTTAAATATCTACCTTTTAATTCATTATCACTAATTATAATGCCAATCTGATTATTATTTTGGATAGTAAATCTTTCTCTTTCTGACCTGAAAATTTTCATCTCATCTCTTTTTCCATGGTGTTAAAATTTCTGAGGGCCAGTACACTCTCTGTTTTTTTACCTCATTTATTTCATTACTTAATATTCCCATCTTCTATTTCTGAGAATTTCCTTGATTCTTTATTTCAATTATTTTCTGTTTTCTCCTAAATTCCTCGTAGAATTCTTATTAGATACATGTAGGCCTCCTAGGTTAATTATCCATGTGTTGCAGATACTCTTTTTTTAATCCTATTTTTTACTATCCTATTTGTTATTGATACATTCTTTGTATATTTTGGGCAACTTCCTTCCTTAAGATTTTATTTCACAATGTTTTAGATTTTTTTTTTCCTGAATTTACAATGTTTTCCTTAATTTCCGAGAGCTTTTATTTTCTAACTGGTCTCTATCCTGTTTTCCTTAAATGGATACAACTTATCTCTTTAAGTATTTCTGAGTGAACTAATGCAAAAGATTAATATTCTCTTATGTTTCCTGAATTATTAGAATCAGTAATTCTAGCTGTTCATCTCCATGTTTTTCTTTTGTAGTGTTAGTATCTTGAAAGTTCACCTTGGAAGTTCTTGGCGATTTTTCTCCAATAGGCCCTGCAAGCTTGGCATGTCATTCTTGAATTTCCAAGTGTCAGATTTCACTTCCGTGGTGGGGGTGGGGATGGGGACCACGACATCTTAGTGCTTCCAAACATGCACACATACACTCTAAATGATGATGAGGGTTTTACTAGGACATTCCAATACCAACTTCAGGAGCCCTAATCCTCCCTGGAGTGGCATGAGATGATCTGATGGTCGAAGTTTCAAGGTTCTAAACGTGAGCAGACATCAACCTGTGTGCATCTCTACTTTCTACATGCATGGATGAGTGATGGTTCAGACCGCAGTAGCTATTCCGGAGATGGGCATTTCACAAAGGCCATGTTTTCCATCCTGTTTTATCATTCCCATTCTTCCTGCTTTAGAGGAAGCATCTCTGAAGCTTTGATGGGAAGAACAGCTCTTCCCCTCATGCTTCCATTTCCTGAGCCTCTTCCAAAATGTGGCTTCCTTTGGTCCACTTCGCTTGTTGGCTTGTTTTCACCTGTTCTTTGTCTTTCAGGAACAGCACAAACTCTGACATGCTGATTGGCCACTCAGCATCACTAAGATCCATCTCATGTCTGTTGTTAACACTGATGTGGATTTTTGTAGGTTTTGAAATGGATTTTATAAAAGTACGGTGTCTTGAGAAAACCTGTGCTCAGGCTGGCATTCTCGCATGTAAAGTTTTAAATGGGAAATTAAGGACAGTAATATTAGTCAGTGTTTCATAATATTGATAACATGACCTAATAATATTTCATATTCACATTATTGATATTTAATAACATTAATGATGTTAGTGTATGATACAAATAATAATATATAAGCATACATAAATATAATTTGTACATAAATGTTTTATTTACTACTTAATAATATTTATTTGACATTAATGTGTCTTGATGCTTGAAATATATTTTGTATACCTATCTCCTTTATTAATATCTACATAGTGTAGTCCTTAATATATAACCAGACATACATATCTTTAATAATGAGACCGTGATCAATTTATTGTAATGTTAAGTTCAGCTATATTCTTAGTGACGTTTTCAAATAACAATATAATGGTATACTCTCAAAACTATATTATTTAAAGTAAAAAAAAGACTTTGATTATGTAGTTTATTTTTATATCACTTAACCTGATTTTTTAAATTTTTTCAATGCTTGCTATTTTGGGGGGGGACAGGACCTTTACTTGAGAAATTATAAGATGGGTAATAAAGTTGCATTTCAGATAAATGAGGATTGGAATGTGCATATTCTACTGATTAATTTTTTAGTGGTTTCCAGGTCACAATCTGTGTGTCAAAATATTTTATTTTATTGCTACTGTGTCAGCTCTTGGGATATTTTTCTCAGCACATATAAAATATATTTCTGTTCACATCCATCATTCATTAAAGTGTAGCTTCTTTCGGTTTATGGACTTGTGGTGTTTTGAGGGACAGCAGGAAACTGGAAAATTGTCCATTTAAAGTGTCACTGCAATAGAAGCTGTCCATGATTTTGAACACTACAGATTAGTCCATTTTTAAAATTAACCACTCGCAGTTTTTCTCCACCTTTGTGCACTTTAATGTTTAATCATCCCCTCATACACAACTGATATCTTCTAACAAACACACCGTCTTCCTATTTATGGCAGTGCTGAGGGATGTTTGGAATGTATTTTGTGCCATATAACCTTGAAATTGCCTATTAACAAAGTTGTATTTAGTTTTTTTAACGTATTTATTTATTTATTTTGAGAGACAGAGCGTGGGCAGGGGAAGGGCAGAGAGAGAGGGAGACACAGAATCCAAAGCAGGCTCCAGACTCCAGGCTGTCAGAACAGAGCCTGACGCAGGGCTCGAACTCCCGAACTGCCCCGGTGCCCCAAACAAACTTGTATTTTAATCAGTTTCCACTCTGATTAGCACTTGAACATATGTTATTTAAGTACTAAGTGACAAAGAAATGAATACCGACTTGCCTCATTTTGTATATAATTTTAGTGCTCCATTAAAGTTTCAGAGTCTTAGTCAAGTATCCCCAAGTGTCAACCTGAAAAGATATGTCATTAACATTTAATAATATACTGCTTCTGCTTTTTGTGATACATCCAGGCAAGTGGAGTCATGAATTGATTTGTGTTTAGGGCATTGCTCCTTATCTTTAGGCTGCACATTTTGTTTCTAATATTATGACTTGTGTGATGCATTTATCTTTTTAAAATATCACTCTATGTAATTATTTGCTACTTTTTACATCTACTGAATTTTAACATTTAGTAGTTTGGTTTCTATGTTTCTGGTGAAATAAAATGGATTTTAGTGTAGGTCCAAATTTTTTTTAAATTCTCTTTTGTTTAATTTTTAAAATCTTTTCCATACAATATTTAATATTCAAGGCTTTGAGATTTGTCTCTTTCAAAATGCGGGATGAAAAAATGTAAACATTTTCATTAGGAAGAATTTAGGATCAGGTTAAAATAATTTTTGTGATCTCAGCATTATATTTAGTGTTTAGGTAATAAAATCAATGATTCTTACAAGTTGTAGGATTCACATTTTAAGATAGTCCCTAAATATGGAGCAGTTCTGAAGGAAGAGTTATGAAAACTGGAATCTTCATTAATATTTTAATTGCTGTTTTATTCAAGGGTTCGTTAATTTTTTTCCAGTAACATTAAAAAATTTTTTTGACATTTATTTATTATTGAGAGACAGAGAGAGAAAGAGCATGAGCAGGGGAGGGGCAGAGAGAGGGGGAGACACAGAATCCAAAGCAGGGTCTAGGCTCTGAGCTGTCAGCACAGAGCCTCTTGGGGGCTCAAACTCACAAACCAGGAGACCATGACCTGAGCCAAAGTCAGAAGCTCAACTGACTGAGCCATCCAGGTGCCCTTCCAGTAACATTTTTTATAAGGTCCATGTTGTTGTTGTTACTGTTATTGTTGCTTAGCATGTCTTTTATACCAAATTGTGATATGTCTCCCACAGGCATCAACACTAGCAATGGCAGTAAGATTACCTATTGGCAGCTGAATACTTGTATGTTTCATATTTTGCTTTGTGCTTTATGCACATCATCTCATTTAATCACCAAATGGGTCTGTGTATTACTGTGACTTTTGTACAGTAGAAGACACGGAGACAGAAGGAAGAGCACTAACAATTCCTGTTCGAGGTGACATAACTCTGCTGGGCAGAAATGGAATTGTTGACCAGACCTATCTGACTCCAACGTGATTGCTTTAATGTCTCACAGTATCCTGGACTTGCTTTATTTTAAAATATTAAAATTTTTTTAATTATATAAGTATTATTCAGAACCTGGTATCATAAAAAATTAATTTGATATTGGTCCCACATGATCCTGATAAAAGTAGCTGCTATAAGTGGGCAAGATGGAGCACTTATCATTTAAATAAGTCATGTAATATACTCATCACAGCCATCACAAAAATCAGGTGCTGATATAATTCCAACTATGAGGTTAGCTATATTGGTAGAATGTACCAAATTTTGGACACAGTTGTTCTCAAAAACCTGAGTTTTTAACTCCTGCATGTTGTCTCTTCCAAATATGATGCCTTGCGCTTATCCTCTACTACAGACCCTGTCCGTGTCTTTTTTTATTCATTCACAGTTCTTCAAAGCTTTTCTGCATTATCAAAATTCCATCTTTGCTATTTGCTCTCATTATCACCAAAATAAATAAATTATGTAATATAATAGTAGCAAACAGACACTTAGAGAATTATAAATGTTTTAGTGTAAAATATATATTTTTGTTTTAGAATTAGATTCATGGTTAACAATATTTCGGTGGGCCAGTTTTCTAAAGGTATACAATATATTGCACATTTGAGCGTTTTTTTCCCTGAAAGGTCTTTGGAATGTATAATAATATTAAGTTATGTGTTACAAAGTAAATTATAACCTAAAAACGCATTAGGATTGAACACCTCTCCGATTTCTAAAAACTAAGATTATTTTTATTGCAGAGTTTGCCTTGAGGAGCCAAACTGATCTTTCTTTATGAGATTTTTTTTTTCTGAAAAACTCATTTATTATTTTACTCAGATGTCCCCTGGACTCCATCCTGGATCCACTCTGATTCCAATGAATAGCATTTCTCTGCCACATGGAGAAGAGGATTATGGGTACCAGTGTTTGGAGGGCAAAGATTGTGCCAGTTTCTTCTGCTGCTTTGAAGACTGCAGAACAGGATCATGGAGGGAAGGAAGGATACACATACGCATTGCCAAAATTGACTCCTATTCTCGAATATTTTTCCCAACAGCTTTTGCCCTATTCAATTTGGTTTATTGGGTTGGCTACCTTTATTTATAAATTCTGTTCACTAGGCAAAAATCATAAGAAGTTTAACTAAATCCGATAAAATCTACTGCACTTCAGTAACAGGAAGTTTTAAATTTAAAATGCAGAAAACCAATGTAAAATTAAAACTATTAAAATGTAAAACTATTGAACCATTCTATGGCTTCAAAGGTAAATAAAGTAGCAGCTTTCATATTAATTTACTTAAATGTATGTAAAATAGATTAGTTGCAAAATTCAGTATATAAAATACTATTATATATTTTTACTTTAATCTTATTTATTTTACTTATATCCCATTAGGATTTTGAATTTGTTAAGTTCTGTGATTCATATTTTAAAGATGGATTACTTTAATTATTTTAATAATATTATATTTAAATATAATCTGTCCCTTTTTGTAATGGGAGCATAATCTCATGCCTAATGTTTATATAGTAATTTTTTGCTTGGAAAATATTGTTATTTTGATTTTTCTCTTACTTTTTATTTGTATGCCCTGTTTGCAATAGAGCTAGTGAAAACCATGATTTCCTGGCATTTCTATCCAGATGTTTTACTCCCAAGAACAAATTAAATTAGAAGAAAAGGCCAGTTTTTACCTTATTATAAGACCAGTTTTTAATCTGTACTTTAGTCAAGTCCATTTCCTGACACAATATTAAATAGAACTCTAGTTACATTTAGTTTTGGTGATTTACCAACTAGGATGGAAACCACCAAGGTCATTTCTTTTAAATACAAGGGGAAAATAAAATGTTATACTTATCATTTTATTCTCTGCCTCACAGCATTTATGAAGTATGAAGAAGTTAACACTGAAATGTTTGGATCTACCAAGACTGAAATTAAATACAGAAAGAATTGATTTTTTTCTTTATGCTCTACAAAAGCATTGCATTCTCTAAATTAACAAAACGTTGAAGAATAGTGCTTGTATATACTTATTGTGGATAAAGAATTATTATGTAACAAAGTGAATAACAGTTCATATTGAGGATATGGGCTTAAATATGTATCATTAATAATTGCCGGACTAAAAACATTCTAGAAATATAGTTTTAGGTGCGTGTCATATATTGTCTTTTCCAGCTCCTACGTTTGGCTCCTGTCAGTTTTACATCTTTGTTATAAATTGTTATGATGTTCTCTTTTTTAAAAAATGAAAGCAGGCTCAAAAATCATGTTAAAAGTAAAATTCTATTATAGGCATCTCTAAGGAACATGAGTGCGGGAGCCCTCTAACTTCTTAGAGATAAAAGCAGAGAAAGCTTCACTGTAGTGTAAAGCTTGTTGGTTAATAGTTTCCCAAATGCCTCTTTCATGAAGAGGAGAGTTAAATTTAGGCTTTAATCATTACATTCTTGTAAATAGTTTGGCATATCAGTTGTTTATTAAGAACCCCATACTCATTCATCTAATTTTGGGGGAAATCACCAAAGTGATCTTGGTACTAACCTTTAAAAATGGTTTCCATTGCCAGGAGCAAGTATGAGGATAAAGAGTGCTGTGATCAAAGCCTAGCCTACGGAATGTGGAGGAAGCTCACACCTGTGCATTTGACACTAGTTTTTAGTACAGAAATTCCCCCAACTGGTTAGTGAATACATGAGTGAGGCTTTGACATGGTTATACTTATCTTTTTAGAATATATAGTTTTTTTAAATCTAAATACATTTCATTGTGTGCTCCTTAGCTAAATCAGATTTTTTTTTTTACTTTGATTATAAACCTCTGAAAAAAAAGTAAGCATGAATTGACTGATAATGCCCAAAATATCCACCGACACTACCTTTTTTGAATGGAGAGCCAAATTAAATTTTGGCCATGTATATATTCACGTACAAATTATTCACGCGTTCATTTTTATAACGTTGAGTATTGATGGATATTCTTAATGTGAACATTCATTTATGGATAAATGAAAAATGAAGTATCCATGGAGAATAAAACACTTCACTAAAATGTACTATGGCTATTTCCGTGTATTAAGCTATAACCTGTTCATTTTCATGAAGGCAATTTTAATTCTGGGATTCCTCAACTCTATCTGAGCATGACTGTATTTTAAAATACTTTAAAATGCTTAATATAAATAGCTTGGATGTTCTCATTGGTGTTCCATGAACTTGGCTTCAAATGTTGGCAATATTAAGAAGCGGAAATAAAATTGATGAAAATATGAAAGATGCTTTACTATATACATTCATTGTATATATCATGGAAACAAGCACTTTGCTTTCAAAGCAAGTGGCATTTTGAGCAGTTTGATTTAAACATGTAGATCAGAAAGAGAGGTGTACAAATCTTGGTATTTCTAAAAATGAGAATAAAAAGGGGAAGATGCAGCTAGTCTCTTTTTACAAGAATTCGGGACGAACTTATTTTCAAAGGGAATGCAGTCTAATTCCTGACGGTCTCTTCCTCCAGGAAGTTTGACCATCTTGAAAAACAATTTTCGGGGGCTCCTGGGTGGCTCAGTCAGTTAAGCGTCAGACTTCAGCTCAGGTCATGATCTCACAATTCCTGAGTTCTGAGACCCGCATTGGGCTCTGATCTGACAGCCTAGAGCCTGCTTCGGATTTTGTGTCTTCCTCTCTCTCTCTGCCCCTTCCCTGCTTGCACTCTGCCTCTCTCTCAAAAATAAATAAACATTAAAGAAGAAGAAGAAGAAGAAGAAGAATGATTGATAGTACTCTCACATCAAGGGGCCCATAATTGTAAAATGTGAAATTGTATTCCAAGTCAATATTGTTGACTGTTATGGAGCCCTTGACAAGCCACTGTAAAGTCACAGAAACCATTACCAAATCACCGTCAAAAGCATTCCACATGGAGTTTTCAGACACAATTGACATGGTTCTAGTAAATACAAGGTCAGTTGTGCCTCTTTTGCGTTTGCATTTTAGAAGTGACATAACCTAATTCAAAATGTTTATGCAGCACTTTCTATTGACAAGGTCCTGATTTAGATACAGTGGGGAAGGTATAAAGATGAACTACCAAGAAACATATATGAGAGGATTAGTTACATAATTTAAGGGAGGGAGGGTAACTGGGAAACTTTCTAGAGATGGGAGCTTGCGAATTCACTATGTCAGTAGGTATGGGTAACTAGGGATCACACTCTCCAGTTGAGTAACCAACTCAATTAAAACTTCCATTTTCATTGAAAGTTAAGATGCATACGTAGACAATTAAAGATGAGGCTACAAAGGTAGGTCGGGCCCTATGGTAAAGGGGCAAGAATACAAATCTCAGTAGGCTGCATGGCATTCTAAATTCATGGAGAGTTCACAAAGATACCTAAGTACAAGAGACAGTATTAATACTGCAGAAGTTTCATCTTACCAGGGTCTGATGTTTGGAGTAGGAAAAGCCAAAGCCAGTTCTAAAGCAACTATAAAACATGCGGTGAGGGAGGATGAAGGTTAGTACTGCGGGGATAGACATTCAGGGGAGGAGGGGGAAGATAGCCCCTAAGTAAGAAAGGACAAATGGAGACATGAAGCTCTAATTAACAGGCAACATTAACAGAGTGACACCGTGTGTGTGTGAGGGGAGCAGGGGTCCTGTATTGAAGAGTACGGATATGTAAATAGATACTAAAACACTACAAGGATGCATTACAATCTTGTTTGCTGTTACTTTAAACATTTTAATCAAATGTCATTTTTTTCTATTCATCTATGTTTTTACCATATTAGGGATGAAGAACAAGAATAATCTCCTGAAGTACATATCACAAAGAAGGTCTAAGATTTATTATTATTGTTATTATTTAAATCTGTTTCTCATTACAAGGGATTTCTCTTCAGATAATTTTCTCTTCTTTCTGAGGAAAAAAAAAATGTATTTGGGCAAAGAATGGAGGAAAATGGGGACTAGAACTAGAATGCTGTGGGACCAGACAAATCCAGGAAGTTGATTTGTATTCTCAGTTTCTGAAATATTTGTCTCAAAATGAATAAATACATTTTTATTGTTGGACAATGACATGTACCTGGACCATGAATAGTTTGAATGTGAATAGTTAAGATAAGCCTGTGATAATTATAATGCAATTAAGCAGAAAGGACTAATGAACAGATTTACAGACATGGCTGACCTAAATGGAAATAGTTTGGATTTCAGTAAGTTCCTGGTAATAACAGTTATTTGAATCCATTAAGTGTATGCAGTCACTCCATATAATAAAAGTTTTATGGCTTGTGGTTGTAATGGCTCCTGTTGTCTGTCTCTGCTTTATCATTTTGGGGAGCATTTTGTGAGTGTAAGGCAAAGCTATCTCAACTTTTCAAAGTATTGTGTGCTTTCATGATCCTAAGCGCAAAAAAAAAAGTCAGTAACTTGTAATAAAAAAAAGTTACTTTCTCTTAAAATGTGTTTTATAAAAATAGTTTTCATATAGATACATCCCTTTATTGTTTTATAGTATATAATCATGACTTTAGCAATGAAATTAATTTCTGCTCAATGTTTCATATTTTTCCAATTAGGAAATTAAATGTAAGGGTTTCCCTGTGGCAGAGAGTTCTGAAAATGAATTGAACTTTAAAAAAGTAGATAAGGATAGCTCGTATTTATGCATGCTTTTCACTGCAAAGGCTATGAATTTCTGGATTCTTCTAAACAACTTGTGACTTCACCCTAATATGAACTGCCTGATATGCTTCCCCAGGTGAGTCAGTGAGAGCAATATATATTGCATGGATTGATACCCAGGCCTTTCCAAATACCCCATGTTATGAAAATGTCTTATGTTATTTGAGGAAATAGTGCAGGAAAATTAAAAGCTAGAAAATCAGCAAAGCGGGTATTTCCTGCTGCATCTTGCAGTCCTCTGTTCTCTGCCACCATGGTCCAGTACTTTTTTTTTTTTTGAAGGCTTTTTTTTATGCATCTTCCTTCAGGGCCAATGTTGTTTCCATAAAATGCTGAAGAAGATGGAGGAGGATTTTTTTTAAAGCTTCTTTTCTGTTATTTAAATTTTATTTTATTTATTTTATTTTATTTTATTTTATTTTATTTTATTTTATTTTAAATATTAAATTTATTGTCAAATTAGTTTCCATACAACACCCGGTGCTCATCCCAACAGGTGCCCAAAGATGGAGGACGATTTAATGTTACCTGAGCACCTGCCATTGTCTGGAACTTCAAGCATTATATATTAATAATATAGTATTCACAGCAAAGAGCTCTATTTCATAGATGGGAAAAACAAGCTAAGAATATTAGATTCATACTGTAACCTGAAGTTAAATGCAGGGACCTTTATCTTTCAATTACATGGAACTACTCTGATGACAAAATGCTTGTTCATATTCCAACACTAGAGCGGGTTTCCTTCTCCAAAGAGGAGTTTAGATCTAAAGCACAGCCACTCACCTCTTCAAAGCACAGAAATACCCTATAATTTAGTAGGAGCATGATCTTCATCAGCTTATTTGTTATTTCTAATGTGAACTTCATTTCGGCTGAAATGTTTGAAATATGTACTGAAAGTGTTCTGAAAAAGTCTCCGGCCATCCAGTCAAATATAATACAGAGTACTGACTTTTTAGAGTTGGCAGACGATGGTCACAGCACTGGTGATTTGAACGCAGCCTTTCCCATCCGTGTACATATCGTCTACGGTTACATTTGCACTGTAATAGCAGAGGTAGGTAGCTGTAACAGAAACCAAGTGGCCCATATAGTGTAAATATTTTTCTCTGGCACTTTACAGAGAAGGTTGGCCAACTTGTATTTTTGAATAACTTTACTTGTGGCATTTAAAAAGGGACCACATTTTAAAAAAAGGCCTTTTCTTAATTTTCTTTTTAATTTTAATTTTAAAGGAAAATAGTCTTGGCTGAGAAGAGTTTTATGGGAAATAAATGCAATTAATCGCCCTCCAGTGTACTTTAAAGTTTCAGCTCCTCTCAAAGAGACACTAATCGAAGCTATGTTCTCTTATTTAGAATTTGTAAAAAAAACATGCTGTAAATCTGTTTTATTGATGGAAATACATGCTTCCTCATAATTGTGTCAATGTTATTTGAAACAGATAAAGTAGATTAATCTAGAAAGAAGATTGCTGTTTCCGTTAAAATTGACACAAGATGCTTTAAGTAAAAGAAAAGTGATAAATGCAAATCTTAAAGTAATTTTAATATTTTCCCTCTTGAGACAACATGAAGTATGTTTCTTCATTAAAATTGTTTGTGTCAATATAAAATCTTGCTTTTAACATTTTCACAGTATTAAAAATCTAAGCAGCCCTTTCTGAATAATTTCACTGGAATAAATATTTAATTTACTTTGCACATTACTCATGTACTTTCCCTCCACATTTCAGGATGTGCACTTCAATTATTAAAATTTACATTTCAAATAGTCACAAGGAGTAGTTTGTTAAAAAGTGCACATTTTGAATAAAATAGGAAAACTTCTTTAAGATAATACTATAAGAAACTTTAAGATAATAAGAAACTTTAGTAACCTACTACATGTTGACATACTCAACATTTACCATAAACCAAATTCTTAATATTGTTTCAAGTACACCACTAAAGTTTTCTTATATACATACTAAGATTGAGATTTTTAATTATTTTTTAGCTTCTAACTTTCAAATTATTGTGCCAACATTTCTTCATTCTGATTTGTCTTTTTAAATGATTACTCATAATAAACATTTTGACAACCTCACTTTACACTAATATGAATAATTAATATTAGCCTACTGCTTTACTGCACAAGCTTCTTTATATTAATGATCTCAGCTGACCATTAGCAAAGTCTATGGGATATGAGAGACCAATAGTAAGCACTCCATTTGGCAAACAAAACAATAGTGAACCAGACACTGTGGGAGATCTAGTCAATAACACGCATCCAGCTCAAGCCTTTTTCTTATAAATTCTGTGTTACAATGTAAACTCCAAATTTTAAGAAATTTAAGAATATTTATTTTAAGAATAAATACAATATTTAAGAAATATTGTAAAAGAAATTGAACGATTTGTACAGCATGCATAATCCCACCCATCTTCCCTAACTCTGTCTCTCTTTTTGTAAGAAAATGTATTTCCACCTCAGTGTTTTTGATGTGTTTTTCATTATGGTCCCAAAAAGAGAATAATGAGATATTGGAGTTGTGTCATGTGAGAAGGGTTTAAAAAAAAAAGTTTTTTTTCAACGTTTTTATTTATTTTTGGGACAGAGAGAGACAGAGCATGAACGGGGGAGGGGCAGAGAGAGAGGGAGACACAGAATCGGAAACAGGCTCCAGGCTCTGAGCCATCAGCCCAGAGCCCGACGCGGGGCTCGAACTCACGGACCGCGAGATGGTGACCTGGCTGAAGTCGGACGCTTAACCGACTGCGCCACCCAGGCGCCCCGAGAAGGATTTAATAAAAGGATAATTTATGAAAGTATGGACAAGTATTAGAAAAGTTCCCAAGCATCTTCCAGAATCCTGAAACTAATTATAGAAGGAGGAGCTGGTGCTAAAGGACCAATGGTAGGGGAAAAGGCAGGAAGCTAGAAAGAAATATCTGTGGGCCAAAAGACATTTGACAGGCATTGTGACCTTCAGCTAAAGGACACTGACAACTCATGGCATCTTTGCTGGAGGGAACTTGTAAAATAAAAATCTCATGGCATCTCTTCCCTCTGATTTTCTGCTAGTGTTCATCATTGGCAAACTCTACTGGAAGCCAGGGGTCAAGGGCGATTTTGATATCATCCTTACAGGTCAGTTTTCTGGGATACAGAGCAGACAGCAGAAGGCTAGAGAGATTTAAAGGGAATATGGAAAATACCAAGAATAACGTTTGAGGATACAACTGGGAGATTCAGAATTGATTACAACTAATACACCTTATGGTCATATATTTATTTTCTCTCTACCTGGAAAATAAGAGGTAGAGGCACCCCAGGCAATTCTGAGGTCTGTGCTTCCCACTGCAGGGTCAGCAGCCATGATTGGGCCAGGATGTCTTGGCAAGCTAGACTCATGCATCCAGGAAGCTTCTCTGTCTCTCTGGCTCCATTTTCTATGATATTGCCATGTAAAATTTTTGGCACATTGTTGCAGTAAATTTCTAAGTATATATTTGCTCTAAGAACCAAGGACTATTTTGCTAGATTTTTTAAATTTTCATTTGTTGCCCAAGTTCCAATAATAATGTCTTCTTTTTTTTTTTTTATTTTTTGTCTCCATTGTACACTTTTTTTTCTTGACAGTTTGAATGGAGAAAGAGAAGCTGGACTAAGAACGACTAGATCTGGATATTCCTACTTCCTCCTTTCTTGCTAGGATTACAATGAAGTGACATACTTTCTGACTTTGATAGTTGTTATAAAGCAGAAGAAAATAATATATGCTGAGCTTTTACTCTGTGCATAGAATTGTTTACAAAAATTCAATCATGCATGAGTGTGCAAGTTTAAAATGTATTGACAGTATTGGCTGCTCTCACAATTGAATATTTGTGATTCAATATGAGCACACCATATAGTTCAATTCTATCTCTGAGGGATTGGTTGTAATAATTCCATTTTCATTCATGATTTTATCTATTTGGGTCATCTCCCTTTTCTTTTTGAGAAGCCTGGCTAGAGGTTTGTCAATTTTGTTTATTTTTTCAAAAAACCAACTCTTGGTTTCGTTGATCTGCTCTACAGTTTTTTTAGATTCTATATTGTTTATTTCTGCTCTGATCTTTATTATTTCTCTTCTTCTGCTGGGTTTAGGCTGCCTTTGCTGTTCTGCCTCTATTTCCTTTAGGTGTGCTGTTAGAGTTTGTATTTGGGATTTTTCTTGTTTCTTGAGATAGGCCTGGATTGCAATGTATTTTCCTCTCAGGACTGCCTTCGCTGCGTCCCAAAGCGTTTGGATTGTTGTATTTTCCTTTTCGTTTGTTTCCATATATTTTTTGATTTCTTCTCTAATTGCCTGGTTGACCCACTCATTCGTTAGTAGGGTGTTCTTTAACCTCCATGCTTTCGGAGGTTTTCCAGACTTTTTCCTGTGGTTGATTTCAAGCTTCATAGCATTGTGGTCTGAAAGTATGCATGGTATAATTTCAATTCTTGTAAACTTATGAAGGGCTGTTTTGTGACCCAGTATATGATCTATCTTGGAGAATGTTCCATGTGCACTCGAGAAGAAAGTATATTCTGTTGCTTTGGGATGCAGAGTTCTAAATATATCTGTCAAGTCCATCTGATCCAATGTCTCATTCAGGGCCCTTGTTTCTTTATTGACCGTGTGTCTAGATGATCTATCCATTTCTGTAAGTGGGGTGTTAAAGTCCCCAGCAATTACCACATTCTTATCAATAAGGTTGCTTCTGTTTATGAGTAATTGTTTTATATACTTGGGGGCTCCGGTATTCGGCGCATAGACATTTATAATTGTTAGCTCTTCCTGATGGATAGACCCTGTAACTATTATATAATGTCCTTCTTCATCTCTTGTTACAGCCTTTAATTTGAACTCTAGTTTGTCTGATATAAGTATGGCTACTCCAGCTTTCTTTTGGCTTCCAGTAGCATGATAAATAGTTCTCCATCCCCTCACTCTCAATCTAAAGGTGTCCTCAGGTCTAAAATGAGTCTCTTGTAGACAGCAAATAGATGGGTCTTGTTTTTTTATCCATTCTGATACCCTGTGTCTTTTGGTTGGCGCATTTAATCCATTTACATTCAGTGTTATTATAGAAAGATACGGGTTTAGAGTCATTGTGATGTCTGTATGTTTTATGCTTGTAGTGATGTCTCTGGTACTTTGTCTCACAGGGTCCCCCTTAGGATCTCTTGTAGGGCTGGTTTAGTGGTGACAAATTCCTTCAGTTTTTGTTTGTTTGGGAAGACCTTTATCTCTCCTTCTATTCTAAATGACAGACTTGCTGGATAAAGGATTCTCGGCTGCATATTTTTGCTGTCTAGCACCCTGAAAATCTCGTGCCAATTCTTTCTGGCCTGCCAAGTTTCAAAAGAGAGATCAGTCACGAGTCTTATAGGTCTCCCTTTATATGTGAGGGCACGTTTACCCCTTGCTGCTTTCAGAATTTTCTCTTTATCCTTGTATTTTGCCAGTTTCACTATGATATGTCGTGCAGAAGATCGATTCAAGTTACGTCTGAAGGGAGTTCTCTGTGCCTCTTGGATTTCAATGCCTTTTTCCTTCCCCAGTTCAGGGAAGTTCTCAGCTATAATTTCTTCAAGTACCCCTTCAGCACCTTTCCCTCTCTCTTCCTCCTCTGGGATACCAATTATGCGTATATTATTTCTTTTTAGTGTGTCACTTAGTTCTCTAATTTTCCCCTCATACTCCTGGATTTTTTTATCTCTCTTTTTCTCAGCTTCCTCTTTTTCCATAACTTTATCTTCTAGTTCACCTATTCTCTCCTCTGCCTCTTCCATCCGAGCCGTGGTGGTTTGCATTTTGTTTTGCATTTCATTTAAAGCGTTTTTCAGCTCCTCGTGACTGTTCCTTAGTCCCTTGATCTCTGTAGCAAGAGATTCTCTGCTGTCCTGTATGCTGTTTTCCAGCCCAGCGATTAATTTTATGACTATTATTCTAAATTCACTTTCTGTTATATTATTTAAATCCTTTTTGATCAGCTCATTAGCTGTTGTTATTTCCTGGAGATTCTTCTGAGGGGAATTCTTCCGCTTGGTCATTTTGGATAGTCCCTGGTGTGGTGAGGGCCTGCAGGGCACTTCCCCTGTGCTGTGGTGTATAACTGGAGTTGGTGGGCGGGGCCGCAGTCAGTCCTGATGTCTGCCCCCAGCCCACCGCTGGGGCCACAGTCAGACTGGTGTGTGCCTTCTCTTCCCCTCTCCTAGGGGCGGGATTCCCTGTGGGGTGGCGTGGCCCGTCTGGGCTACTTGCACACTGCCAGGCTTGTGATGCTGGGGATCTGGCGTATTAGCTGGGGTGGGAAGGCAAGGTGCACGGCGGCAGGGGGGGCAGGCTTAGCTCGCTTCTCCTTAGGTGATCCACTTCAGGAGGGGCCCTGTGGCAGCCGGAGGGAGTCAGATCCGCTGCCGGAGGTTTGGCTCCGCAGAAGCACAGAGTTGGGTGTTTGCGCGGAGCGAGCAATTTCCCTGGCCGGAACCGGTTCCCTTTGGGATTTTGGCTGGGGGATGGGCGGGGGAGATGGCGCTGGCGAGCGCCTTTGTTCCCCGCCAAACTGAGCTCTGTCATCCGGGGGCTCCGCAGCTCACCCTCCCTTTGTCCTCCAGCCTTCCCGCTTTCCGAGCAGAGCTGTTAACTTGTGACCTCCCAGACGCTAAGTCGCGCTTGCTGTTGGAACACAGTCCGTCAGGCCCCTCCGCTTTTGCAAGCCGGACTCGGGGGCTCTGCTTGGCTGGCGAGCCGCCCCTCCGCCCCGGCTCCCTCCCGCCAGTCCGTGGAGCGCGCACCGCCTCGCCGCCCTTCCTACCCTCTTCCGTGGGCCTCTCGTCTGCACTTGGGTCCGGTGACTCCGTTCTGCTAATCCTCTGGCGGTTTTCTGGGTTATTTAGGCAGGTGTAGGTGGAATCTAAGTGATCAGCAGGACGCGCGGTGAGCCCAGCGTCCTCCTATGCCGCCATCTTCCCCTCCTCCTCTTGTTCAACTTCTAGTTCAATTCTAATGTAACCACTTTTGACAAATAATCAATATAGGAAATTGCAGGTGGCCCGTTGAATAACTATGGCGGGACTAAGAGCCATGTTTTTTTATCATGACTTATGAGACAGAATGGCTTCTGAGAATAAAAAATGAGTGTGCAATAACAAATATCATGACAGTAAGAAAAGTAATTATAGTTAGCACATAATATTTACTTGATATTATCTGAAGAACTTTCTTCATAATAACTAGCCTAATCCTTAAAACATCCTAAGAAGTAGCTAGTATTATTATCCTCAATTTACACAAAGGGAAGCTGAGGCACAGGGTGGTTGAGATACTTGCCCAAAGACACAGAGAAAATGAGTAGTACAAACAGGATTAAACCCAGGCGTCCCAGCCTGTTCTCTGCATCACACTACAAAACTGTCTCTCTAGGCAGCCAGGCTCCATATACCCCCTTCCAAGCCCTAAAGTATTACTGTAAATGCATTTCTTCTGTAGTCACTGACATTGAAGGATAGAATCAGCAGGACATGCATGTCCAGAATGGGATTAAAAGCAGAAAATTTCATTAAGAGTCTGACAATCTTGAGAAACAAGATTATATATATGGATCCATATAACTGGAGAGTCAAAGGCCACAGGTTAATTCTTGTAACATAAAACTACAAGGATGCAGGGGAAAGATTTCCAAATGAAATATATATATACATATATATTTTTAATTATTTTATTGATTAAAATTACTTCCAGAATGATCCAGCAATACTGTCTATGTCCAAAAGAATTGAAAGCAGGATCCCAAATGGATTATTTGCACACCCATGTTCATTGCAGCATTATTCACAATAACAGGTGGAAACAACACGATGACCATCGATAGAAAAATGGATAAAGAAAATGTAGTATATACATGCAATGGAATATTATTAAGCTTTTAAAAAGGAGTAAATTATATGGCATGCTACACCATGGGGGAAACTTGAGGACAATATGCCAAGTAAAATAAACCAGTGACAAAAACACAAATACTGTAGATTCTATTACTATGAGGTATGTATGTATGGTGGTGAAATTCATAGAAACAGAAAATTGAGTGGTAGTTGTCATGAATGGGGGAAATTCAAAGTTGTTCAATAAGTATAAAATTTCAGTTTTGCAAACTGAAAAGTTCTGAAGATCTGTTGCAAAATAATGAAAATATAATTAACACAATTATACATTTAAAAATGATTAAACTGATAAATTTTATGTTCTGTGCTTTTACCACAATTAAATATATATCTGTTAGTAGATTGGTAGATGATAGATAGATGATAGATGATAGATAAATTAGATAGAGATGATAAATTAGTTTTAAAATCTTTTACAGAATGGATATAGATGGGTGGCATCTGGAATAGTCATTATATTTAGGAAAATTGAAACCCTTTTTGTATAGTATAAAAAGAAACAGCTTTTGAAATTATGTAGAATTGGAATAAAATTCTTGCCCTCTCTTATTTTGTGTGGCCAAGGACAGATTCCGTACACTTATAAGCCTTGCCATTTTGTTTTGACTGATTTAAGAAACATTACTTTTACAGAAACTTTTGGCATCTTTCAGATGCTCCAAAACTATTAATATCTTCCCTGATGATTATGTGAGGAGAAAGACTTATGAAAAGGAGGTTTCTTGAAATAATGACTTTCTGATCCAGGATGATAATAAGAAGCATCATTGTACCCCTGCTGAAAATGTGATGCCGATTCAGATGCCCAGTTTGTAGCCCAGCTCTATTAGCTACTGACCATAGGGCAGTGGGAAAACTGCTTAACACTTCCAAGCCACCCTCATCTCAACTATAAAACATGGACAATAAATGCGGTGACTTTACAGGCTATGTGTAGACAAGGTGAAGTGAGTGCTAAGAAAGACTATTAACAGGTCCTTTCTTCCCCTAGCCTTTCTATTCTACAGAGTCAAAAGAAGAAAATAAATATTTGTCTCCTTATACTTTTTTATAATTTAAAGATGACCACGTGAGCCAATTCCCGGATTAGTTCCATTAATTTAAAGAGTATCTGAGTATTCTTTCTGGAAAACTCCTTTTTCTGTTAAAAATTATACTAGACTGGTGTGTGCATCCAGTCCTTAGATCTGTTAGCTTTTGGCCTTTCTTTCCTTCCTCCCTTGAATTCAGACACAAGACCTGGAGGTGTAAAAGTTGATGTTTGGGAAGAACAGGGATCATTGTACCACTTCTGTGTTGCCAAATAAGCCTTGGACTTCTTATTCCAGATTTCTTGTCTTTATGAGTTAAAAAAAAATAAACCTCTATTTTTTAAGACACTGTACAGGCATATTGCAAGCAGTGAAAGAGGCAAAGGAAATAAAGCACTTATCACAGTGACTTGCCTACAGCAAATTATTATTGAGAGACATATATGTCAAGTTGAATATACATCTCATGATGCTTCTATTTCATATTCTATGATGCAAAACACATGTTAGAAGAAGAATGCATTAGTATCAATTTCCTTGTAAGTGATAATTCAATATTTTTATCACTTTATTAACTTTTGCCAATAAATACGTGATCATAAGAGGCCAATTGTATTATGGGTTTCCTCAGTTTTTTACAGGGCTGGTGTCCAATATATTTTGACCGATTAGTTGAACAGTAAGAAAGGTAGACATTCAAGAATGTACGTGAACATATGCTAAGAACTTTCAAAGGGTTTGCAAAAATAATCATTTTTGGTAAGGACTTCATTTTGCATTAAAAATTTGCATGTGCATCTATCTGGTTTGGACCATTTTAATGAGTTTAAAATATCTCGGGGGGAGTAGAGTGTCTATACCATATGCTGAAGCCTTAGTTCATTGATTAGTTTATTGAGCCGTGCTGACTTCCTAGTATAAAGCTGATTCATTTTGTGATTCATCATAGGAAAGTTAATAAGTTGAAATGCTTCTTTGACTGTTCAGAAAAATGTGTTTCCTAATGGTCTTTAAATGGTGTGGTTTTCAACCATGACCCACTCTCCTTAAACTATCAAGCTGAAAATTAAAATAACATTTAAAGTTAAGATGATACATTCAATGAAGTAATGATGTGACTGACTCTTTGCAAGTAGCATATAAAGCAAATCATACTTGCAGAGTTCCATTATTTACTGAATCAATTGCACGGTGGATTGTGTTTTCCAGAAAGAGGTGTAACAACATTTACAATGCACATGCTCTTTTTACAATGTGATTTTGACCTTCCTCCAATTAAGAGGTAAGACTTATGTTGTTTCTTTATAACCTAGAAAGGCTTGTAACTCTAGTGGAAGTAATGATGTGAGCATTCCAATGTTGGATTGTGAAAAGAATATAACTTTTACCTAGTTCTTTTGGGGTACTTGGTCCTACAACCTAGCTAGTCTGCTGTGAAGAAGCCCAAAATAGCCTACACAGAGAAATCACATGGAGAGATAATATGCGGGTGGTCTAGCCCTTAGTCCAGCTAAGGTCCCAGCTGACAGCATCAAATTACTAAACATGTGACTGAGATGTCAACAGATTAATTCCTGTCCTCATTGAATCGCCTCTATCCAATCTTCTTCCCTGAGGTTCCAGACATATTGGAATCAAGACAAATAATCTCCATTGTGCCATATCTGAATTCTTACTCTACAAAAACTGAGAGCATATTAACATGAATGTTTCATGCAGTAAGCTTTGAGGTATTTTAAGCAGTAATAGCAACTACTGAAACTTTTCTTCTTTAGAAATCATGTAGCTATGAGTGATAGAACCTAGGATTCTCACTATATCCTCTCTCCAATTATTCTGAATAATGTGAACCTCACAAATTCAGGGATATGTATTTATCTTTTAATTTAAATACCCTCTAGGCCAGGTGGATTATCTAAATATACAATTTCTGAAACAACCTACCCAATACTGGTATTGGTAGATAGCGTAGCCACCCTAAAGCATATAGTTTAAGTAAGGCATTTAAATTAATATTTGCTTCAATATTCTGGGAAAACCTATATATACTATACACACTACATACCTATTGTTTCTACCTTCAGATTTCTTTCTTTTTTTTTTAATTTTTTTTTACATTTATTTATTTTTGAGAGACAGAGAGAGCATGAGCAGGGGAGGGGCAGAGAGAGAGGGAGACACAGAATCTGAAGCAGGCTACAGGCTCCAAGCTGTCAGCACAGAGCCCAACGCGGGGCTGAAACCCACGAACCGGGAGATCATGACCTGAGCCTAAGTTGGACGCTTAACCGACTGAGCCACCCAGGCACCCCCAGATTTATTTCTTTATAGCTCTACTCATAAACACTATCTTCATTACATCTCTTGAACTCCTAAATTGGCTCAAGACTCTGTTGTTACCCTTTCCACCCTTATTCATTACAATCTATTCTCCACACAGCAATTTGAGGATTGTTTGTTAATATAAATTCATTAGTTACTTATTTACTAGAAAGTCCTTTAATATATGGCCTTGCCAACAAGGCCAAACTAAACTATACAAGATTATTTAGTGCCATTTCAAAGATGCCGGGATATTCACAACTAAGAACTTTAAGTATAATTTATTATTTCTGTTTAGATCATTCTTTCCCTTACAGTTTGCTTTGTTGGCCCTTTGTTATATTTTAGATCTAAGCTTAATTGTAATCTAAAGGAAGCATCCTCTGACTTTTCTATAAATGTGGACTCCCACCATTATTTTCTCTTCTCTACATCTGACTGATCTGAGTCCATTTATTCACTTTATAGCACTTATTATAACAAGTAACTTTTATAAATTTATACACAAATATTGATTGATTAATTGATTGTTTTCTGTGATGTAAATTTCAGGAAGTCGGGGGCAAAATAGCTACCACATAAGAGGAAATCAATAACTATTATTTGAAAAAAATATTGAAATAATGATTTAAACAGAGAAAAGTTGGAGTGTCTAGGTGGATCAGTCAGTTAAGTGTCTGACTCTCGATTTCAGCTCAGGTAATAATCCCACAATTGTGAGATTGAGGCCCATCTTAGGCTCCACACTGAGCATGGTATCTGCTTAAGATTCTCTCTCTCCCTCTCTGTCTCTCTCTCTTAAAATAAATAAATAAACAAACAAAAACAAAGAGAGAAAAACTATAATCATACTCCAAGTTGAATACAACAAATTTGTGAAAAATTAAGTATGGAATGCAAGATATAGTCAGTCAAGTAAATAGACAATATTTAATGTTATCATCATCAGCTAGAATAAAAGAAAACAGACTGAATAAAAATTCAGACAAATAATATAGCATGTGCAAGAAAACTGGAAAAGAAAATAATAAAGACAGAAAATTATAAAGTGATAAACATGACATGAATTTAATGGATTAACACAAGCAAGCAACTAAAAAGTAAAGATGAAAAATCATGGTTAAATAAGTGAGAATAAAGAAGATAATTCATGTAATCAATATTGGAAATGTAAGGAAGATGAAACATCAAAGACTTGAGACATCTTAGAATACTTTGTACAATTACACAATAGTAACAGGGCAACAAGAACTACCCAAGATTGACATGGAAATATTAACTATTGAAATAACAATGGGAATCAAGAATGAAAGGCACTAGAGCCAGAGAAATGTAACAAGGAACTATTTTACATTTAAAGGAAAAGATTAGAAATATTTTTTTTTAATTTCTCAATTAAACTTTCCCAGAAAATTTGTTTAAAATCTGAGAAAAGAAAAAGAGGAACTGGTAAAACTATAGCCCTGTTGCCTAAGTGTTAGTAATACATTTTATATAAAATTCTAGCCAATAAAATTCAGCAATCATAATTCCATGACTGACAGAAAATGCTGGCTACATATCACTAAGATCTTCTGAAATGATAATCCAAGAGGGTTGTGATCACCAATATCTCACAGAAATCGTAAAGACATAGCTAAAATATATTATGATACATTCCTTATGCATTTCTATTATAGATGTGTGTGTGTGTGTGTGTGTGTGTGTGTATAATATGTATATAAATAAATACATTATTTCACTTAATTTCTGCAGTTTCCCTATGAAGGGAAATGAAGTAGTGCAGGTTTTGGTGCTAGAATTTTCTGTTCATATCATGTTGTTGGTAAATGGCAGAGTACGACTTGAAGTTCGATTAGCCTGACTAATTACAGTGTGTGTGTGTGCGTGTGTGTGTTTCCTTCCTTCACAGTTTGATATAGAGAAAAATGAAAGAAATGTGGTTACCTCTATGAAAAGCAAAATAAATTAACAATCAAATCACAGAAACATTAGGAACAGTGGCTCTCAATGTGAAATATTATAAACACCATGGATTTTTTCCCCAGATGGTATTGTTTTAGAATAATATTTCCAGCTTGCTGAAGTACCACAAACACAAACATGTTCTCATCTCAAAAGTACATTAACAAGTAATAAAAGTGAAGTGAAAGTAATAAAGTAAAGCCAAATTGCCCTCAGAATTGATGAGAGCACCTATTAATGAAATAAGACTTTTAAATGCCATAAAAATAACAAGTAACAAACTTAAACTTTTCTAGTAAATTGTAAAAAATGGAAATAATCAGGCTGTTTGTGATAATCATTAAGTGCTTGAGGAATATTGCTATTGTTTTAATGCCTATTTAAATTGATTGGAATCTCAATGTGATTTCTTTGGCAATGGATTTCAGTGTTCACAAACCATCCATAACAAAGAAAAAAACCATGGACTCAGCTTTCCTCTTCTGCCTGTATCAACTTTCCCATGGATCACTTAAAATTTTCAGTTCTACTAAATATAGAAATCCTTCACTAAATATTCAACGTTGAATTTAAGTGGACATTTACTCAAGGGTATATTAACAAATTTCAAGTTTGAAAATGTTTTCTGTTATATTTGTTTTGTGAAATTCTGACTATAATTCTAAAGGTAACCATTTGATATATATTACACCTAGTCATTTCATATACCCCAGGAAAAAAGGTGCAATTAGAGTCAAACAGACCACTATCCATCTACTCTATCCAATCACATTAAATAAATTACTTGAGTTTTCCATTTACCAGTCTGGAACAATTAGATACAGTCCAAGTGTTTTGAATCTCATCTTTAATATCTGAATCAAAAGTCCTTCCAATGTATGAAAAACCATCTGTTACTCACTTCTGTTTCAGAAACTTCTTCCAGACACACTGCATGACATCTATTCGTCTTGAGAATTAGCATGGAAATATTTGGAGACATAAGATCTAACATTAGAAATTAAAAACCATCAAGCAATTTCAAATACAGTTGATGGTATTAAGAGTAACAAGACAGCCTCATCTCACCAGAGAATCAATGTTTTTTCTCCCTGGTACTGGTTTCAAACTACAGGTGTATTCTATCCATTTTTTAATATGACCTTTTTGAAGTAATGTATGTGTACAGGGTAGGGTAGTACATGTAAATGTATGGTGGGATGGTTGGTAGTTCTCTAAGAAAAAGAAAGCCATGATGGGATAAGTTTTGTAAAATATTTATTAGGAGGGATGCTAGAGGAATTACCATTACCATTTCTACCTTGTATGGTTTTTTAAAAATAAAAATTAGATATAATGTAGTTAAATGGTATATTTCTACACCTAGGTTATCAGTAAATGTTATCAGTTTCTTAATATGGAAATGATATCTATAGATATCTATATCTATATTTATCTCTTGACTAAATTTACCTCATTCCTAGGCAGTATTCCATGACATTCCCATCATTTCAACAATAGAGGAGAGATCTCATCTCTGGAAACTTCTGATAAATATTCAAACACCTCTTCATAATGGCAGAAGGCTTCCAGGGAATTGTCACTGCCTTCCTTCCACTGGCATGGATATGTTTATCTGAATTGTAATATCTACTTGCTTTTTATGTGTTTTACTGTTTACAAGGCACCTTAGGGAACCTTATTTCATTTAATCTTCAAATATTACAAATACAGCTACAGAGAATTACTTAGCCCCACCACACAGTTAAGAAAACAAGAGCTAGTTGTTTTCTGAAAGTTAGGGAAGTAGTCAATGAAGGCCAAAGATTTGAGATCTTTCAAGGCTAATTCCAGAGTTCTTTCTGCCACGACACCATTCCTTTCTGATTAGTGACTTTCACTTTGTCCAGCCCAGAAAAATCTAGCTTTGTGGGATGTGAGGAAGGAGACAGAGGATTCTGGCTGAGATAAGGGACTGGGCCCACAAGAACAAGCATCCTTTGTTAAAAGACTGAGGTCATTTGGCCTGGTGGGCAACAAGGAAGCAGAGTGACGAAAAGCTGAAAGCATTGAGAAGTAGAAAAGGAAGACTACAAACTTCCCTAGGTGTGGTCTACCTATTGCCACATAGGAGATTCAGTACATTTCCCCAAGAAATTCTACAAATCTAATATTGTAATAAAAATATTACAGTGTTGAATAGTCACCATATATGTCATAATTAAACTATACCAACTAACTTGATTCATGAAATAATGTTTTGATATTTAATTTTAGAGCTAAGAAGATTGGAATTTAGAGAGGTTTGGTGACTTTGATAGAACTCATCAGCCAGCAGTTTCCAGATTTGAAAACAGAACCAGCTATTGACAATCTATTCGTGCTTAATTTTCTCTACATAAATCTCAGTGAACCGTGCTTGTCATGTGTAAGACATTTTGGTCCTTTGAGTCCTAATGACAACATTAAGAATAGAATTAAGAATAATATTTAAATAATATTATAATTCCTATGAAACATGAAGTACTAGGTAAAAGGGAAATCATCTGAATAGACAGATTTCACTTTTCATGATGCTGCATGAGTATCTTTATTTCTACATATCTAGAATCAAAACGGAATTGGTTTTGACTGAATTTTAGTATTTTGTCTTTTCAAGAAAATCTTAAAACATGTTACATATTCAGGTGTCTGGGTGGCTCAGTCAGTTAAGCGTCCAACTCTATTTCAGCTCTAGTCATGATCTCACAGTTCATGAGGTCAAGCCCCACCTTGGGCTCTGTGCTGATAGCATGGAGCCTGCTTGGGATTCTCTCTCCCTCTCTCTCTCCCCTCCCCAGCTCCTGTGCTCTCTCTCTCCTCTCTCTAAATAAATAAATAAACTTTAACAGCAACAATAACGAAACCATGTTACATGTTCAATAATGAGAGATTTTCATACAGATTATTTCTTGTTTATCAATTATCGTACTGAGCAAGCAATAAAAATAAGTTTGGGAAGATTAATTAATTATAGTTATACTCCAGTAATTTATATAAAACCAAATTTGTGGCTTACCATTAATTCATTGGGGGTATAATTATTTAACAGTGTTGCTAGAAGAGTTAGCAGGAGAAAGAGCCTAGTGAGTAAAATATGATTTATTGATTTTAGTATCATTTTTTTGCAAAGGAATTCATGGGAACATGAAAGCATTAACATAAGGCCAGAGCAGTATTTGCCTACAAAAATAGTGCTTATAGGATTTTTGGAATAACTACCTGAACATCAAGAAATGTTACTTATGAAAGTCACTGCTTATAATATATTTCACTGCAGAAAAACACCTCACTATCAATTTAATCTACACAATGTTAGTAAAATGTACTGACTTTTTTCTGATAACATTTACAAAAAGATGATTTACACTGTTACAAGCTCAGTTAAACTAAAAAAGAGAACTGAGCCATCAGTGATGGAGTAACCCATTCAGGCAACAAACCAAAATGAAAGTGTTAAATCTGTAATTACTTACTGCTATAATTTATTTTATTTTATTTTATTTTATTTTTTATTTTATTTTATTTTTGACAGAGAGAGAGAGTAAAGAGACAGTGAGCACAGGGTAGGGACAGAGAGAGGGAGAGAGAAAATTCCAAGTAGCCTCCATACTGTGGAGCTGAGCCTGACATGGGGCCCAAACACATGAACCATGAGATCATGACTTGTGCTGAAATCAAGAGTTGGGCACTTAACCAACTAAGCCACCCAAGAACCCCTACTTACTGCTACAATTTAAGCAAAAGTTTGAAACTGGAAAAAGTTTCCATCCCCCCATTCCATTTCCCCACCTCAAACAGCACACCCGTCCAGTGTCAGGAGAATAGACAAAGACATTGGGGTTGGGTTGGTTCACTGTTGAGGAAGCCCTGAACAAGAGGTGCTGGCAGACTTATGGACTTGGGATTGGGGGAGAGACCAAAGAGGAAGGGCTAGGAGTGGAAAAGTACTGGGTCAGCCTGAGTAAATGTGCCATCAGGTTTTCTTCCCCCTTCCCCCATAAGGAGGCCTCAACAGAGGCACTCAAAGACCTCTGCCCCAGGCCTCAAGATAGAGACATAAGGAAAGAAAGTCCTATAGATAGGAATGTACATATGAGAAGAGAATGTACATATGAGAAGAGAATGAGAAGTGGGTCCTGAGCTCTTGACTTCCCTTCCCCCCAGTGGCTGCAAAATAGTGGCTGTGCCCCAAATCTGCTATGGAGTCTGGTGTCCCCATAAGGTCTGCCATGTAAAGCATTTGTAATTACCTGTGGTTGGGTCTGAAAAAATCACACAGGTTTGCAAACAGAAGCCATATTCCTCATACATATTTCTCTCTTTCTCCTTGTGGAGGCAAAATATACTCCATTTCTTTTTAATTCTAAAAAAATAAATGATAATTCATGATGAGTGCAAATAATTATTCTTTATTTTCAAGACATATCTTCATTTGTCAATTGTTGCAACTATGGTACTTGATAGGTCTGATTAAGGAACTTTAATCCTCTGTTCTGTTTTTAGGGGATAGGAGTTGGTACTTAGGTCTTAACCATTAGACCATTTTCTTTACTAATTCACTCACATCCTAACTGATTTCATCCAGTAAACATTACTTAATGCTAATGAGTCCCCAATTCATATCTCTTCCTTGAACTCTATACCCAGCTACCAAATTATCATATTTTGTTGGTTCTCCAGTAGACATCATCCTCTTGCCACAAGCTCTTGAGTTCCATCTCCTTAAACATGCCCCTCCTTTAGTCCTCTCCCTATTAATAAAAGATATCTGCATCCTTCTGGTTAGTTGCTCAGGCTCAGTTTGGGCCTGACCAAACATTTAGCTTAGGCACAAATCATGCTGGTTCTTCCTAAAAACATGTCCAATTTATGGTCACTTTCTGGTTCTTCCAAAGCTCTTTCCATGGTGACAAGTTACTATCATATCTTGCCTGGATTGAATAGACCCTTCATTTGCCTCCTCTGTTCTCCACACACCACAGAGTGATCCCTTTGAAATGTATGTAAGACAGATCATGCAAGTCCTCTGCTTGAAATGTTTTCATGGCTTCCCATCTCTATCAAGTAAAAATCCAAAATTTTCAAGCCATAAGGTTACATGAACTGAGCTGGTATTACCCTCCAGACTTTATCTACTTTAACCCTCTTCCTCTTTTTTCCCCACCTCAGCTGCACTGGTTTCCTTGCAGTTTGCTCAAATACAACGTGCACACTCCAGGCCATACTTTGTACTTGCTGTTTCTTCTGCCTAAAAATGTCCTCCTTTGGATATCTTCATGATTAGCTCACATATCACTGCTCACATATCACCTTATCAAAGAGGCCTTCCCTAACCTACACAAAATAGCAACAACTCCTTTCCCCTGTCTCCACTGCAGTTGATAACCCCTCACTTTGCTTGACTTTTCCCCCTGAATTTTGGTGGCCATGGTGAATAAATCAAATGATTATTCCCTGATGTTTTTTCTAAATATTCTATTAAAGTGTTACTAAGGTTAAGTATTTTTTACTTAGGATTTTTTTTTTTTAACGTTTATTTATTTTTGAGACAGAGAGAGACAGAGCATGAACGGGGGAGGGGCAGAGAGAGAGGGAGACACAGAATCGGAAACAGGCTCCAGGCTCCGAGCCATCAGCCCAGAGCCTGACGCGGGGCTCGAACTCACGGACCGCGAGATCGTGACCTGGCTGAAGTCAGACGCTCAACCGACTGCGCCACCCAGGCGCCCCTTACTTAGGATTTTTAATGGATAAAACTATTGTGTTACAACCCAGAACTGGCGCTCAACAAATCCTTTTGAAATTACGTTCTTTCAGTATTCATTTTAACTAAGCTGAAGCCCTTTTTAATTTTCTTAACAAGTCAATATGTGGGGCTAGAGTTTACTATTATGTAAAAAAAATATTATAGGGGATAATAAGTAATTTGTGAGATACTTTCTTCTGTTGAAACAAACTCCTCAAGCATTGTCATTCATTTTTCTTTTCATTTAACCATTTATATGTACAGAAAACTTTTACTTGGTTCCTTCTACATATATCAGGCTCTAAGTTAGCCATCCTATTTGCAAATCAAAAAAAAAAGCATGGGCCCCACCATTATCTTTTTCAGAAATGAAATGTCCGGTTTAATCATAATTGTGATCTAATCAATAAAGCAGGTCCAGTTAAACTATCCTTACGTGTCAACACCATTGAAAACGACTTCATATTTTATTATCTTGGTAAAAGCTGATCATCTTTAACCAACTTCCCAAAGATTCTGGTTTTTCAGCAATTCGGGTAGTATTTCCTAATTCCACATCAGTGAAGTTTGATATTATCATTTATTTCTCCCTTGCCAGAAACTGTTTTGGGACCATTTAAAAGAAGACTAATTTGTTCCTGCAATATCTTGCTGAGTTAATTGACATAATTTTCATCCACCTACATCCTTTGCAAGATGGATATACTCATATTTCAGGAAACTAAACTTATACAGTATCTGCTGTAATTCTTAAATCATGAAGAATAGGACTACTTACACTGTTTTATTCAAGAAGGGCTAAATTCACATCTAGATGACTTTGGATATACATAGACTAGTGGAAAATGTTTGCATTTTCTTCATTAATCAGAGTTTTCATTCTTGCTCCATAAAAGATTTCTTTAAAGCAGTGAGGTGTCCTAACAACAATTATCACATGGTATTACTTATTATAATAGATCCACATGCATATGAAGTTAGATGTTAGAAGATCTAGGTTAGATGATTTTTATAATATATGTTCTAGTTATAGAGAATCTATTTTTAAATGCCTTGATATCTGACTTTCCAACTTTAGAGAAGACAAGGAAATTTGATAAATCGAAGAATGATCTAGAAATTTTAATAAACCATCCATACTGTAATAATTGTTTTATACTTGTCATTTTGTGCCAGTAGCTTCAAGAGATACTTCAAATTAGATTTTTAAGTAGTGATCAAACAGATGTCCATTATGACAGGATACCTGCCTACATCAAGCTTTGAATTACATCAAAAAATTACCAAATGACTTTCTGTTTCTATAACTAACTATTAGCTTTTAATCTTAAGTCAAAATGATCTCCTAGGCTCATGGTGCATACCTGCACCTTCCCAGAAACTAATAAGGAAAGAAGAGATATAAAAAAGGATAAAATAATGCCCCTTAATTGTAAAAACTTACAATTTTGTTAGTTGTTATGACAAAGTCAGCTGACATTTCAATTACTTTAGGATATGAAAATTATGATATTTTTAGTCAGCATTGTACAAATATGTTCAATTTGGGAAAAGTGATAAATACAGAAAGCTGCTAAATTTTTTTCTTATAAGGTCAATATTGTTTCTGATAGGTTTCTTTATTGCTTCCTTATTGTTTCCTTAATTTTCACCAACTTAGGAAATGTAACCAATGGAAAAAAAAATTGAGGTAGAGAGAAAGTACTATGGATCAGGTGGTCAGCAAGGAAATATCTAAACAAACAATTATAAAAAAATAAAGAAAAGAAACGGAATGTGTAGGTAAAATACTTTGATCTTATACATTGATGTTAGCTGCAGTTTGCTGGAATGATACAAAAATAATTGAGAAAGAACATATGGCACATCAGAATTCATCAAGAAAAGAGTTAATGATTCTGAAGATTAGGGCCAGAAGTGGAGAATAAGCTACTCAATTTAGATAATTGGTCAAAATATTGCTAAGAATTCTAAGTCACATCATTGAATTCAGAATCATTTTGGGGAAAAAATAAAACCATCAGCACTGCATCCAGACTTTTAACATAACTTTTCTATAAAACCTCATTCTTTTATGTTTGTCAATCAGTGCTCATAGTTTCAGTTACAAAGAATTAAGCCAAAGGTAGTGTAGAAAAAACACTGTATGAAAAGTCATCCTGACCTGAATTTAATCGTACTATGCTAGTTACAGAATAGTGATTTTTCTAAGTCCATCAATCTTTTGGCAATTATTAGTTGGCATTCTACTGTAAGAAAGAGCTTTCTCCTCTCCCTGAGTTTATTTGTTTGCTTGGTCTTTAGAGTAATTATGTGATTCATGAATTCTTTTGTGCTTGCTGTGGCTTTTTTGTTCATTGACAAAATTTCTTCTCACCTATTTTCACAGCATCCTTGGGTAGTAGGAAACTAATCCTTTAGAAAACTATAAATGAGGGGCGCCTGGGTGGCGCAGTCGGTTAAGCGTCCGACTTCAGCCAGGTCGTGGTCCGCGAGTTCGAGCCCCGCGTCGGGCTCTGGGCTGATGGCTCAGAGCCTGGAGCCTGTTTCCGATTCTGTGTCTCCCTCTCTCTCTGCCCCTCCCCCGTTCATGCTCTGTCTCTCTCTGTCCCAAAAATAAATAAACGTTGAAAAAAAAATTAAAAAAAAAAAAAGAAAACTATAAATGAGTGAGCCACTTATTCAAAATATTTAGCATACTGTATATAAATAATGTTTAGTTCTTCTCAAGATTTTTAATTTTACAAGATAATAGTCCCTGTGTAGCTTGATAGTTATATCTGAACCCTTGACAACACAAGGATTTGGGGCACCAACCCCTTGTGAAGTCAAAAATCCGCATAAAACTTTTGACTCCCTCAAAACTTACCTACTAATAGCCTACTGCTGACCTGAAGTTTTGCTGATAACCAAGTTAATTAACTCATATTTTGTATGTTATATGCATTATTACAATAAAGTAACCTAGAGTGAAGAAAATGTTATTAACAAAATCATAAAAAGAGAAAATATATACAAATTACAAAAATTTCCACTTTGTGCTGATGATACCAACTAAATACAGTAAGGTTTTACTTTCCCCATTCTGCATTTATTTGTGTTTTCTTCCATAGTAAGAACCCTGGCTCCCACAATATCAATGTATTTGCTCATTTGCTGAGTCTTACAATACTCATAATTCCTGTTTCTATATTCTTCTTTTTTAAAGTAGGACCCATGCCCAATATTCAGCTTGAAATCATAACCCTGGGATCAAGAGTCACATTTTCTATGGCTGAGCCAGCCAAGCACCCCTCCTGTTTCCACATTCTGAAAGGATATAGAAGTAATGGAATACTAGTCTCAGTGAGCACACCTCACAGCTTATTTTCTAAATAAGTACTATACTTTATTTATATTTTCAAAAATCTGTGTGTAAGTGACCTGTTAAGTTCACCAATCCAAACCCCTGTTGTTTAAGGTCAACTGTATGTATGTGTGTGTGTATTACATATATATATATATATATATATATATATATATATATATATACATTCCTGCTGCACATCTCAGCTTTCTGCAATACTTTTTAAAAATACTCCATTGTGTTCTGTGTGTTTTGATTCATGACAGTCATTCTTTATTTTGAAGATTTACTTTCCCAGATTTGGTCAGTGGCCCATTTGTCAAATTGGTTCTTGTATCATTTGTATGTGATCCCTCATTTTTGAGTGATTGCATCCTTTCTGGCTCATTAAGATATTCCAGAATCATCTTGTGATCAGCCGTAACTCTAAGTACTCCTGCGCTTAATGAGACAGTATTTAGAAGACAAGTTGTGAGGTGTGCTCACTGTGACAATAGTTCCATTACTACCATATCCTTTTAGAATATAGAAATAGGAATTAAATCATGTTGTATTATAGAACTGAGCAAATGAGCAAACACAGTCGTACTGTTGGGAGCCAGGTTTCTTACTATGGAAGAAAAGACAAAGACAGAATGGAGAAAGAAAAAAACCTTACTGTATTCAGTTGGTGTTATCGCATAAAGTGATACTTTTTGTTTTTGTCATTTGAACTTATTTTCAGTTTTCTCAACTAATGGACTGTTGTTCTTTAACTTCCATTCCCATTGACATAAATACAAGTTTTGTAAGTGTTTTTAACGGAACACTATTCCCACAAGATGCTTGAGAGTTGAATAAAGATTCTGTAGTCATTAAGTTTGAAAAACACTGTGTTCTCCACCTCCTTTCTCGAGACAGATAACGTGTAACTGCGTTTTAAACTCTTAAGAAATCCATCAGTAAAGGAACCTGTCTAATCAGTTTCCCTAAACTATTTGATCACAGAAGCCTTTTCCCCTTTTGAAAGGCAAACCTAATCAAACTTGTATTACACAGAATATATTTTAAGAATGCTTTTCTATATCCTTTCTACAGAAATATATCCACTAGTTTGTCAATGGGGCCCTTAAGCAGCAAGGGCAAAGCTAGAGGGAACATATTATTTTCACAGGTGCAAACTGTGAGGGATTCTCTGCTGTCTTGTAAAAGGAAGACATCCAAGGATCACTTTTTCTGGCAAGATCCAAAGGCAAATTTAACCAGAGTCTGCTGATGAGGCTCTTCCCTGCCTCCTGTTTACGGCTTGTAGGTGATGGTTCGATATTTATTAGGCAGCTCTAGTCAGTGGCTTAATGATCATTTGTCCAAAGCCTCTTTTTAACACCAAATCCAGGAAACAAATAAATTGCTGCCTCCTCAGTCCCGAAGAGATTGTCTTTCCTTACGTAACAGCAATGATTGAAGTGTAAAAAGACTTGGAATTACCATATGAGAAATGTTACTATATGTCTAAGATCCAATTACTACACATCTACCTCTGCTGTGGAAATATTTATGTCAGCCTGAAATGAACAAAGACTAGTTGAAAGTGTAAAAAGTGAAGTTAGCATATGTAATACAATTTTACTAGTCTTTAGCAAAATTACATTACATATGCTAACTTCATTTTTTATAAAATTATACATTTTTATACAAATTATACAAAAATTATACATTTTTATACAAATATGCTAACGTCATTACCTTATACAAATTAAAACTCAGAGAAACTCTTTGCAAACCCTAGATAGACATATAATTTTGTTTGTTTGAAATGATGGACCAGTTCAAGTCACTATTTCTTAAACTGCATAACCCTTTAATAAATGAGAGAATACACAATTTAAATGATCTAGCTTCTTTTACTATTTCTTTCCTGGTTGCATATAAGGAATTGGAATCATGTTAGAAGTTTCAAAAATTATTTTCTTCAGATTTGTATCATGCCTCCATAAGCATCAAAGCTCTAAAGATAAGATATCTTAAATAAAATTCATTGACATATATTTTTGCATGATTTTTATACTGCCTTTATTTCATATAGGTGACACTGTCTCTTCCGTTCAAAACTAAAGTTTTATTTACTCTGCAAATATTCACTCAGCCCTTTCTATTTGCTGGATACAATTTTAGAGGTTTAGAATACAAAAATAAAGAATACATGGGTCCTGCCATCAAGATGCTTACAGTATAAAAAGAAGACAGGCATGCAATGAGACACATGAGTGAACAGTGGCAGAGGAGCCCTAATATAATGAATGAAGCATTATGGGACGTCAAGAATAAATAGATCAATACTGCCTCTAGTGTCTATAAACACTGATGCTTTTCTGAATTAATTTTCATCAACAACTTCACCTGAACTATCAGGCTAAAATTCTGTAAAGGCAGGAACAGAATGAATTCTAGCATTCAGGAAAAACACTGATATGTGAATTAGAAAATTTCAGAAACAGAAATACCATTTTATTGCCTTTTATTGAGTTCAGAATGATGGCAAAGAGATTGCCGGCGTGGTAATAGAAGGAAGGAGTCTTCTTCATTATTGTGGCTTGACATGAAGCATCCTTTTCCTATTTATTTGGTCCTGACTCAGAACAGGATTGAGAAGACACAGGATGCCAGAGACTTCCAACTCAGTTGTTAGAGCAGTCTGATGAACCTGTTGGATTATATGATTCTTAAAGGGCATTTGAAGTTTAAGATTTTCTATATCTGGTCATAACACCATTAAGTATGAATAGAGTAGAATGTAAAAGAGGCACATCGGAGCAGGAGGTGGGCCAAGTAGATCGCCGGACTGAAAAAATTCTGACAATCAGGGGGATCCAAAAGTGTGTGGGCCCCTCGTGGGGAAAGGCTATAAATGATGGAGAAGGTAGCAACAGAGTTGGGCGTGGGGAGTGATGTGTAAGAAAGAGAAGGCCAGGTGAGGACTCTTGTCCAGTTCTTTCTCCATTACCACTACCAATGGCAGGAAACTGTTTTTTTTTTTTTTTCAGGTATTATTAAAAAAAAAATGCTTGCTTTGATTTTCCATGTGGTAACTCGGAAAAGCCAAACACCTATATATTCGTCTCCACTCTTTGCTAGACTGCAAGCACACAGATCAGGGAGCTGGACAGCCAACCTGGAGAGAGCATCTTCTCTGGACAAGGTAACGGGTCTCTCTTTTTGCTCAGATGAAAGGTTCCTGGGCTAAGGGGAAAACATTCCCCAAATCTGAATGAAATCCCTTTGGTGTAACATTTATGCATAAACTGGAAGGAGGCAGTTTTCATGTGGTTTGGGGTTTTCCGATAAAAATTTCACACTGTTCTAGTTTGTTGGTTTCCCCTAGGAATCTTCACAAATGAGCCTGTGTGAAGCAGTTCCCAGCAGACATTTCACTTTATTAGCTTTCCTCTTTCTCTTGTGGCTGCTTTTTATCTTTCTCTTTCAAACTCTCACAGCCTAGTCCCTCACAGCTATGTGGTAAGTCAAGTTTTCATGGCACTGCTCTCTGAAGGCCCCTGGTGGGGGTGAAATGCTCCTCTCAGTGTAACATGAGCTGAACACTCTGGGGTGTATTTTTCCAACGGAAAGCGAATGGGAGTCCATCCAACCCAACATCTTTATTTCCTAGAAGATGAACTTGAGGCTCAAGGAGGTTAAGTGAAATTGACTTCTCTACGTCTATGACCCTAGTGACTTGAAACTGCCACTATGCCTTCCCTTGTTTGCTGCTATACCTTAAGTGGTATCATTGTCTTTAGATTTGCCTGTTTCAAACCGCTCTCCACACCGATTAATGAGTGATCATTCAAACATATTCTCTTCACGGTGATGTCATAAAATTTCTAAGGTTTACCATTGCCTTAAAATTACCCCTAACTCCATTACAAGTCTGTGACTCATCTGGCCACTTCTGATTTTCTGCTTGAACTCTTCTCATCTCTCCTTCTCAAGGGCTATCCTCCAGCCGTACTGACCTCAGCATGCTTTGGTATGCCTCTGCGATTTGTAAATGCTGCTCCCTTCTCTACATGGACTTCCACCTTCCCCTTAAATTTGACTCCTACAGATTACAGGTCAGAACTTGAATGTCACTAATATCTCCTACATACTGCCTTAGTTCCCTGTACACACGCCCTCCCCCCAGATACCACTTAGCAACCATAAGATGTATTATAAATATTTTTTTTTAAATGTATGTTTATCTTCTAGACTATGAGCTCCACTGGGACAGGGTTTTTATTTGTCTTTGCTAATTGCCATAAGCTCCAAAAGAAGTAGAGTGTCTAGCACATAAAAGACTCATGATAATTGCTAATAACAAAGGCAAAACTGGAAACAAGCATTTCTCCTATTCAGTCTAATGTTCTTTTCACTACTCCATATATTTTAATCACACTCGAATCACCTATAATTCCGCAGTAAGCTTGTTCATGTCCTAGTTCTATGCACTATTTTTTTCACACTGTGGTTGCAGCTTAGAGGATTACTTACTGTTCCTCTAAAGCGCCACCTGACTTGTGACTTTGTTTCTCTACTTCCTCTTCAATCTGGTGAAATCTAGTTCATGGATCACCGTTTCTATGAAGCCTTTTCTGACTCCCCAGGTTGACATTCTTATGCCTCCACTATATTTTCATTGCAATAGGGACACGCTTCCAAGATGATTTTTACTATGTGTATTTGGCACATACTTCCAAGATGACATTTTCTGTATTTGTTTCTTTGCTTGTCACCATAAAAGCCTCAAGATCCATGTGTTTAGGATTATGATTTACTTTTTTAAAGTTTTTTGATGTTTATTTATATTTGAGAGACAGAGAGAGACAGAGCATAAGTGGGGGAGAGGCAGAGAGAGAGGGAGACACAGAATCTGAAACAGGCTCCAGGCTCTGAGCTGTCAGCAGAGAACCCGATGTGGGGCTTGAACTCATGAACATGGAGATCATGACCTGAACTGAAGTCTGACACTTAACTGACTGAACCACCTAGGCACCCCTGATTTACTTTTTAATGTCAGTATTTATCACATGGTCTGATGCCAATCATACCCAATGAATACCTGTTGAATAAATAACAAAACTGGTATAGTATTTTACCTGTTTTTTGTCCCTTTAATTCTTACAAATAAGAGAGAAGCACCCACATAGTTTAAAGCCAAACATACATTTAATATCAGAATACCCCAGGGTTCCACTTTTACCATTTATGAGCTCAGTTACCTGGGGCTGTTCATCTCACTGTTCTGAACTTCAACTTCCTGATTAATAAAATGGGTTGGGGCGCCTGGGTGGCGCAGTCGGTTGAGCGTCCGACTTCAGCCAGGTCACGATCTCGCGGTCCGGGAGTTCGAGCCCCGCGTCGGGCTCTGGGCTGATGGCTCAGAGCCTGGAGGCTGTTTCCGATTCTGTGTCTCCCTCTCTCTCTGCCCCTCCCCCATTCATGCTCTGTCTCTCTCTGTCCCAAAAATAAATAAACGTTGAAAAAAAAAATTTAAAAAAAAAATAAATAAATAAAATGGGTTGAGAATAAATAATTGAATAAATAAATAAAGCTTAAAATTAAGATATTTAGAGGGAATCCTTAGGAATCATTATGACAATGAATAAAATTTTTTAAATCAGTGGATTGATATTCTGATGTTGTTATTATTAGAAATATACAGATTGAAATTGAGATCTGGAGGGGGAGGTAAGACCGTGGTGTAGTAAGAGGACACTAAGCTTGCCTCGTCCGCCAAAGACAGCTGGATAACTATCAAATCATTCCAAATATCCAAGACATTGACCTGAGGACTGGTTGAACAGACTGCACAATTAGAGAGAGGGAACAGGCCACATGGAGAAAGGTAGGAAGTGTAAAGACGTGGTTTGGGGAGAAACTGGTCCTGGGTGCTGTGGACCAGGGAGCCCTGGTCGTGGAGAAAGGCACGAGAGGGTAGGAGTGCACAAGGGGAACACTTCCACAAAGCCATTGGCTGGGAAATGAGAGCATCTGATTTTCGTGAGTTTTTGTTACTAGTGGGGCTCAACGACTGAAGTTTTAGACGTCTGTGGGCTTGGCTAGGATAGAGACCTGAGGACACTGCCCTACTTGGGGAAAGAAAGCACCCAAGCAACCCCAGGGTAGATGGGCACAATCTGAGGATCACCTAAGGTGTACGGGGAGAGACTGTTCCTACTTCTTAATGTACATCTGTGAGAGGTGTCATTGCCGCTCCTGGAATAAAATAGCCAGCAGGTGCCATTTCTTTCCCTACCCCTCAGCATAGGTACAGAGACACCTGCTGAGGGCGGCCAAACCAGACATTGGCTGTTCAGCTTGCTTTGCTCCCAAATCCATGCCCTATACTCTGGTGGGACTGCCCTTCTGGGTCAAACATATATTCATCTGAGCACGGTGAAACCCTCCCCCAGAAGACCAGTGCAGGGCCCTGACAAACCAGGTTCCTAACGTTTGGAGTTTAAAAAGTCAGCAGACTTGGGGCGCCTGGGTGGCTCAGTCAGTTAAGCATCTGACTTCGGCTCAGGTCATGCTCTAGAGGTTCGTGGGTTTGGACCCCATGTTAGTTTCTGTGCGGACAGCTCAGAGCCTGGAGCCTGTTTCAGATTCTGTGTCTCCCTCTCTCTCTCTGCCCCTCCCCCCCCTCATGCTCTGTCTCTCTGTCTCTCTCTTAAAAATTAATAAACGTTAAAAAGAATTTTTTTTAAAAAGTCAGCAGACTTGGCTAGCATACAGCCCAAAGTGCCCTGCACTGCTCTAGCAGGCAAGCAACACAGACACAGTGTGAAAACAGTGATCTGTAAAATGCCTAAGATGCGTGAGGGGAAATTATTCACTCTTCTGAAAGTGCTTCTCTGAGATCAGCAAGCACAGACTCCCCTCAGAGGGCACAAATGGCTGGAGCCATTTTGCTCCCCTACCCCTCCATCATAAACCAACTTCGATAAACAGCACAGTGCCAACACTGGCTCCCTAACCTACTTACAACAAGTTCTGTCACCCTGCAGTCTGCTGGTACTCCTTTCCTTGGGCAAGCATGTCTAAAAATCAGTGCAGCAGGCCCCTTCCCTAGAAGACCAAGACAAACACCCACGCGCACCACATCTACTAAGCATGGAGTTCTGCAAAGCTTCACTTCTAGTGGAAAGAGCATCAGATCTCATTTAACAAACAGACCAGAGCACACCTAATTAAAAGTTGCCACACTCTGGACAAGGTCCAAACACTCCCCATTGCAGGCAAAGAAAAACTCAGCAGACAACTGACCTGAGGAAAAGAGCAGCCAAACACGGGTGCAGAATGCACGCAGCACATACCAGAGACAATTCCTGAAGTACCAGACAATAGACATTACATGACCTCTTCTTCATAAAGCCATTACTCTCAGGAGCATGAAACATAACAAGATATTCTAACACACGTTGGAAAACAGAGACTTAGACAAAATGCCAAGATGGAGGAATTCATCCCAAAAGAGAGAACAAGAAAAGGTCACACAGCAAGAGATCTAATCCAAACAGATATAGTAATATGCTTGATGTTGAATTTAAAGCAACAATCATAAAGATTTTTGGGTAGGGGACTATCCAACAAGAATATCTAACAATTTTAACTGTTAATGCCCCCAACTTGAGAGACCTAAATATACGAAACAATTATTAACAAACATAAAGGAATTCATTAATAATAATAACAATAATAGTAGGGGACTTTAACATCCTACTTACATCAATAGACAGATCATCTAGGCAGAAAATCAACAAGAAAACAATGGCTTTGAATGACACACTGGACCAGGTGACTTAACATATATATTCATCCTAAAACAGCTGAATAGAATAGACAGTCTTTTCAAGTGGACATGGACATTCTCCAGAATAGATCACATACTAGGTCACAAATCAAGCCACACAAGTACAAAAAGATTGAGATTATATCATGCATCTTGTCTGACCACAATGCTATGAAACTTGAATTCAACCACAAGAAAAAATTTGGCAAGACCACAAATACATGGAGGCTAAAGAAGATGCTACTAAATTGGGGTGCCTGGGTGGCTCAGACATTTGAGTGTCCTATTCTTGGTTTTAGCTCAGGTCATGGTCTCAGGATCATGGGATAGTGCCCCAAGTTTGGCTCTGTGCTGTGCGTGGAACCTGATTACGATTCTCTTTTTCTTTTGGAGTTCCCGGGTGGGTCAGTCAGTTAAGTGTCCAACTTCAGCTCAGGTCATGATCTCACGCTTGGTGGGTTCGAACTCCACCTCCATGTTGGGCCCTGTGCTGACAGCTCAGAGCCTGAAGCTTGCTTTGGACTCTGTCTCCTTCTCTCTCTGCCCTTCCCTGCTCATGTTCTCTCTCTCTCTCTCTCTCTCTCTCTCAAATAAATTACAAACTCAAAAAATTTTTTTGAAATAAGAAAAAATAGGGTCGCCTGGGTGGCTCAGTCGGTTAGGCATCCGACTTTGGCTCAGGTCTTGATCTCACAGTTTGTGGCTTCAAGCCCCACATCAGGCTCTGTGCTGACAGCTCAAAGCCTGGAGCCTGCTTTGGATTCTGTGTCTCCCTCTCTCTCTGTCCCTCCCCCACTCATGCTCTGTCTCTCTCTCTCTCAAAAATAAATTTAAAAAATATTAAAAAAAAATTCTCTCTCTCTATCTCTCTGTCTGCTCCTCTCCCCTGGTTGCACTTTCTCTTCCTCTCTCTAAAAAAAAAAAAAAGAAAAGAAAAAGAAAGAAAGAAAGAAAGAAAGAAAGAAAGAAAGAAAGAAAGAATATATATTCTACTGAATAATGAATAGATCAAACAGGAAATTAATAAAGAAATTTAAAAAAAATACATGGAAACAAATGAAAATTTAAACACAAGGGAACAAAACCTTTGGGATTCAGCAACAGCAATCATAAGTGGGAAGGATATAGCAATAGAGACCTACCTCAAGAAGCTAGAAAAATCTCAAATACACAACCTAACCTTATACCTAAAGGAGTTAGAAAAAGTACAACACACAATGCCTAAAGCCGGCAGAAGAGAAATAAAGATTGGAGCAGAAATAAATGATAAGCAAACTAAAAAATGGTAGAACAGATCAATGAAATCAGGAGCTGGTTCTTTGAAAAATGAATAAAATTGATAAGCTCTTAGCCAGACTTATCAGAAAGCAATGAGAAAGAGGCAAAATAAATAAATCACAGATGAGATAGGAGAAATAACAACCAACACCACAGAAAAACAAGTAATTATAAAAGAATATTATGAAAAATTTTATGCCAACAAATTGGATAATCTGACTTCACAGGGGAAGTCTCCCAAACATTTAAAGAAGAGTTAATATAATTTCTTCTCAAATTATTCCACAGAGTAGAAACGGAAGGAAAACTTCCAAACCCATTCTATGGGGCCAGTATTAACCCTGATTCTAAAACAAGACAAAGACTCCGCTATAAAAGAGAACAAGCCAATGTTCCTGATGAACATGGATGCAAAAATTCCCTACAAAATACTAGCATTTGAACCCAACATTATATTAAAAGAATCATTCACCATGATCAAATGGGATTTATTCCTGGGCTGCAAGTGTGCTTCAATATTCATAAATCTATCAACCTGGTACACCACATTAATAAAAGAAAGGGTAAGAACCATATGGTCCTCTCAATAGATGCAGAAAGCATTTGACAAAGGACAACATCTATTCATGATAAAAACTTCAAAAAAGTAGATTTAGAGGGAACCTAACTCAACATAGTAAAAGCCATATATGAAAAACCTATAGTTAGTATCATCCTCAATGGGGAAAAACTGAAAGCTTTTCCTCTACAGTGAGGAATAATACAGAAATGTCCACTGTCAACACTGTTATTTAAATAGTACTGGAAGTACTAGCCTCAGCAACGAGACAACAAAAAAGACATAAAAACCATCAGAATAGGCAGGGAAGAAGTCAAACTTTCACCATTTGCAGATGACATTATATAGAAAATCCAAAAGGATCCACCAAAAAATTGCTAGAACTGATACACGAATTTAGTAAAGTAGTAAGATACATAATCAATGTAATCAATGTATATACATCTTTTGCATTTCTATACACCAATAATGAAGGAGCAGAAAGAGAAATCAAGTAATTGATCCCATGTACAATGACACCAAAAATAATAAAACACCTAGGAATAAACCTAACCAAAAAGGTGAAAGGCCGGTATTCTGAAAACTATAAAACATTGATGAAAGAAATTAAAAACACAAAAAAATGATAAAACATTCCATGCTTGTGTATTGGAAGAACAATTATTGTTAAAATGTCTACACTGCCCAAAGCAATCTGCACATCTAATGCAATCCCTATCAAAATACCAACAGCATTTTTCACAGACCTAGAACAATACTAAAATCTGTATGGAACCACAAAATACCCCGAATAGCCTTAGCAATCTTGAAAATCTTTAAAAAGAAAAGCAAAGCTGGAGGCATCATAATTCTGGACTTCAAGTTATATTACAAAACTGTAGTGCTGAAGACAGTATGGTACTCGCACAAAAATGAACATATAGATCAATTGGAACAGAACAGAAAACCCAGAAATGAACCCACAACTATATGGCCAACCACTATTTGACAAAGTAGGAATCATTTGTAAATAATTATAATTATTTATAAATAATTTAAAATTCTACTTTGATGTATTTCTCTCAGCCTTGCTTCTGAGTACCCAATGGAAAAAAAGTCTCTTCAACAAATGGTGTTGGAAAAACTGGACAGCACATTCAAAATGGATGAAAGACCTTAATGCGAGACTTGAAACCATCAAAATCCTAGGGGAGAACACAGGCAGTAATCTCTTTGACATCAACGTTAGCAACTTCTTACTAAATATGTCTCCTGAGGCAAGGGAAACAAAAGCAAAAATGAACTATTGGGATTTCATCAGATAAAAAGTTTCTCACAATGAGGGGCGCCTGGGTGGCGCAGTCAGTTAAGCGTCCGACTTCAGCCAGGTCATGATCTCGCAGTCCGTGAGTTCGAGCCCCGCGTCGGGCTCTGGGCTGATGGCTCAGAGCCTGGAGCCTGTTTCCAATTCTGTGTCTCCCTCTCTCTCTGCCCCTCCCCCGTTCATGCTCTGTCTCTCTCTGTCCCAAAAATAAATAAACGTTGAAAAAAAAAAATTAAAAAAAAAGTTTCTCACAATGAAGGAAACAACAAAACTAAAAGGCAGCCTATGGAATGGGAGAGGATATTTGCAATGACATATCTGATAAAGGGTTAGTATCCAAAAAACATGAGGAACTTATAAAACTCAACACCCCAAAAAACCCCAAATAATCCAGTTAAAAAATAGGAGAAGATATGAATATACAGTTTTTTTCCAAATAAGACATACAGATGGCTAACAGACATAAGAAAAGATACTCAACATCACTAATCATCAGGGAAATATAAATCAAAACTACAATGAAATATCACTTCACACCTGTCAGAATGGCTAAAATCAACAACACAAGAAACAACAGATGTTGGTGAGGATGTGGAAAAAGGGGAACCCTCTTGCCCTGTTGGTGGAAATGCAAACTGGTGCAGCCACTCTGGAAAACAGTATGAAGGTTGCTCAAAAAGTTAAAAATAGAACTACCCTACCATCAAACAATTGCACTACTAGGTATTTACCCAAAGGATACAAAAATACTGATTCAAAGGGATACATGCTTCCTAGTGTTTATAGCAGTATTATCAGCAATAGTCAAATTATGGAAAGAGCCCAAATGTCCATTGACTAATGAGTGGATAAAGAAGTGGTATATATACACAAAAGAATATTACTCAGCCATAACAAAGAATGAAATCTTGCTATTTGCAATGGCATGAATGGAGCTAGAATGTATGATGCTAAGCGAAATAAGTCAATCAGAGAAAGACAAATACCACACATTATAAGTTTTATGTGGAATTTAAGAAACAAAACCTATGAACATAGGAGGAAAAAGAGACAGAAGCAAATCAGAAAATAGACTTTTAACTATAGCAAATAAACTGAGGGTTACTGGAGGGGAGATGGGCAGGGGGAATGGGATAAAGGTTTATGAGGGATTAAGGAGGGCACTTGTGATGAGCGTTAGGTGTGTAGTTTGTTAGTAATGAAACACTGAATTCTACACCTGAAACTAATACTGCATGGCATATTAACTGTTAACTGTGTTTATAATAAAAACTTGTTCTTTCTGTTAAAAATAAAATAAAACAACATGAAGTAAATATAAAAATAAGATCTGAATTTTTCCTATAGCAATGAATTAATTTTATTTCAAATGCTCTTTTTAGTGATTTAAATGTCTATGAATTATTTTCTCCCTAAAGCAAAGTTTGCTTTGTTATTTTATAATATATCCTAATTATATAAATATGAAACATTTAGAAAGGTATAAATAACAAATCATATTTTGTTTTTTTATCTGTAAATAATTTAAAATCATACTTTGATGTATTTCTCTCAGCCTTGCTTCTGAGTACTTTTTATTTCCTTGTTTTACATAGCTGTGATCATAGCACATAGTGTACCTTTTATTCTTCTTTTTAAATTAACAGTTCACCATAATCATAGCTCATTTTATGTTCCAAAATGCATCTTAATAATTGAAATTAACATAATTAACAGTTACTTTTATAATTTTTCATTTGTTTAAAAAATTCACAGTTATGAATTATGTTATACTAAATTTTTGCCTACAGCTATTTTAACCTAACAGCAAAATTGCAAAATATCATTTTTAGGTCAAATAATAAAAACATTTTAACTCTCATGATAAATATTGCCAGATCGATTTCCAAAATGGTTATATGAATTCACATTCCCATTAGCAATATGCAAGAATGTTTTTAAGGGTAAACTTCCTGAATAATGTTTTCTTACATTTTCCCATATCTATGCTACTTTTTTTATTTTTTTAAAGTTTATTTTTATTTATTTTGAGAGAGAGAGAGCAAGTCGGGGAGGGACAGAGAGAGAGGGAGACAGAATCCAAGCAGGCTCCATGCCATCAGCACAGAGTCCGACGTGGGTCTCAAACTCACAAACATGAGATCATGACCTGAGCTGAAGTCAAGAGTCAAACGCTCAACCAACTGAGCCACCCGGGGGCCCCTATACTACTTTAAAAGACAAAAAATATTTTTTTCAATATATATTTCTTTGCTTACCAGTGAAGTTTGCATTTCTCATAAACAATCTATATTCTTTTTTTTGAGTTATGTATTTATGTCTTTTCTCCATTGATCTATTTTAAATATTTCTAATAGATTTATGAGAAAAATTAGTATAGCCAAATATCATCACATTTATTGAAAACATTCATTCTCCTTGTTCTTCATGATGACTTTTGATATTAAAAATTATTTGAGTGCTTATTTTATATCATGTGCTTTATCAAAACAACCCATGCAGTTGGGCACTGTGACTATCCTTACTTTTGATAATATATGAGTTTAATGCACAGAGAAGTTAAATAATTTGCAGTGGGAAGTTCAAATTCTTACCAGATGGTGTGCTTCAAAACCTATAGTGCTTGGCAGAATGTTGTGCTGTGTCAAGATCCAAATTAATTTAAAGAATGTGATTATTTGAAAAAAAAATTCTTTCATCTTACAGTTTTCTACCATTCTTGATGTTATTCAAAACCTATTAGTTCTTTTTTGCTGAGTAGTAAACTATGTAGTTCCACCAATTTGGATTGTTATAATGTTGACATATAACATAAATATATATTTAAATTCCAGATTCGGAACTCTACTAGTCCCAGAAGTCCATATGAAATTGCCAAGAATTCACATGCCTGCAATCACTTAACTGACTGTAGAAAAGCAAGAATCTTTCATCAGACACTGGGATATGAAAAAACGAAATCTCTTCTAAATTCACCATGCACTCCAATTTGATATACAGATCTGGCTTTGGTAAAGTGAAACTTTACCTGCTCAAAATGACCTGCTGAAATCTCATTTGACTTTTATTCTCCCTGGAGTGGAATTCAAAAATATCAACTATGGGTTTTTTTTTGAAATGTCATTATTCATAAATATTGCATTTACTATTTCATAGAGATTCTCTGACTTCCCATGAGTTGCCTGAGAAATTATTTGCAATCTTGAGATAGCAGGTCCTATGTAAACATCAAACAATTTGATCTATTAGATAATATAGTGGCAGGGTAATTTACAATGTACATTAAATAAGCAAGAGAGCGCATAAAACAAACCTTCCAGCTTGAATTTTTGTACATGAGACAAAGGCTATATAACTAACATCAATATAAAAGATGGTACTTACAGCATTCTCACTGAAAAAGAAATAAAAGCGCAAAATCCGTCCTGATTTTTGAAAAAGCTGACCTTGGTTTTGAATAAAAGGACAGACTGCATTAAACAATACAACATGGAAACGAATCTTGTCATGTTAGTTCTCTGTGTAGCATGAGGTGATAGGCATTGTGTTTTACAACCAGTGGTAATATCTACCATCGGAGATGTCAGGAAGACATTTTATTCTGAAATTTCAACTCTAAAGTCCTGCTTAGTGTCTTTCAGATAAAATGAATTGTTTAAGAGAAACCCATAGGAAGATGCAATTATTCTTCTCTACTATTATCAGCAACGTAATTTCTGGATGAATACAATTACCACACATCACACTTGTTTTGCTGTTATATACTAATATAAAGCTATGCTGAATATTTTCTCTTATATGTTATATGGCACCATAGTATATATATAACATGTATTGAACACTTAATATGTACCAAATTTACTTCTTATAGGAATCCTTAGTGGTAGGTGTTGTTAGTATCTACTTTGAGAAAAATTAAGACATGCTCATAACACTTTCTGTTGATCCTAAAACATAATATTGGCTATATTTGTTGTCATCATTGCTATCATTCTATAATTAGTAACTAATACATATTGAAGGCACATGTGATTAATTTAATCACTAAGATTTATGCAGTGAGAAAATTTCAAAACCATGTTTTAAATTCTTAATAAATAGGAAGAAAAAGAGGAGATAAAGGGGCTGTTAATGAAGACATATTGTATACAGTACAAAGCAACATTTTATTAATATGTATTATTGAAGTGACTTAAAAAGAAGACTCTGAAGTTTTATGTCATTCAAATACCAAAGACAATGATCCTTCTCATCAGGGGAAAAATGCTGCTTACTGTAGTTACAAATCAAGACATAAACATATTCTTTGTCGTATGTTCTGTTTTAATGAACAGAGTTCTGTTGGGGTTGCTAATCTTGGATAACTGAAAAGAAAATAGCAAACACATTTACACAGACAATGTATTATGTTAACATGTGGAAGCCCAATCACAGATCAGTATGGGAATCAGGCAGGCAGGAAGAGGGAAGTGGCTTGGGAATTGATCTGGCCAAGATTTGAGGAACACAAGAGAAGGACCCAGAGCACTACACCCAGAGATGTGGAATAAGTAAGCCTTGGTCTGATTCACATCCACTAAATATCTAGGGGCACTAGTCAGGCAGGTGGCACACATCCATCATAGGAGTCTCTAAGCACAAATGAGGGGATGATGAGCCTAAGTCTCACTGAGATCATAGTGAGTAGAATCTTCTCAACCACGGAGGACATACTGATGAGGATTTTAACCAGTTGCTATAGCTTCTGACAAGTTCAAGATGAAACGAAGGCATAATCAAAATGCTGTGGCAGAAATGTCCTCACACTGATTTTCTACACTTGGCAGAGAGAAGGGAATGGGGAGCAGTTCAGTTCAGGCCTGGGGGCCTCGCTTTAACCATTTTAGATAATGGGCTGGAAACAGAAAACAAAACGCTGACTCTGGCTTTTGCATCCAAAGACTTCTAATATGCTATCAGGTTCATTGTTAGTTGCCTGGGGACAGAAAGGAACAGCGGCGGCATCTGTCAGGCTTCATTAATTGGGCAGCTCAGCACAGGCACGAAGGGACAGAGATCATAAAGCATTAGGATTACATTTGTTATTTGTGAAGTAGTGACCACTGAATCCCTGGGAAAGAATAAGCTCTTAAATACACAAGCAAAATCCACCAGTGAGAGAGGAGTGGACATCTCTGATTATAATATCTATTCATTACCTCAACAAATCATAACTGAGAATCTAAGTGTCAGACATGTTTACAGGTGCTAGGGTTAAAACTATTAAAAATAGTAGATGCTTATACTCTAGCAGGGCAAACTCGATTTCCCTTTCCCTTCATGCAAACCAAAAAATAATTTGTTTTACAATCAGAAGTTCTGTATGTATATTATTGTTATGGTAAGACTGAGCAACACTGAATTTTGATTGTATGTCTTTATATGATTTCCTAGAAGGTTTTTAGGGTATTATTCTCTAGATACATGATCAAATGTAAATTTCGTTAGGGATTTGTGCAAAAATGGTATTTTAACTAACTGTGACAAGTTGTCCTGAAAAAGCCTGAATACAGATGAAGTTGTTAAAATAGCAAGGTAGTTTTATTTAGATTTCAACTGAGAATAGGTTAGATCATGCTTCACTTCCACTCACGGGACTCTATCATCATCAATCTTTACAAGCCCTCTCTTGTACTTTATGTTTTATTTTATTTCTTTCCTGCATTTTATTTTATTTTATTTTATGCCTATCCTTACCTTAAATAGATTCTCACATTCATATACCATCAGGGAAATGGATAGAACTTTAAAAAATATACAGCATTGTTGAGTGTATGTACATGTTTTAAATACATTTTACAATAAATTATAAAGTTTTAAGAATTATTCGGCTCTTATTAAGTGCCAGGCACTCTTGAAAGTGGTTTTGAGGGGCACCTGGGTGGCTCAGTCAGTTAAGCATCCAACTCTTGGTTTCACTCAGATCATGATCTCGTGGTTTGTGAGATTGAGCCCTGCATCAGGCTCTGTGCTGTCAGCTTGGGATACTCTGCTTGGGTTTCTCTCCCTCTCTCTTTGCCCCTCCCCTGCTCATACTCTCTCTCTCTTTCTGTCTCAAAAATAAATAAATAAACTTAAAAAAAAAAGAGAAAAGAAAGTGGCTTTCATATATACTGACTCATTTAATTATTACAACAATTTTATTGTGGTGTAAGTACTACCACAATAAAAATAGTACTATTTTTTTCTATTATTTACGGATGAGGAAACTGAGACACAGAGCTAGTGAGAGTTCCTCAAGTTTACACAGCTAACAAGAAGTCATATGCAGGTAATATGGTTATGGGATCTGGAAGTTTTAACTTGCCTCTATGCATGCTGTGTCGCATTGTGATGTAGCTCTATTTTCCATATCTGATTTTCCACTTGACACTGTATTTTTTAAGATCTGTCCACCTCAGTGTAAGAATGTTATTCATTGCTTCCAACTAGTACAGCTGCATACCGTTCTATAGTATATATTAAGTGCATTTTTCTTTAACTTCTTGTTAGAGACACCTAGATTATTCCAACTCTGTTTCTACAAACAATACTGTGGTAGACATTCTACAGGATTCTCTTTTGAGGCCAGCTTGTACGTTTGGATGTGGAATGGAATTGTTGGGTCATGCTACATACGCATGTTAAATTGTACTACATCTTATTAAAGCGCTCTCCAAAATGGCTGTACCAGTTTTCATTCCAAGAGGTGGACGTGCACATCGCTGTTTTGTTACCTAATACACAATCCTTGATGTTTATCATAGCATTTGTCAGTTTGCCAGTCTGGTTGAAGGTATATCACGTCATTTGCTGTTTCTCCTTTTAGAGGAGTTGTCTTTTCATACGGGTTTAGCCATTGGAGTTTTTTGTTCGGTAAACGGATCCTGTTCTTCATCCATTTTTATAATGTGTTTAGCTGTATTTTCTAGTTGGACATTTTTTAGACTAATGTAGAAATCTTTAAAAATTTTTAAATTTAAACCCTTTTGATTTTTTTTTTAACTGGCAGTTCTGGTATTAACAATCACAAATTGCAAGCAGATGTCTGTAGTGGAACCAAGAAATTCAGTGATAATCACAGATTATCATGACTGAAACAAAGAGAATAATGACAAGGACAGCAAATCCACAGCACAATGTTAGAGAAAACAGACTAGTGTACTGCATAAGAAGGTTTGCTAAGCATAACAACCTGGGGAAGCAGGTGTTGTTATCCCAATTTTAATGATGATTAAACTGAAACTTTGGACAGTTAAGTTACTTAACCATAGAACTGGTAACTGAAGGTCAATAGTACTTGGGCAAAGTAAGATACAGTGGGTCCTGTATATTCATTTCTTATCAATAGAAAGAGTGATTCTGATGGATTTGTTCTTTGCTAGCACTTATGAAAGACTGTCTGTCTAGGGGAGCCTGGGTGGCTCAGTTGGTTAAGTGTCTGAGTCTAGATTTCAGATCAGGTCATGATCTCATGGTTCATGAGTTTGAGATCCACATTAGACTCTACACTGACAGTGTGGAGCTTGCTTGAGAATGTCTCTCACCCTCTCTCTCTGCCCCTCCCCTGCTTGTGCTCTCTCTCAAAATAAATAAATAAACATTAAAAAAAAAAAGAAACTGTCTATCTAAATTCTATATGAGTGAGATTTGGTGACTACTGCTTTATATACAGAGGAGAAAAAAAAATTATCAAAGCATAAGTAAGGGGGAAATGCCAGCTGTCCTCTTTCTTCTCTCTAAAGCTATGAATGCCAGAGTATCTCTTGGTGCACATAGAAGGGAAAGGTAAGTTTTGGTAAAATATGATTGAAAACAAAATCTTCTGTCAATTCAGGAAACCTGTCCATAAATAGAGTAGAGAAAGAAAACAGTTTATTACTGAGGAAGCATTAAGTCAGAAGGTGATGTCCTTCACAGGCAGTTGGCTAGGAGGTTGCAAAGACAAAAAGAAATGTTATCCTTTCATACAGTCAAGAAGACACAAACTGTTGTGTATATGTTTTGAAGATAAACAATAACTAGTCTTCCAGCAAAGGGCTTGACAGCCTCCTGATCACCCATAGGGTAATCACCTATGATCACCTGGCAATTGGGGTGACTCAAAGGAGTGATAAACTTTTAATATCTCCGTGACAGAAGACAATTTTGCAGCTGGAAGTCAGCTGAAGTTAGTCTCCTAGACAGGGATCCTACCTTCCTTGGATGTTTATATTCCCACGTCCTCGAGAAAGCCATTTCTGAGCATTCACACAGCTAACAAAACACTTCTTTAGTTTTAAAAATGATTCCCATACATTTAAAAAAAGAATTTACGATGATGAATATTCTAAAGCAAATTGTCAAAAGAAAAAAGGAGCAGAGGCAGAGGGAAATCTTTTTCCTTATTTCCAACAAGGAGCATTACATCTTTTATTTTTATTTATTATTTATTTATTTTTGAAAGTTTATTTATTTTGAGATAGTGTGCACGTGTGCACTAGCGAGCACAAGTGGGGGAGGGGGCAGAGAGGAAGTGGGGCAGAGAAAGAGGGAGAGAGAGAGAAAGCTAAGCTGGCTCCATGTTGTCAGGGCAGAGCCCAACACAGGTCTCAAACTCACGAACCCTCACATCATGACCTGAGTCAAAATCAAGAGTCCCAAGCTTAACCGACTGAGCCACCCAGGCACCCCTGTCTCTGATTTTTAATTTGTACTTGCCTTTACAGCTGCTAATGTATTCTGCAGTTAATACTCATGGGTACTCTACAATGTCTGAGTGTCTTTTACCCACTGGTAATTTTAGGCTAACAATGAATATATTAGGGTAGAACAAGGCATATGCTTTGATAAAGTGTTTTGTGTGTATTAAAGAGATTTGTTCTCACCACAACCAAGGAGAACAATACTATTACTATCTCCTTTTCTGGATGAGAAGGTAGAGCACAGAACGGAAATAATAAATCCAGGTAGCCTGGTTCTGAAGTCTAGATAATTAGCCACTCTAATATTCTAGAATCTCTTTCAGCTCTGATTTTCTCTCTCTCCTCACCCCCTTATATCTTACGCCTTTCCTTAAGGCAATTTTGATGACATTTTAATTCTGAAAAGCACTAATAGTTTCCTTCCACACACATACAAGCTTAATTTTCTGAAGGAATCAGACTACTGTTCTGACAGCAAATGACTGCTAATAATTTTAAATGTTTGGAATTTATGTGTTAATTTCTGCTCAACAAAACAAAAATGTATGAAGATTTAAGACATGGGATACAAAATCAAAAAGTGTTTGCCTCGGGGCGCCTGGGTGGCGCAGTCGGCTAAGCGTCTGTCTTCAGCCAGGTCACGATCTTGCAGTCCGTGAGTTCGAGCCCCGCGTCGGGCTCTGGGCTGATGGCTCAGAGCCTGGAGCCTGTTTCCGATTCTGTGTCTCCCTCTCTCTGCCCCTCCCCCGTTCATGCTCTCTCTCTCTGTCCCAAAAATAAATAAACGTTGAAAAAAAAAATTAAAAAAAAAAAAAAAGTGTTTGCCTCATAGTCTTTGTTTCTTCACATCATAAAGTATATAAGATGTCTTCAAAAAATCTGAAATAGTTTATTATATTTCTATTAAAGTGATTTTTTTTTGTATAAGACAGTCATGCCTATGAGTATATAGGTACCAAACCAAAAATCTTGCCTTCCAAATATATGTTTCTTATTGAATCTCCAAGGTAAATTCACTGTGAGTATTGGGCTAAACACTGAGAATAGTTGAGGAGGATAAGGTCCTGGCCTTCAGACATTTACACACTAATGGGCAAGGTGGATCCATTAATGTTCCAAACAGTGTAGCAGTTCCAAACCTCTTTTACATTCATTAGCTCATATGATTTCCATTGTAACTAGCAATAGAGGTCTTATTTTAATTCTCGCTTTGCAGGTAAGGGAATTGAGGCTCAGAAAGGTTAATTAATTTGTTCAAATTTATACTCTAAATGAGAGCTGAAACCAGAACTTTCCCCTAAATTTTATGCTCAATAAAACTGCACAATAGCTGTTTCATTTTCTAATCCTGCCCTTTAAAATATAAAACCAAGATTTCTAGTATTAACCAATTAGCCAATATTTTACTAAGAGGTATTTTAGTTTGTTTCTAGAATTTGATTTGGAGAAGGTAGTGGAGCTCTCTTGTTTTGTACTACACAGAACTCATTTTACCCATATTCTGGTAGCTGCAGCCTGGTTTTCAACAGGACGGAATCCCTAGCTACTCCTTGACCTTAGGGTTTGGAGTAAACACTGCTGCTCCAATCTTTTTCAGGTTCTTCATGTCCCTGCTCAGCACCCATGTGCATTTGCTTCCGGTGCCCTGAGTTTAAGACTTCTTTTCCAAAGAGTGCCCTCAGAACTGTGGACCGCTCTGCCCTCACACACAGGAGGCCTGGAGTTTATGTTTACTTATGTCCAATAACTAAAAAGAGTAGGAGTAAAATGGAGGAAAGGTTAAAGACATCTCCTTCTGGACAGTATCTGAAACACACTCTTATTCTAGACTCTGTCTTAAATTGCACCCTTGTTTGGTTTCCTTCCCATCTCTATCCTCCTTTCTGGTTTCTCCCAGGAGTACTATCTTAATCAACTACAGAGGGATCATTGCCTTTGGGATCAGATTCTGGAGAATCATGTGAGTGATCTGGCCCTCAGACAATTGAAGACTCATATTCTTCTGACATACGTTTGTGTTAAGGCTTGGTATCCAATTTAAACCAAAGAGATGCACTAAAATTGTCCCGATAACTCTATTGGAAAGAACATTGCCTCTTCCTAAGAGAACTGAAGTTGAAAGAATATAAAACCTTGACCTCCTACAACTAGTATTTCTAAGCCTGTTAGCGAGCAGAGCCAAAGCATGAAGAGTCAAGTTAAGCCAAGTGATGAGGAGAAAACAGATGCTTAAGGATGTCATTTATGCCAGTACATCAAGCTGTGCTCAAAGGCAGCCCTACCTCTGGACTTCTCAGTTACATGAGCCAAAAAATGTCCCTTTTTCTTTCTGCCAGATTGGCAATTGGCACAAATTCTCTGAGAAATAAAGAACTACTCCTTCTTTTTTTTTAAAGTGTCAGGGGTGGGAGGGAGACTCTAAATACTCTTTATTTATTTTTTTAAGTTTCTGTTTAAATTCCAGCTCTTTTCTTCTTTTTTCTTTTCTTTTTTTCTTTTCTTTTCTTTTCTTTTTTCTTTCTTTTCTCTTTCCTTTTCTTTTCTTTTGCATTTTTGTGCATTTTTGAGAGAGAAACAGAGATAGAGACAGAGTGTGAGTGGGGGAGGGTCAGAGAGAGAGGGAGAGACAGAATCCAAAGGAAGCTCCAGGCTCTGAGCTGTCAGCACAGAGCCCGACGCGGGGCTTGAACTCATGAGCTGTGAGATCATGACCTGAGCTGAAGTTGGATGCCCAACTGACTGAGCCACGTAGGCACTCCTCCAGCTCTTTCTTAATAGAGAAAACTGAAATACACTTTTCAATTGGGATAAAGGAGAGTTGAATCCTCTTTTTCTCAGCAGTTAAAAAAAAAAATCTTGATACCATTCAGTATACCCAAATTTAGGTCTATATAATAAAGACAAAGATCGGGTCACTGCCTTTTTAAGCTATTGGTACAAATGTTTTCCAGCAAAATAAAAAGCTTTCTCTGAAATATTGTTTCTGTGCTGAGAAAAATTCCATCTTTGGCAATAAAACCAGGTTGTAAAGTTAGTGCAATACGAATGATTTTAGTAATTTTTCACTAAATTAACCCAAAGCTTTATATATTTTATGTAAATATACATAAATTTATATATATTATACTATCAATTACTATTTATAAATGTTGAGAGATAAGGGGTGGTATGAGGTAGTACATCCTTACCAAAAAGAGATAATGCTGTTATTATTATTACTATTATTATTAATTTTTATTGGGGGTTCCTGACTGGCTCAGTTGGTAGATGTGTGACTCTTGATCATGGGGTTGTGAGTTCAAGCCCCATGTTGGGTGTAGAGCTTACATTAAAAAGAAGTTATTATTATTATTTCTACTCTTATTAATTAGAAGCAATACATCACTGAGAGTATGGTTCTGAAATAGTATGAAAATTCTGACAGATTCTAGCTGTCTACTTGTATAGTTTTTGGGAAGCAAAACTTTTCTGAGACTGAATAACCTTAACTGTAAAATGAGAATTATGATGGTATTTATATATTTATCTGATGAATAAGTGAGATAACGTACATTTAAATTCTTAGCACAATGTTGACCATGTAATAAAAATTTTAAATTAGCAATTGTCATTGTTTCCATGGGGGAAATAATTTACTCACATTTGTTATATACACAATTTTTACAAAAACTATTCTTTTTTTATGAAAAATATCTTAGTATGTAAAAAGCTCACATAGCTAAAAGTAAAATATTTTACTTTATATCATATCTCTGGAGAAGTTCTCCCTGTCGTATGTACAGTGATTAAAATTAGAAAATGTGTGATATGTTTTGAAAAGGTGCATTAGGAGTGTTTATTGAATTAATGAATGCCTCTTCACTGTGAGGTTGTGCTTATGTGACATCAAAAAGGTGTGAAAATTCAATTTTAACTGGTCACTTGCTTTTTTATATGACATGTTTGAACAAAAACTGTTATTAACTTTTAATGAATGTTTGTATTTATTTTACTCTATTAATAAACATGTGCAATTAGTATTAATACAAATGGGCAAAAATCACAACTAACCAGTGTAGTGTTACAAAGCTTTTACAATTACGAAATAGTTTTAAATATATTAGCACATTTAACTCAAAATCTCTATGGTTAAGAGGTAGTAATACTACCTCCATATCACAAATTAATAAACTAATACTTATAGAAATACAATACTTTGAATGAAGTTATGGAGTTGAGATACTGAATCTGCCACTTGACCCTAAATCTCATTTTGCTCCGAACAATTCTACCATTTTGAATTACTCACTCATGGGGTCTATGAGAAAAGCTGATGAAGGAAAATTTGGTGATTAAATTTGTGACAAGCAAAGGCAGGGGATCTCTGCATGATCTAAATCCAATCCAACCTGATACATAGCATATCTAGACTAGGGCCAAAGACAATGCCTTTATTCTGTGACAGGATGGTAAACAGGGTTCTGACCTTCACAGTGTTCTCTTGGTAGGCATTCACCAAACTGGTAGAACCCTGCCTGTTATTTTAGCTGAGAAAGCTTAATAGAAGAAATGCTAAGTGAGAATTGATTTTTTTTTAAATTATAAAATTGTAAAAAAGCAGAAATGGAACACTAAAGCAGTGGTTATTAAAGTATGGTCCTGGGGATCACTAGGACTATTTTGGGAGGTCTGTGAGATATAAAAATATATATGTGATAATACTATGGCAAGATTTCCTTTTTTTCACTCTCACTTTTGTCCCCTACCACTGGAATTTTTATAGAGAATATATAATGTGATGACATCATCAGTAATGATTAACAAAATATGTGGTGTGTATTATGTTTTCCAGAATTTCCAGTTAATAAGTTTGGAAATAATTAAATATGTACATACTTAAAGATTACCTCAGTTTTTTCTTCTATTATGATCTTTCTAGGGTATCTGTGGTCATACCTGTTATAATGTCTATAACATCCTTATTGTCTAAAAAATAATTATCTTGAAATCCAAAATAATTTCCTTATGCATATATATAAGTAATAATGAAGAAAGTGCACTTTGTTATATTTTTTGCAATAATATTTTTATTTTTTCTAAACACTTCTATGAATTTACAAATTTCATGTATATCTGTTATTATTTTGGAATTTATAATATTTTACTTAAAGTAAGATAAAAATTTTAAGGTTTTTCAGTTGTAGGAGTTGTAAACTCCTAAAAAAGGTGTTTAAGTGCACCTAGGTGACTCTGTCGGTTAAGCATCAACTCTTGATCTCGGCTCAGGTCATGATCTCACGGGTTCTTGAGTTTGAGCCCTGCATCAGGCTATGGACTGTCAGTGCAGAGGCTGCTTGGGATTCTCTCTCTCTGCCCCTCCCCTGCTCTCTCTCTCTCTCTCTCTTTCTTTCCGAATAAACTTTTAAAAGGGGGGGGGAGTTTAGAAGAGTTGCTTTCTCAAAACACAGCATATCTTACTCTTAACTATAGAGAACAAATGGTTACCAGAGGGGAGGTAGGTAGGGGGATGGCTTAAATAAGTGATGGGGATTCTGGAGTGCGCTTGTGATGAGCCCTGGGTGTTGTATGGAAGGTATATTATACACATGAAATAATATTACACTGAGGTAACTACCTAAAATTGAAATAAAAACCTAAATAAAAGTAAAAGAGCTAAAAAAGATGAAACTGATGCAAAGAACTTTTGGACTCAAAAAAAAAAATCTAACAAAAACACTGGCACAAACTTAAACATAATGAAAACTGTTTTCCTCATGTTTATAGGTGTTAATAATTTCCCTGATTTTGTCTTATGAACCAACATTTTCTAAGAGTATTACTGAAATATTAAAGTTGTGTTGTTATCAGAGATAATGAATTTCTTCAATGGATATTTGAGAAGACTGGACACAGCAGAAGGAGAAAAATAAGTGAGCTTGAAAAGAGGCTCATTAAAATTATTCAAATCTAAAGGCAAAGAGAAAAATGAGTGAAAAAAAAAAGCAAAACAAACCATTCAAGAAGTATGGGATATTATTAAATGTTCAGACATATGAATATGGTAATGGAGTCTTTAAAGGAAAAGAGTGAAAACTGGTCATAATAAATATTTGAAAAGACAATGGCCATTTTTTTTCTTAATTAATGAGAAGCAGTGAAACATCGTCTTAAATCTTAGAGAAATCCAATGAGAGACACAAAGAAAGAAACCCTTAGATATATCATAATCAAAGTGCTAAAAACCAAGGATTAAAAAAGTAAATAAGTCCAGAAAAAAGAAAAAAAAATATTAGAGAGGAAAAAAGAAATATAGGAGCTTTCAGAAACAATGCAAGCCAGAAAATAGTGGTGAGACTTATTTAAAATATTGAATAAAAAAATACATTCTCAAAACAGAAATCAATAACCATTGCGAATAACTTTAAAAAAATCAAGATAAAATAATAGCAAGAGAATCTATTGCCAGCACACCTGCCCTCAAGAAAATATTAAAGGAGGTATTCAGGCAGAAGGAAATGATACTTGATCATTGATAATTTGGATGTATACAAAAAATGAAGATCAGTGAAGATAGTAAAAATAAGTGTAAATGTAAAGAATTTTTATTTTTAATCTCTTTAAAATACAATTTGTTACTTAAGGGAAAATATTAACACAGTATTGTGATGTTTATAGCACATGTACAAATTAAATTTATAAAAATAATAGCACAATTGTAGGTAAGAAATAAAAATAAACTGTTTTGAGTTTTTCATCCTATACAGAAAATAATATTATTTTGAGGTAGACTATGGTAAGTTATATATATTTTGTTAACACAAAAGTATGCTGTAAAGTAATAAAAATATTTTATAAAATAAAAATACCAATGTTTTAGATTTCAAAATTGGAAAATGATATTAGTTTCACATTTAAAAGATATAAAGAGAAAAGTCCTGGGATTTTACTTTAAACTATATTCTAAAATTAATATCCACGGGCGCCTGGGTGCTTCAGTCGGTTAAGCATCCGACTTCAGCTCAGGTCACGATCCCGCGGTCCGTGAGTTCGAGCCCGCGTCCGGCTCTGGGCTGATGGCTCCGAGCCTGGAGCCTGCTTCCGATTTTGTGTCTCCCGCTCTCTCTGCCCCTCCCCTTTCATGCTCTGTCTCTCTCTGTCTCAAAAAACAAACAAACAAACAAACAAACAAAAAAAACCCAAAAAACCCACAATTTCACAGGTATAGTTGGAGTTTTCAACATACATCTTCTTGTCATTAATTTTTTTTCAAATACAAAAGAAGCAACTTTATCAATAATCACAAAAAAACTCTTCATCAAATGTTAAGTGGATAAGTAAGGCATGGGATGTCCATACAGAGCAGTACTATGTAACACAAAGGAATGGAAGTACTGACAAATGCAACGAGAGGGATGATGTCGATTGCATTCTGCTAAGAAACACAAGTAAAGAAACCAAACACTACATACAGTATAATTCTATTTATATGGCATCTGAAAATGCAAAACTATAGAGACAGCCTATCAGTTGTTGCCTGGAGCTGGATTCACCTTAAAGTGGGACAGGGGAACATTTGGGGATGATGGAAATGCTCTATGTATTGATGCGGTAGTGTTTGCATGACATACATTTGTAAAAAACTACTCAAACTATGACTCAAAAAGAAGTGGACTGTTGGGATATGTATACAAACATGAATAACTAAACCGGAGTTTAGACAAATTTTTAAGGTAAAAAATTCATCTGAAACTTTGTAGTGGGTAGCAAGTTACTTCTACTCAAGAGTCTGCTCTTTTTGTTTTTTTAAATTTTATTTTATTTTTAACGTTTATTTATTTTTGAGACAGAGAGAGACAGAGCATGAACGGGGAGGGTCAGAGAGAGAGGGAGTCACAGAATCCGAAGCAGGCTCCAGGCTCCGAGCTGTCAGCATAGAGCCCGGCGCGGGGCTTGAACTCACAGACGGTGAGATCATGACCTGAGCCGAAGTGGGACGCTTAACCGACTGAGCCACCCAGGCGCCCCGAGTCTGCTCTTTTTGTGTAAAGTGATAATAAAAATATGTAGCTTTGATCAGTGTTATGGGGCTGGCACTCAGCATGAAATCAATATTAGCTACCTTTATTATTTTTTTATAAATTATGATATATTACAAGCCTGATAAATGTATAAATTCTCTGACTGGCACATCAAAAAAAAAAAAAAGAAAATCAATTAAAAATTTGTCTTTTTATCTCTAGACAATGGAAATAAATTAAATCTACTAGTTTAACAAGAATTTCCAAAGTCTAGTACTTAGTTCCTAATTTTAAAAATTATTTATATATAATTTTTCTTTTCTATTTTGAAGTAGTCTGTATAATGGAATATTTTTGAAACATTTAGTAAAATTTATGGAAGAATATTCAGATTTATAGATATGGACATTATATATTTTAAGTCAAAGAATTAGAATAAAATTGTATTTATAGTAAGATCTCATATTTGTAAAAATTAATAATATATGTGGATTGAAAAATGTCTGGAAAGATGTACTCCGAAATTTGAATATTGGCCAATTCTGAGTTACAAGATACTAGTGTTATTTCAATCTTTTCTCTTAATCATATTGTCATGTTTCATATCATTACTATGTTTTACTTTTCAAATAGAAAACAAAAGAAAAAGACATAAGGAAAAAAGTAAGCAATAAAAAACATGGCTACCATTGCACATGCTCATCATAGCTAGAGAACACACTGAAGCAAGCAGAAATTTGTTGTTTCCCTAATTGCTGAGACTCATCTACACATGGCAAATTTCCTAAAAACCATTTATCTGTCAGAGTATAAGTAGGGGTTATAAAGAACACTTACCCAAGTATTCCAGAGCCACCTAGGTCAGAAAATCTCAAGTACTGCCAATAGCCTTGTTTTCTATGGTTTAAGCCATGCCTTCTGGAAAGACATGCATTTAAATAATTTAGAATCCACACAGTTGAAAAACAGAGTTTATGGGCCATTTCTCTAAAGGGAGAAATAAATAAAAGCTGTCTCTTTAACAAGATTTTCAAAGTCTACCATTCAGTTTCTTAGATATTTTATTGTTTAAATTTTTAATTTCCTTCCTCTGGTTCTAGTTTCGAAAATTCAGAGTGGAGAGAACATTAAAGCGGAAGCATACAGCAAAATAAGTACAAATGACTTAAGAGCTTTGGTCTTTGATTCAGAAGAAAGACCTGGGTCTTAGCTGACTCTGAACTAGAGGAGACATGGGTCTTCAAGAGTCATATTAAGTGGGTGTTGGGTGGCTCAGTTGGTTAAGGATCTGACTCTTGGTTTCAGCTCAGCTCATGATCTCAAAGTCCTGTTAAGTATCTCTGAGACTTAATTGCCTTATGTAATAATTAAAGTTAGGATTAGGTGAATAAGAAGTTCTTTTCAGTCCCTAAAATTACATTTATGCATTTATACATTTATAGCTAAAGGCCTATGGTCAAAAATAAACACAAAAAAATCTCAATACAGATTAACGTGTTAACTATTTGCACTATAAATTCTCATGTCTGCCAAGATCACATAAACAAAGTTTTCTTATGAGCAATACCTCAAAGCTTGACAATTAACTCTCCTAAGTGATATTCTGCTGCTTTCTCTATTGAGAGCAATAATATATATTTATCTGGAGGTTGGTTATGATATTAGCTCCATTTAGGGGCACCTGTGTGGCCCCATCGGTTAAGCATCCAATGTCTTGATTTTGGCTCAGGTCATGATCCCAGGGTCATGGGATCGAGCCCTGCTTCGGGTTCTGCTCTGAGCGTGGAACCTGCTTAAGATTCTCTCTCTCTCTCTCTCTCTCTCTCTCTCTCTCTCTCTCTCTCTCTCCTTCCCTCCACCCCTCTCCCCTGTTTGTGCTCTCTCTCACTCTAAAATAATAATAATAATAAATATCAGCTCCATTTAAAGGAAAAAGCAGCATAACTTGTATTTCCTCCAAAAATTTATAAAATTGTTTTGGCTCTTTCTAAATTCATAGAATAGCTTAAACATTAGTTACAAAATTTAAATAAGAGACAAAAATTAGAGATGAAAGAAGGAAAGAATATAGGAAAAAAAGAAGTAGGGATGTATGGAAATGGAAGAGAGAGAAGTACAATTGTTCTTGATTCCATTAAGAATATTTACGTTATGGATGTCTCAGCTCAGGTTCTCTTAAAAAACAAAGCCTGAAGTGAAACCTTAAATGCTAACATTTTGTGGGTGAGTGAAATCTCAGGAAAACTGGAGTGAGGTAAAATAAGCTATGGATGGAGGAACACCCCATACAAAGGGGTGCATTTCTGAGCTGGCTATATAGCCAGAAACAAGCACAGCCAGTTGTTCAGTGTGAGGGACATCTGAGACACCCACTGCGTGCAGAGTTACTTGGTTTCCTACCTCCTACTGGACAAGTTCACCCCATAGAGTTTTTTATACTCAGAGTTCTAGGCTTTCCCATTCAGTATTACTGGGAAACTTCTGGGGAAGCTGAGCTCAAAGCCAATTTCCTGTGGGACTAATAGGAGAACTCATGGTAGAAGGCAATTGGTGTGGCTAAAGGTGTGTGTGGTGAAATGCTGTCCATTTATGTCAATGAACAACATGGCAAACCAAGAACCACGGCTTGAGGGTGGCTTGAGGGTCTGGCCACCCAGCAGGTAGAGTGCATGGGTCTCATCACAAGGTGGCATTGAAGCTCAGAGGGACTTCCTCTCAAGATTAAAACCATCATAATGAAGATAATTCCAGGCAATATTCTTGGAGGTGAATCACAAGCAAAAAATAGAAAGTGATGGCTGAGCAAACCTGGAGAGATACATAAACTGAGTCCCACATATGGGGTGAAAATTCTCCATTTCTGTACTTTGACTCAGAATTACAACTTTTGTGTTAACTCATACACATTTCTAATTTATGCATATTCTGAAGATAGGTGGCGTTCTGAAGGAGGCTAATTCATGGCAAATCAGTCTGCAAGGAAGTTATTGATAACAGAAAAGAACAGATCTCCGTGATAGCCAGGTGTATTCACTGTCTGAAATATTCTGTCAGATTGTAAGGGGAAGCATAGTAATATAATTTCCACCAATTAGCTTTTATGTAATCCTTAGGCGACCAATGAAAGGATTTTTCTTTACAATGATTATCTAAGGATGAATTTCAACTAGACAAAAGATTTTTAGTAATGGTTGTCTTGTCTTTTTTAAAAATATCAAAAAAAGAAAACAACCAGCAACTGTCTCCCTTAAGTTGATTTTGATATAATTATAGGACTGGAACATTAGCTCTTGGTCCTGTCAAACTTGTGTCTTTTAAAGAATTGAGCCTTACTTGAGAGAGAAAAGAAGCCATCAACACTCTGCTGAGCAGTGTTAATGGATGACTGGTTTTTCCTTGTGTAACTGCAGAGAAAGATAAACCATGAACCATAAATCTGTTTCATTTTTCCTTAATCTGTATTCAACTTCAGTTCACTGACATCCGAAAGATTCCTTGTCATTAAAAGCCTGCACGTAACTGAGTTAATTCAGAAGAAGTTATTTGTGAATAGGAAAAAAGATGGTATTTCAATAGATCAGTAGACTGCTTATTGATTTTAAAATAATTATTTTGGTGACACATATGAAGTACCTTAAGATGGCTTTGAATTCTGAATTTTTATTTATAACAGAATCCAGACCTTCAGATATTTCCTAAAAATGAACTGAACATATGTAATTTTGTCCACAAATTTTGTACCTGAGACTGAAATTTTTTTTTACTCTTTTGAAAGTTTATTTATTAATTTTAGAGAGAGAGAGAGTTCAGAGGTGGGCAGACAGATAGGAGGGAGAATCCCAATCAGGCTCTGCACTGCTAGTGCAGAATCTGATGCAGGGCTTGAACCCACCAACCATGAGATCATGACCTGAGTCAAAATCAAGAGTCAGATGCTTAACCTACTGAGCCACCCAGGTATCCTAAGACTGCAATTCTTATTTCAATATACATTCTCACTGCTTTTTAGTAATAGAATCCTTAAATATTAGCAAGATATGTGGTTGTCAGAATAAAGATCGTATTGCATGGTATTCCTTGCAGGTAGGTATAGCCACCTAACTGAGTTTGGCTCATGACTTGTGAATGAAAGTATATGTACACCTTCTAGATCTTGTTCTTGAAGAAAAGGAGAACACCCTCCACTTCTATTTTTATTTCTTGCCTCTGGCTGAAAGAGACTACAGTGGCAAGCCCTTTTAGAAAGTGTAGGCTGCAGCAGAGATAGTAATGCTCACAAAACATTCTATGCATTCTCAACATAGCTTAAGCCCATATAGTCCAATAAGACCAAATGACAACTTCTGTTCAATAAAATATGAGTGGAAGTTATCTATATCACTAACTGGCTTAGTCAGAGAAAAACTCTGGTAACAATCTTCACTCTCTTCCTCTCCAGGGTGACCAGGAAGCCTCATATTCCATCTGATGGTGCTCTAAAATGGTAGAGCGGCCATTGACCCATGTCCCTAAGTGACTTTTGGGAGCAGAACCCTTTGCTGATGATATGTTACAGAGTGAGTAGACAATAACCTTATTTACATTAAGCCTCTGGGACTTAATCTGTTACATAAGGTAGTTTATCCTCACTAACAAATGGATAGAGACAACATCCCATGAAAAGCGGAACACAGAGTTGAAGGAACGTGGGTCTCCAGCATTGCAGATCTTCTGCATAAGTTTTGGTTCTCTTATATAGTTAGGCAAGAGGTAAATTAACATCTTCTTTGTTTAAGTTCCTGCTGATGACCTTATATATGAAGTTCCACACTATCCCAAGGGTCATTTACCAAACATGAATTTAAATTCCTTTTGTTCACATTTTCTAACATAAGAATTATAATTGTACATAATAAAATAATAATTGTTAGGACTTTCCAAGCCACCATTTCGATATCTCCTTTGAATAATAGTCTGTGAAAATGTTCTCATCCAAGATTGCTGTAATTTATAATATATATAACTTTGAACCTTTATTGCCTCTTTCACATAGGAATGAACTTTTACTGAACTATGACTACATTCTGGGAGTTACACTAAGTAATTTATGCCCGTGAATTTGTTTACTCTTTACAAAACTATGCAGTAGATACTATAATTATAATCTCTATTTTAGGTGGATATATGTGTGTGTGTGTGTGTGTGTGTATATATACATATATATATATGAAACTGAAATGTACAGAGGAAAGTAACTTGCTGAAAATCACATAGACAATAAATGACCAAGACAAGATGCAAACCAAGTTCTTAATTATTCCAGAACCTAATCTATATTCATATTCATGATACTGTATTCATGTTCATAGTGAGATACATGTATACATGTTAAAAAAATCCTTTCTCTGTTGCTAATTTTCTATTTATTTCTTCTCTCTTCCTTCCTTCCTTCCTTCCTTCCTTCCTTCCTTCCTTCCTTCCTTCCTTCCTTCCTTCCTTCCCTCCCTTTCATCCCTCCTTCTCCTACCTTTCCTTTCTTTCTTTCCTGTATTCTTGTGTCTTTTTTATCTTTCTTTGATTTTTTTCTTCTTTTAAGAATGGAATGCACCCTATATTCAAGATTAGAAGTCTGTAGGATTGCTGTGTTTGTCTTTCACTGTATGACAATAAATCTGTTTGAGAAATCATGAGTTCTCTCTGCTTGCATCAAATCTCCCATGACTCCTGTAGCCATAATTTTATATCCAGGAAATTACTTTTTGAAGACAGCAAATTCATTCTGGAGGATTGTTGTGCCGACAGTTCCAAGGGTGGGATCAATCTCCTTTTTATTGTCCCTTTCTCTCCATTTAGTAAAGGTGCCTGTGTTGCTCTTTGCATCCCAAGTGGCTGGATAGGCAGTCCCTCAGTGTACAGAAAGCAGCCTGCAAGTGGGGCTAGGGGCTTGCTTCTAGGTAGGCTCACAGGGTGAGTGTGAAACTTATGGCAATGTGAGAAGAAAAATTATTGCTACTGTCACTTCTAATATAATTTTTATATGTCAACATGTGAAATATATGGCAAGTGCTAAAGCTACAGGATTAAAAAGCATAATCTTACAAAAGGTATTTCAAGACTGAGAAATAAACAAAGAACACACATGATTAAAGTTTGATAGAGATCTCTTCCCTGTACTGTGGTAACAAAATGAGATGTGGAACTGAATGTAGTCAGAAGCAGAGGGTAAAGGGTTGGGGAGGCTCTGGGAGGAAGTGGTCATTGCTCTGAATCTTAAATAATGAGTGGTAGTTAGCGAGAGAGATAATAATAGTAATATTAAGTTGGGATGTATGGAACTGCTGATATGCAACCTTTTTTTTTTAATTATAAAAATGACAGTTTCACGTGGTTTAACTTATCTAACCTATGCTTTTCACTGATCTAAGGTTCAATAATCATTCATTCCTGTAGTTCTCAGAACAATCAAAGAAGGTAAGTCCTGCTGTTTTACATATGAAGAAATGGCCATAGGAAGGTTAAGTATATTCTTCAATATCAAAAAACTATTAAAAGAAAAATCACAATTCAAATTCATGCCTTTTTGCTCCAGAGGGCATCTTCTTAACAACACTGATTTGTAGCAAGGACAGTAAGGGACATTCCATTCCTCTTTAAAAGTGGATGATTCTGTTTACACACATCCACATCCAACTCATAAACTTCCAGCATTCATGCTAGTCTAGAGCCCTCTTAAATAATAGAAAAGGGGAATGCTTATCTAAAATATCGATTCACAGAGAAGTGTCTACCTCTTGATGTCTTTTGGATTATGACATCAGCAAAGTGACATTATTAAGATGTTAACATTTCTAAGATATAAAGCAAAAGTTTACTAAATTCTTTTTTTAATGTTTATTCACTTTTTGAGAGAGAGAGTGCAAGCAGGGGAGGGGCAGAGAGAGAGGCACACACAGAATCTGAAGCAAGGCTGCAGGTCCTTAGCTATCAGCCCAGAGCCCGATGTAGGACTTGAACTCACAACCTGTGAGATCATGACCTGAGCAAAGTTGAACGCTCAACTGACCAAGCCACCCAGGGGCCCCTTACTAAATTCTTAACAGTTTTTTTTTTTTTTATTTTTTTTTTTTTATGAAATTTATTGACAAATTGGTTTCCATACAACACCCAGTGCTCATCCCAAAAGGTGCCCTCCTCAATACCCATCACCCACCCTCCCCTCCCTCCCACCCCCCATCAACCCTCAGTTTGTTCTCAGTTTTTAACAGTCTCCTATGCTTTGGCTCTCTCCCACTCTAACCTCTTTTTTTTTTTTTTTTCCTTCCCCTCCCCCATGGGTTCCCGCCAAGTTTCTCAGGATCCACACAAGAGTGAAACCATATGGTATCTTTCTCTGTATGGCTTATTTCACTTAGCATTACACTCTCCAGTTCCATCCACGTTGCTACAAAGGGAAAATTGAAATATAATTGACATAGACATGGTATTAGTTTCAGGTATATAACATTATCATTCTATAAATGCATACATTGAGAAACGATCACTACAGCAAGTCTTGTTAACATTTGTCACCACAACATATAATCACAGATGTTTTTTTATTGCGATGAAAACTTTCAAAATCTACCCTCCCGACAACTCTCAATTATACAATGCAGTAATATCAACCATAGTCACAAGGGCTGTGCAGTATACCCGCAGGGCTCATTTATTTTATAACTGGAAATTTGTACCTCTGGTGTTTTTTCCCCAAAATTAATTGTATCTGTTTTAAAGACTTAAGAGTGTATAAGTTTCGGGGCGTCTGGGTGGCTCATTCAGTTAGGAATCCAACTTCGGCTCACGTCATGATCTCGTGGGTTCGTGAGTTACAGCCCCAACAGGCTCTGTGCTGACAGCCCAGAGTCTGGAGCCTGCTTCAGATTCTGTGTCTCCCCCTCTCTCTGCCCCTCTCCTGCTGGCGCTCTGTCTCTCTCCGTCTCTCAAAAATGAATAAATGTTAAAAAAAATGTAAAAAAAAGAGTGTGTAAGTTTCTGTTTGATTTCTTCAGTGTGCCTCAGATATAACCATTCCAATGTGAAACTCTCTTTAGTCAAATGATGCCAAATTTTACTTTTTGTTTCAGACTTTTAAATATAAAATGTATTTATAGCTTAAAAATTCACCCAAAGTGACAGCTAATATTTCATAAACAAGGTTGAAAGCCAACTTCCAAAAATATTTTATTCATTTACTTTTACTGCAAGTCTAAACAATTTTAAATGAAGAAGGAAAATTCAATAAATGTACACATTTTATGCTCAGCCACTGAACTCAAATTGTGTGTAATCAGGGTAAAATCACAATGTCGCACTGTGACGGCTTATAGTATTGATATGACACAGTTATTCATAGGTAATTGCAATTCTCATATTCACATCTAGAAATGAAGGAAAAATATTAATAGGAAAGATTAACAGTAAGGGAATTTTAATTTTTTTCTGGTGTCACCACCACCACCACCATCATCATCATCAGTTAGCTAAGGAGAATGGCTAGTTTGCTACATTTGGAGTAAAATTAATAGATATTTCCTGTGTCCCTGAAACCTCTTTTCAATATCAATAATTTACCAGCCCTACTAAAGACCTCTTCAGGACTTCATCAACTTGTGTAACTTTTACATAGTGTCTGTGTGTTTGCTTATCTTTATATCCATCCAGGATAGGCTTTCCACATATCCAAACTTTGTTGAGGCTTCTTGCTCTCATTGTTCTTTCCTGAGAAGGGGAAGCTAGGACCTTTTTCAGCCAGTATTAAGTGGTGAAAGACCTTGAACCATTTGCCTCCACACAACTGAATATCCTTATTCTAGTAAACACTTCTAGTAAAAAATGAGTGTGTTTCCCCAGTCAGGAGTATCTTCCCTTACCATTTCTCTTCTAATTCCGGGATTAGGTTTCCCAAAAATTCCTCCCAGGGTTAAAGAAAATCATGGGCTGGGGTCCATGCTCAGTGTCCCCTGCTCAGTAAACCCTGCTGGGTAAATAGCACCCCTTGATGATGAGCACGAGCGTGAAGCTTGTGTGCCTAGCCATCTCACAATGGATTGAACTCGCTCAAGTTTACTCTATATCCTGGTCAGCACTGTTATCAATTTTACTGTTTGTCTCAGTCAAGCTCCTACTTTGTGCCAGGAACTTTGAGGAACCAGGTATGTTCTGGGGATCAAAAAATCCTGGGTGCTTATTGAATGCTGCGGTTGGTGTCCTCACCTACTCAAAGACCTTTTTTGTTTAGATGAAGGCAACTAAGTCACCTCCTTCACTGCTGTGCCTGTTTCCTACAAAGAAGATAAGTCCCACTAGAGGTTCCTGAGGCCAACGAAAAAGCTGCTCTTTAGAGATGTTTCCTAGGTAGGGTTTTACCTTTTATAACTCCTTTTAAATGCCCCCTTATTTTTAGTGTATCTTAAGAGCTTAACATATGCTTGGAATAATGAAGAGGCCTATCTTACCGGGATAAGAGAAAGGAGAGAAATCTGTGGCATTCTTACCTACAAAAGTGTCAATGATTTAGGCCTTTGGTAATGTTTGAATTGCAGGTGTTTGAGAAAACTTGGATCATGAATCAAAAAATTGGATTATAATTTGGAGAAAAGCAGAGTAGAAGACGTTCAGATAGGGAGCATGGATGTTAAAAGTTATTTTTTTCCCTCTCATTTCCATGTAGTTGAATTTATTCCTCTCCTTTGAATTTGTTCAAAGAGCATGGAAGTCCAAGTCTCCTGGCTCAAAATTTGGAACGCTGCCTCAGGGACCTGCATGTTGACTGAGGAAGTTCTCTTCTCTGACCAAAGAGAACACATGTGACGCAAAGTCAAAACAGCGAACAGACAAATAAAAAAGTGAAAACATGAAAGTTTGAGCCAAAAGACCAGGGTTTATCTAGCTGCTACTGTTTAGTAAGTTGGATAGATAGGTATGATAGATAGATATCATACCAAAATATATTTAATTTTTTTATCCTGAAGTTTCTCACATATGTAAAATGGGAGTAAAATACTTGCCCTTCCAACATCACCTGATTTTCATGGCAATTCTATAAGATGGTGAACATTATAGGTATTTGGAAAAACAAATTGCATTTCGAGTGCAGTATAGCTGTAACAAAGTGTGTGTAGGAAAATTAGTAGTTAAGTGCATGTACTTGGAAATCAGACAGATTTTGCTACTTATTATCTGTGCTATTCAGCAATTTCTTTAACCTTTCAAAACGTACTTTCCTCATTAGAAAAATGATGATAATCACTCCTCATAGGGTTTTATGATATTTCCGTGACATAGTGTATATTAATAGTCTCAACATAAAGCCTGGCATATATGAGCACTTAGAAGATGGCAGCTGGCATTTTTCTTCTTCTAGAGAAATGCATATATATTGCACCTTCATGTAAATGATTTTTGATTCGACTAAAGCCCCATATATTTTAAATATTATGTCAAAGTTAAACCAGAAAGCCTCTGTATGTTGGAGAGGTACAACATCCTTGGGACTCAGGATCCTAAATCAAACCAATGATGCATAAAATTATTTCTATCCTGTGATATTATTTATCATGCTACTGCATTCTCAGTCAGGTAGAGGCGATGAAACATGGCAGACTATGGTCTTATGATCTATCTCATCATTGCATGTTTGCTCCATTTGCGTAGTGTTAGACAAAGGACAGCTTGGAACACAAGAGCTTGTTTGTTCCGGATGGTGAGAGATTAGTTGGCTCTTGCATTTCTCAGCTTCTTTTTGTCTTTAGAGAATACTTTTGTCATGCAACCAGATTTTCTTTTTTTGTCTAAACATCAAAAATTATACAGTTTATGGGCTATCAGTCTGTAAATCAGGTTTCCTTAATGGGTATAGGCTAATTATCGCCACTCTAAATGACTGTTAATAAAATGCAAATATAGACATTCACCACAAGAAACTTTTTCGATCCATTTTAACGTGTTTCTTGTTCAATTCATGGGAGTCATTCCTTAAATATGTTCATGTCCTTTGTTTATATTTAGCTAAATTAAAAAATTATATTTCATTTTAAAGTTCTCTTCAGGTAATGAAATATTTTTCATTAATAGAAAAGCTTGCTAGTTTGGGAAGGAAATGTGTACTTGTTATCATTTTTATAATTTACTTTGCTAATAAAATAAGTAATTTAAGATTTCTACATTTCAAAGAATCCTAAAAGATATGTTCAATTATTTCAAAATTAATTTACATTCAAACTTATTTTTCAGGTACGTCTACCTGAATATTTTTAAAAAGTCACTTAGCAGAATAAAACTCGAACTTTCTCCTATATGGTGGTCTATAGAACTCTGTGCTTGTTGTGATCCTTATCACAATTTTAATTACTTGTTCTATGATTGCCTTACCCATCAGGCCAGAGACTATTTCCATTTTGTTCCCTGTTATATCATCCAATTTTCTAAGATAGTGCCGGAATATAGTAGGAGCTCAATACTTATTTGTCACTGACTGAATGAAAGAATAAACTGAAGATACAATTTCAATTGTAAGTATTTATCTTATTCAATAAACAGAATGGCATCTTAAAAAACATAACAGGCTTTTCCTCTTCTATTTTTCCATGTAAGGATCTTGCTTCTACTTCACCAGAAGTATCCAATGCCTGAGGGGTAACTAGAATTGTCATAGAATGCACAGGGGGGAGAACAGTGATCAGCTGTTAACTTGGAAGAAATATAGTGTGTGTGTGTGTGTGTGTGTGTGTGTGTGTGTGTGTGCATGCTTGTAAAGCAAGATAATAACCTCAAATAACAGGCTTTGGGTAGACAAACAAAGGATTTTTCAAATTTCATTTTTATGTCAAAAATGTCAGGCCACTAAAGACTATATAAGTCTCAACGAAGACAGGGCTCAAAATGAGACAGAAGGGAATTCTCACCCACTGGAAGAAAAGAATGAGCACTTTTAAGACCTCAAGAAAAAGAAGATAAGACAGAGAAAGGAGAAAATAAGAAGTTAGATGACAGACAGTTCTTGATTCTTCCTCTACTTCTCATTTGGGGTTGAGCTTTATGGGGAATAACAGAAAGTACACAGCTAAGTTGGGGCGTGAAAGAGAGTCCAAAGCAGAAATATTTTTTAGCCTGTTTGAGTTCACCTACCTTCAGTGTAGACCACCACTGAAGGTGTACTTACTCCCTCATGGACATTATGGAGGAGGAAGGGAAGCATGTTCCAGTTGCAAAGGTCAACACTGGTACTCCACCATCGCTTGGTTCCATTATTTCCTCTTGGCTCCTTACAGAATGCAAGGTAGACTTTTCTCTCTTGTTCTTTTAAGAAGAACCAGAAAAATAGGCTGGTTCTATCCTGCCTGCTGTTGTGACGAAGGGAAAGGAACATCATGAAGATGACAGCCCAGCCAGGAAGGGTAGGAGTGCCAGTGATCGCTGTGCTGGGACTACCGTCAATGCTGTGAGGGCAGATACAGGGGCCCTGGTAATTCACAAAGAATTGTTCTTTGAAGTTGCATCAAGAGGAAACTCTCTACAAATGTCTGCAGTAATGTATTAGCTCAGCAACTGCATAGGAGAAGATACATTTCCTGGGGAATCCAGATTTGAGGACGACAGACCAGGTAGACCCATCCCTGCTGCCACGAGATCACTTATGTGCTCTCTGACACCCAGGAGTCTTTCTAGGTAAATGGAAAGAAGAAAAGTTACCAGTTGAGAGGAGAGAATTATCCCTACTAGACGGTTAACTTTGAATTGACTGAATATTTGCCCCCTAAGAGATCATTTTATATTGAGAGAGATTGTTTATATTCAGAGGGGGCTAAACTTAGTTTTCTTGGCAAGTGAACCACATCCTCCTCTCACCTCTAAAAGGGATATGGACTTGAAAATAAGAAGACAGATGGACTCTGTTGTATCCCATGACTAATGTTTGACATAAATTTCTTCTTTAAATCTTTAGAATAATTTTATATAAAATACATTCTCATTTTGTAGATGAGGCAAATGACAGAGTAAAAGACAAATCTATGAGATTTCAAACACAGGTGTGCTTTTCTTTAAAAGCAGCCCTTGTAAATGTCATGACCCACTAGTTCACTCCTAAAGTAATTAACTTGTCAAGACCTCTCATATAGTTTATTATTCAAAGAGCCATTAATAAGAGCATTTGGTAGCCCCTTCTTGCTTCACATAATAATAATTGTTATTATTGCTATGATAATTGTTATTATTCTGTAGCACTATCTAAATATCTTACTAAACAAAATTTGCATACTCATATTGTTACTAAATGTGATGCTTTTCTTCTTCCACCAGTGAATGTTTGTAACCGTGTGCACTGCTTACCTTAAGAATGCCCACAGGCTTGTGGAGAACTCACTTACCTTATCAAGGTTTACTGTGACTCATCTAAACATCAGTATTCAACTAAAGATCTTTCATGGTTAGTGTTCTTGGTTAAAAACTACAGAAACCAAATCACATTCACGTACGCAGAAAAGAGGATGTATTCAAAGTGTGTCCAGAGGTTTGTAGAAGTGATAGAATGTTTCAAACCAGAATGACCACAGACAAGGCAGAGCAAAGGTGCAGGTTGATACTAGTCAGGCACAAGACAATAGCCAATACTGGATACTTTGGGCAAGGGCTCCCATCTAATCAGCTGTGGGAAGACTCTGGCTCTTAATTGTTATTTCATGTCTGTATTAGTCAGGTAGGGTTGCTATAATATAATGCCATAGATTGGGTCAACTGAAAAAATCAGAAATTTGTTTTCTCACAGTTCCAAAGGCTGGAAGTCCAAGATCAGGGCACTGGCAGGGTTGATTTCTTTTGAGACTTCTTCTTGGCCTGCGCTTGGCTGCCTTCTCACTGTGGCCTCACATGCCTTTCCTCTGTGCATATGAGGAAAGATGCATGGGCATTGCTACTGTCTCTCAGTTGTCCACATCTCTTCTTCATCTGATTTGATAAGGACCCTCCCTAAAGGCCTCATTTTAACTTAATCACCTCTTTAAAGGTCCTCATGTTCTGAGGGACTGAGGATTAGGACATCAACATATGAGATTGGGGTGATATATTTCAGTGCAAACACTGTCATAAGGTCCAAAGTCCTGGGTAGAATCTTTAACCTATGTGCCGGGGCGCCTGGTGGCTCAGTCCGTTAAGCAACCGACTTCGGCTCAGGTCATGATCTTGCGGTCCGTGAGTTTGAGCCCCGTATCGGCTTTCTGCTGACAGCTCAGAGCCTGGAGCCTGTTTCAGATTCTGTGTCTCCCTCTCTCTGACCCTCCCCCATTCATGCTCTGTCTCTCTCTGTCTCAAAAATAAATAAACGTTAAAAAAAAAATAAAAAAAAAGAATCTTTAACCTATGTGTAGATTTATTTATTTATTTATTTATTTATTTATTTTAGCTTGTGTTAAGTTTGGTTATATTCTTAAATGTTTTTGGAGAAATCAGTCTAAAGTATCTATAAGTTACAATTACATTTTGTAACCAACAAAAGGTATTTTTTTTCCATTTCTTTCAAATTAAGTATAAAAAAATGTTTTCTATCGTATTGCTGTATAACAGATCACCTTAAAAAACTGGCTTAAACGGGCGCCTGGATGGCTAAATCAGTTAAGCGTCCCACTTCGGCTCAGGTTCATGACCTTGAGGTCATGATCTCAAGGTTTGGTGCGTGAATTCGAGCCTCGCATCAGGCTCTGTGCTGACAGCTCGGAGCCTGGAGCCTGCTTCAGATTCTGTGTCTCCCTCTCTCTCTGCCCTTCCCCCGCTCATGGTCTGTCTCTCTCTCAAAAAAAAAAAAAAGCTGGCTTAAAAATATGCTACTATCTTTTATGGTTCTATAGGTTAATTGGATTTATCTGAATGGTTTTCATTCAGAGTTCAAATGTTATTTTAGTACTTGAGTCATGGGCTTGCACTAGAGTCATCTGAAAGTATACCCGGGCTGGATGTCCAGATGGTTTCTTCACTCACATATCTGGCACCTAAGCAGGAATGGCTGGAATAGCTGGAGACTGGCTGGCATATCTTTCTTTCCATATTGCCTCTCCACATGAGTAGCCTTGGTTTTCCTACAGGATGGCAGTTCAGGATAGCAGAACTTCATAAAAGGTCACCAGCTTTATTCATTATGCTTTCCAAGATGCCCAGATAGATGCTGCAAGCCTTCTTATGAGCTTGCCTTTGAAATCACTATCACCACGTTCTATTTGTTCCATGGGACCAGCCCAAATTCAGCTCCAGAGCGGACTAAACCAGAGCATGAATATCAGAAGCATGGTTCAGTGGGAGAGCATTTGGTATATGAACTACAACAATTATTTTATAATGGGATTAACAACAATGACTGCAATTAGATAGAGATAAGGAGAAATTTTCAACTATTCCCTAAAAACTGTATCGGTAAGTACAGAATCCACAGTGCCATAAATAAATTTTACCTAGTTGTTCAAGTAAAACTGAGTTGAAAAGTCTCTTAAATATTCTTTGTTGATGATGGCAATATCCTATATAATCATTTGCACACTGAATGCATAACTAAAGTACTCCCTTATAGGCACTTAACATAAGAGGAAGTCAGCAGCCACTAGGAAGTTGTCCTGCAAGACTTTTCTACCCAATAGGAAATGACAATGGACAATACATAACCATTAGCAGAAAATGAAATGTACCAATAATTGTATAAGACTTTTTAAAACAAATTGCCTCATCATGTCCTCACTGCAGCCTTTTTGAAAGAGCTATTATTATTCTCCCTCTACTGGTGAAGAAAAGATAAGAGGAGAAATGGAGTAACTCTTCCTAGTTAGCGTATCTAGTCAAGGCCAGAGCTGGGATTTAACTGGGATTGATTGACACTATGTTTTCAACTAGGTACCAGCTCTAGGAATCTTTAAGGTAAATCTACGACACGCTTTCTAATCAATCTACCATTTTGGAATTAGTTGAATGGCCAGTGTAATAAAAAGTCCATGGTGGTAAGAGGAATGGGCAACTGTACTAAGAGATTTTCACCTGCTTTGCCAGTCATTGTCAAGGGAAGAAGAACCTTTTACTGAGGGTGACTTTACAGACACTCGGAGGCAAGAGGTGGCAAGCCTCTGAAGCAAGCTAAAGTTAAATGTTACCTCTTTTTTCTCTATAGACAATGCAGGCATATCATCCTTTGAATAGTAGACAGACAGTACAACAGTTACAATATTCCTGTAATTGTCTTTGTGGAGTCACAGCATCACATTCTCTCTTACCATTAGTGTTTTGACAAGCATTTAGTTGTTGTGATATTAGTGATCAATACAAGTATTTACAGGTTGATGTAGTGTTTGCTGATCACGGTGAAGACTTTTAAAGGCAAAAGTGATAAAGAGTTAGCAAGCAAAACCGCTCAATACTACAGATACTTTACAAATTACATGTCTAGCTGGCAACTTCAAACCTAATAGTAAAAAACAAATCAGAAATTACCTCAAATATAATTTGAAACTTAAATGTAATTTAAAATATTTTCTCATGTATTAAACACAAGATCCTAGGCTAAGTTTATATTGTCAATTTAATGTTTTACAAACTTCTGAAGGAGAGATATTTAATTACATTCTTATGGTTTTGAAAAACCCTACTTTGAATCTGTTCATATAGGTGATATCTGAGAGCGAAAAATAGACACCATTTTTAATGGGATGGCAAATCAGAGAGTGCACGGATTACTTAGTAGAGTCTATTTGGGGAAATACAATTAAAAACAAAATTTCCTACCAACCCAGGAAACCTCTCCACAAAGGCAGAAGAGAAAGAAAACCGTTTTGCTATTGAATAAGCAGTAAGTTGCAGTATGATGTGCTTCACGGGCAATCTGCTGAAAGACTGCAGAGAGAGATACCAATCTTAGCTTTTTATAGAGCCAGACACAACCTGTTACACACACATTCCCCAAACCAACACTGACCAGTGTTCAAGTAAGAGGGCATGACAAAACCATTTGTCACACATGGTTCATCCTAAATCCCCCTGGTAATTGAGGTGACTGTGAGGGTTAGTTAATTGACTTTAACCAAAGGAAAATAAACTTTTCATGTCTTTCTGACAGGAGGTTGTTTGGGAGCAGGCACCTGCTGTAGTTAGGTTCCTATTCTCCACCGAAACTGGTAGATAAGGACAGAGTCTTTCTTGATGATTACATTTCAAAGAGATGGTTTCTGGGTCCTGGGGAAAGACATTCTGGTTCTTGAAGTTGGCAAGAGGCTTATTTAGCTTTTAAAAAATATCTTGGGGCACCTGGATGGCTTAGTCGGTTGGGCATCGGACATCAGCTCGGGTCATGATCTCAGGGTCCTTAATTACAGCCCCGCATCTGGCTCTGTGCTGACAACTCAGAGCCTGGAGCCTGCTTCAGATTCTGTGTCTCCCTCTCTTCTGTCCCTTCCCCCACTTGTGTTCTGTCTCTCTCTGTGTCTGAAAAATAAATTAAAAACTTTATGGGGCGCCTGGGTGGCGCAGTCGGTTAAGCGTCCGACTTCAGCCAGGTCACGATCTCGCGGTCCGTGAGTTCGAGCCCCGCGTCCGGCTCTGGGCTGATGGCTCGGAGCCTGGAGCCTGGAGCCTGTCTCCGATTCTGTGTCTCCCTCTCTCTCTGCCCCTCCCCCGTTCATGCTCTGTCTCTCTCTGTCCCAAAAAAAATAAATAAACGTTGAAAAAAAAAATAAAAAAAAAAACTTTAAAAAAATTTTAAAAAGAATACCTATATACATTTCAAAGAGACAGGAAAATAACTTACATTTGTGAGTTTTCTAAAGTAAATGCTTTAAGAAAAAAGGGCAGGGAAGGAAAAGGAGTCCCTTTCCTTATTTTTATCAGGGAGAATTAAATCTCTCATTTTTAATTTTTTATGGGTCCTGGAAGCAGTGAATCAATTTATGAAAGAAGACCAACATAAGGATTCTATGAGAATCGGGAATACTAGAAACTATCCATGTTTTTAGAAGAACATATTTGGGGGGTGCCTGGGTGGCACAGGGGGTTAAGTGTCCAACTCTTGATTTCAGATCAGGTCATGATCCCAAAGTCAGGCTCAGTGCTGAGCATGGAGCCTTCTTGAGATTTTCTCTCTCTCCCTCTCTCTCTGCTCCTCCTCCACTCACTCCCTCTCTCGCTCTCTTTCTCTCTCTCAAAAAAAAAAAAAAATATATACCAATGTTTTAGATTTCAAAATTGGAAAATGATATTAATTTCACATTTAAAAGATATAAAGAGAAAAGTCCTGGGATTTTCATTTAAACTATATTCTAAAATTAATATGCAGGGGCGCCTGGGTGGCTCAGTCGGTTAAGCGTCAGATTTCAGCTCAGGTCACAATCTTGCCATCCGTGTCCGTGAGTTCGAGCCCCGCGTCCGGCTCTGTGCTGATGGCTCAGAGCCTGGAACCTGCTTCCTATTCTGTGTCTCCCTCTCTCTCTGCCCCTCCCCCGTTCATGCTCTGTCTCTCTCTGTCTCAAAAATAAAATAAGCGTTAAAATTTTTTTTAAAAAAATAATAAAATTAATATGCAAAATAATAAGGTATTTATGTGGTATTATTTTTTAAAAAAATGCTTATCATTTTTAGACTGTCTAACCTCTGACCTTTCAAGATAGAAATATTCATTTTATCCCGTGCCTAAATAAGTCACTGTGAAAATGAATCTCCTTTGAGTTAGGCTGTTATTCGTAACTTCCTTTTATAGGACCTCTATAACTGCAACTTTATTAAGATATAGTAAGTAGATCTCATTGCTTAATACAGAAAAAAGAACAATGCTCCATTTTTTGTTTTACCACTTTGCTTTTTCATGATTCCTTCAATTACCCCAGGAGGGTTTTCTTTTCTTTCTTTCTTTTTTTTTTTTAAGTAAATACTTTAATGACTTCATGAGACTTCTTTCAATAGCTAAATGAATAAAGAACAATAAAACTGTGTGAAGCTTGGATATTGGGAGTTTGTCCAGGCTCCCTTCATAGTGAAGGGAATTAATCATATATACAGGTTTTTCATGCAAAAAATGTAATTTAAATCATTATTTCAGCAAAATCACAATTAGTACATCTGAAATTTTGAGATAACAGAGTGCCTGGGTAGTTACTTCATACTCAGTGGTCAGGCATGCCTCTCTGTGGAAGTAAACATTTAAGGTAAGGTTATTGTGGGATAAATCAGGGGGAAGAATGCTACCTTGACTTTCTTAGGTTGATGGTGGGGGAATGTTTGTTATATTCTCAAACCTAGAAGAAATTAAAAATGCTTATACTGATTGAATAGCGTTTCCCTCAAATTCATGTCCACCTGGAACCTCAGAATGTGACTTATGTGGAAATAGTCTTTAGTTATTAGTTACAGGAAGTCATACTGGATTGGGGGAAAGGGGTCCTAATCCAATGACTGGTGTCTACCAGAAAACAGAGACCTCCAGACTGGAGAAGAATGCCCTGTAATGAGATTGGGGTGAAGCACCTAAAGCCAGGGAATACCAATGATTGCAGGCCAACCACCAACAGCTCAGAGAGATGCATGGAATGAATTCTTCTCAGAGCCTCTAGAAGGAAACAATCCTGTTGACATCTTGATTCAGACTTCTGAATTCCAGAACTGTGAGAGAATCAATTTCTGTTGTTTTCAACTGCCCAGTTTGCTGTCATTTGTTACAGCAGCCCCAGGAAACTAATACAATGTGTTATCCAGACGTTGACAAATTTTCCTGTGAAGTGCCAATCAAAAATATTCTAGGCTTTGTGGATCACATAAAATCATTGTTGCTTGTTCTTCTTTGTTTCATTTTTATTATCCTTTAAGTGTAAAACCATTCTTAGCTCTGTGGGCCACACCCAAATCAGCCCCAGGCTGGGTTGCCTCCCCTGCCTTATTCTCTCAATCTATTGCTTGATGAGAAGAAGAGATTACATGGTCAAAAATACAAGGATAAAACTGATGTGGTTTGAAGTGGGGTTTGGGAGCCAAAGGCCTGGAAAGAATTCTTGAGATTTTGGTGCAAAAATAGTGTTTTTATTATAGCACTGGGGCAGGACCTGTGGGCAGAAAGAGCTGTACTGATGTTGTGAGGACTGACTGATTATGTAAGATTTTCTATCCTATGGAGGAGACGGTGATGTTAGGGCCCTGGGAAAATTGAGTCTATAGGTTTCTGGAGGCCTGTCTATTGATAAGATTGCTTTTTTTCTTGTAAATCACTAAGACAGTTGCAAACTGATGGGGATTCCTGTTCTGCCTACTATCTCTATCAATTAACCATTTGTTTTTCCTCTTCCTTTGTTCTTGGGCAGGCAGGAATGCCTGAGGAATGTCATACATACCCACCTGGGTATGGGGGTGGGGGTGTTGTGGGGTGCTAGCTTGTGCTTTGTTCTCAGCTTGCCTTTTGCTTTCTCATCAAAAAGGAGTCTGTTAGGAGGTGAAGTGTGTGTATGGGGGGGTATGAATATAAACAAAGATGGATTTGGAAAACTCCTTTACATAGTGAACGTTTTGTTGGATTTCTTTTTTCCCCTCACATTTATAGGACACTTCAGTGCAATGCCTGGTTCAGAATTAAAGTTTAAAGAATGGAAGCTTTTGCTAATTATGGTTGTCAACTTGAGGCATAAAACATTATGAGCATTGGTTCAAAATGAAAGAAGTTTGACTCGTTGCAATGATCAGAGTAGAATCACATTTGGAACATTGTCATTATCATCTCCTTGTTTTGCTGTTACACATTGCATACTTCTGTTCAGTGTTTGATTGGAAAATTCAGCTGCTCAGCTCAGTTACAGATGATATGGAATGGGTGATGGTATTGTTTCTGGGATGATATCTCAGCCTAATGAGATAAAATTAATTTAGGCACGGCATCAACCTGGCCCTACTTGACCTTGAGATTGACAGAGATTAACTGATTTCCTGTCTTTACAGAAACTCAGTAAACCATCTCTCCTCTGGTCAGTTCTTGAAGGACAGAATCTAAGAATCAAATGAGCCATCTTTCCCCTGGGTGCTGCGTTATAAGAAGTAGGATAAATACATTGATTTGGAACTAACTCTTCCTTTTGGAAGGTTGACTGTACTAGGCTTTTGCCCTTTCTTAACTCTCCTTGCCTATCAAGGTTATACTGTTTGTAGACCAAAGGAAAAAGCCTGCCAAGAATAATTCCTCATGTAGTTTGCATGATACACCATGATCAGATTATACATGAAACTGGCTTGGAATATGAAACAGTGTAATTTTTGTTCTGTGCATCCCTTCTGGATATCTCTGTCCAGTTCTTGTGGCTACTTTTTCTATTAATTGTTTGGCTAGCTTCTTACATTGGAATGATTAACAGGAAAGATTAGATCAGTTTCCATAAACTTTGAAAACAAACTTTTTTGAAGTTAAGAGATTTAAATTCAGAATTTTCTTCTTATCATTTCATCTTTGCCTCATTTTTTGCTTCAGTGGCTGTTTACTAGTTAAAGGATTACAATAATTGAATTGGTAAAACTAGATTTCTTATAGCAGTTATAGGAAAGGAAAGTTTTCTCAATAGTAGCGATAAATGTTTGAGCCAAACCATGTTCCCAAGATTCTTTTGAGATTGCCTTCTTTCCCATTAAATTAAAAGTATTCTGCAATGCCACTAAGCATGGAAAATACAACTACAGTTCAAAATAGTTACAAATCAGTAACAGCAATGTATTTCAAAGTTTCCTTCAAAGTCTGATCTTCATTAGTTTCAGAACGCCCCATGTAGAAACATTTCTAACACCAATTACAATGAAACATATAAACCAAAGGAGGATTTTTCTCGGCTTTTTAATTGATGTATTTGTTCATATTCTACCTTGTTTCAAAACAGAGTTAAGAAGGCGCTGCAGATGACTTAATCCCTTCCCACTGAGATGCATGAATATACAATATTGTTACCTAGCCTCGAGTACAAAGCTGATATATAAAATTGAATACAAAAATTGGAATGAGATTTAAAAATGGCTACTTAGAAATGCTGCATTTATTCAAATAATTATTAGAGGGAAGATTCTATGAGTCAAAAATGGAAAAAGGACCCTACGCCAACATTTTGTCTCTTGGTAGATTTTTCTCAAATATATTCTGATAGAAATGTCTGGCTTTTAGATTTCTCAAGGGGAAATGGATTTCATAGCATCCCTAAATAACTTATTCTAAAGCTTAAAAAGCTACTGTCAGAAAATATTGGTTAAGCAAGTTTGAAATCCTTTCTGTTGGTTTCTCTGTTCAAACTCAAGTATAGAGAAGCAAAACAAAAGGACAGTACTGTTCATATAAAAATACTTGTAATGTGCAGGTATGCCCCTCCGGTGATATGATCCCATCAACTTGTGTGTCTCCAGATACACGATAGGACATTGCAATTAGCGAGGCCTCAGATAATCTCCATACATAGGGAGGAGAATTTGTCATAGCCAGGGACATAATTACAAAGTCAGTATGAATACATGCATTAAACATTGCTCCAAAAGAGAATAGGGGAAAATCAGGTGATCAGTATCATTTTAAAATTCTCTTGTCATATTCATATATCACAGCACACATTTTCACAATTCTATAATGCTGCCATATGTTTGATCCATACAATCATTTTCTAGCTTAAGTACGTGGTTATTTTCCTTATTATTACTTTGCAGTTATTTCTGCTGTTGTATTCTGTAGGCAATCACTGTGGATTTTCCAAACTGTGTTAGAAAATAAAACTTGCTCAAGGTTTGCACACACAAATAGAAGCAGACCTTTTAGCCACTAAGAAGTACTTGTGGAGACGTTTTCAAAAATCAGAGAACTCTTTAAGACGATATGCATTTAGAGGTTGGTTATTTAGCACACAATTTAAGGGACATGGGAGTTCAGAAAAGATGAAGATAAATGAACACAATTTCCTTTCCTTTCCTAACCCAGATGGAGAGATTCAAAAAGTTAAATTTCAGAGGGTTTTTTAGTCTTCCACATCAGGAAAACCAACCATGACATAGCAGGAACAAAGAAAGACAAAAACATACATAAGCAAAGGACTTAGAAACCCAACAGATCTTGGATTATAATGTGACATTGATATTTAGCTATATGATCTTTGCACAAGACAACTAAACACTTGGGTTCTCAGTACCTTTACTGTCCAAATCAAGGTAATGCTCCTTCACACGGTTTATTTAAGGATTGGAGAAAAATATCAAACACTATGTCACATAGAAGTTATTCGATACATGATAGCCACTCAAGCATCAAAGTTATTAGGGAAGTCAGGAAAAAAAACAAACCGTTCCAACTCACAATTACCTAAACCTTTACACCTGAATAAAAGTCTCTCTTTTCATGATGCACAAAATTAGTGCCAATTTTGGAAATACACATGAAATAGGTCAGCTCCATTTCAGGCAAAGATACAGTGCTAATGGTTTTTGTGATTTTTTTCCCTCAACAATAAAAGGAATAACAGACGTCAAGCAGAATCAATACTTTCAGAGTTCTGTGACAGCAGTAACTTTTTACTCTGGACACTTTTAACAGGAGGATTTTGAATCTTAGACAACAACATATTTAGAGTTGCTCTTAGGTTTCTAGAAGGTGCTCTTTATCTGGTGAAAGACCTGGAACTTTTTCCAGGGGAAACAAAAAGGAATTGTAAACTGGAAGAGATGGTTGGCCTTCTGTTCTCACTTCAGGTCAGGGCCTTTAAGAGAAGAATGGTTGTTCAGAGACAAAAAGTGCTTGGCAGAATTCTACCTTTCTATGATTTCAGTTTAATTAAATGAAACTGATGAATCATGCAATGAGGAAATAGCATTATGGCGTCAGTGATTCAAAGCTGGAAATGAAAGCTTGTATATGAAATGGATAAAATTTCCCTTAGTGGAAACACAGATGGTGAATTCTAAATTCTGCTTCCCCATGTTAGTGAACCTGCACAGAGCAATGTGTCTTTTCCGTCATTTTTACATACAGAAGATATAGGATGTGCTGAATTTGTCTCAAGTCACCATTACCCTTAAGGATCCATTATGGATTTCCAGGTTTTACACATGCAAATTCTAAGTCAGGTTTTCCCTCAGATGTCAGTAACAGACTGTAAAGCACAACTTATTTTATGCCTCGATGATTTCAATTAACTAGACCAAACCTGAACGTCCATTCCTCTCTGCTTGGTGTATCAGACAAGGATAAATGCTTGAATATCATATAATTCTTATTCTCTGCAAGGATAGGGATAACAGGATTGTGGGGATCAGTACAAGGAAAGAAAAATCAAAGCAAAAAGTGGATACCCCCAACTGCTCTCCTCTGGAACTTTTGATCTATCCTTTCTACAAATCAAAAGATCTTGTTTCAGTAGCTGAAAAGTGACCTTTAGATCTTGTCAGATCACAGCCTCTGGAAAAAGTGAGCCTATGGGTAAGTATCAGGATCAGCTTTCAGAGGCCAGGAAGGTTTAGATGCATGGCTTCCATGTTTCCAAACAACTATACAGTTACTCTCCCATAAGGGTCAGCCAACCGTGATCTGCAGGCCAAATCTGGCCCACTGTCTGTTTTTATAAAGAAAATTTTATTGGAATTTGTATTTTAATTTGGAACATCATCAAATGATCACATTGCTCCTGCCCAATCATCTTTAAAAATCTTGTCAATCCGTGGGACACCTGGGTGGCTTGGTAGGTTAAGTATTTGACTTCCTCTCAGGTCATAATCTCACAGTTCATGGGTTTGAGCCCCGCGTTGGGCTCTGTGCTGACAGCTCAGAGCCTGGAGCTGGCTTCAGATTCTGTGTCTCCCTCTCTAACTCTCTGTCCTTCCCTGCATATGCTATATCTCTTTCTGTCTCTCTCTCTCTCAAAAATAAGTAAACATTAAGAAAAATTTTTTAAAAATCTTATCAATCCATGTTTCTATATATTTCATTAGAGAAAATAGAAGACTTTTAGGCTGTGCTATACTCATAATTAAAACAGAGTATTGAGCATAGTAAACATAAACAACATTGCTTGATTTATTTTCCCTGGGTATATGAGGGTCATGTTAAAAATCAAAGCCAAATTCTTATCAAACCATCATAAAATGTGGCCAACTTCTCTTAAATAATTGCATTTTACACTTGGTATTTCCATTTGACCCCAGGGCCAAGCCAGGAGTGACTCACAGGTCATTGCAAATAAAACTCTGTAAACTAAGGGCAAGATTGAGTAAAAAAACCCGTCCATCTTCTTCAACCCAGAAACCAATGTGATATAGATTTGTCCTGAGCTAGACCTAAAATATAACAAATTTCTTATTTGTAATCAAGGCACACACTTAAAAGTCTGTGGGAGTTTGAGCAGATTTGCAGAAAGATCCCTTCCTCGGTTGTATTTTATATAATGTGTGTTATCCCAGATATTTCATATTAATTTAAGCCTTCTAGTCCTCCCCCACTGCTCCATGTAAGAGGGATCCTAATGCCTTATCTTCATGAAAGCAAGAAACCAAGCACTATAGTATCCTGAGACCCCTTCTAGGTCTGAGATGAATGTGGCAGGTGCTCACTGACAATTAAGTCAATCATTATTTTTTGTTTCCACTGACAGCTTCTACTGCTGCTTTAACAAGAGAAAAAGAAAACACACACTCATTCATACACACAATTAAGTTTGTTTAAATGATTGATTGGACCTATTCATATTGAATATGTCATTGTCAGAATTTTCTAATCTGAATTCCTTAAAACACCAGTTGCAGCAGCCATTGGAGATATACCACTTGGATCTCCTGTCATATAGTACCCACTGTTCAGTGGGAAGGAGGACAGTGGGCTGACAGCCTCCTGGTATTAATGCCTTCACAATTGCCTCAGCTTTCAAGTTATACCATGCTCTTTCTGGACCCCCCCCCCCCCCCAACTCCAAGCCAATTACCGAGAAGGCTAGAGGCACCAGGACAATGCATTTGTCCTCAACATAGGGTTCTTGGGTCAACCTTTTTATTTTTTTTTATTTTTTAAATTTTATTATTTATTTATTTATTTATTTATTTATTTAATCCAGAGCCGCCTGTGGTTTGGTGAAGATTCACGTCTTCATTGCCATCTGACACTCTCTCTGCCCAGTCTTACTATCTCAACCTTTCCCCCTTTCATAAGCATTGCCTCCTGGTGGGGAAGGCCATCAAGAAAACATGACCACTGGTTGACACACAAGCTGGACCCAGGCGATTGGAGGCTCTCTAACCCCTTCCTTCGTCCTTGGAATATGTACTCTGCCTGCTTTCCCTATTCCCAAAAGCTGTCCAAGAATATAATTTTAAGGTAGAAATACAGTCTTGAGAATCTCTGGATGTTATATGTGACTGAACCCAGTTAGAGCCTCTATCTCAACTTTTACAATCTGGTGGGTGAATATGGAAATTTACTAGTCTTGCAGTCTCTTAAGACAAACCTTACAAATAAGTCACTTCGTTTATTAAAGCTGCCACCTACTAATCTGGAGTGGTCTGCCTCTTTCTTTGGTCTCTCCCTGCCCTACACATATAGAGGCCAGTTTCAGATTATACCCAGAAGCTCCCTAGGAAGTTGCAAAACAACACCTTCCCAATAAAACTCTTGTAAGGCTAATAATGGTGCCTCAGCCCCCCACTTCTCAGGCTGCCTAACTGACACAGATGTTTAATGAGCTATTAATATGGTTCTTCAATAAAGTCCATAGCCAAAAAAGTTGATTTCCCATAGATATTCACAAATACACAATAGCATTTGTATTTTACAAATAGAAATTGTAAAGCAATTATATTTGTTTATTATTGTTTCAATCTGCATTTCTAGACCCATCTAGGAACAAAATGCTTTTCATCAAAGTTTCCTTTCAATAGCTCTATTGATTCTAGTGTTCTACAGATTTTGATATGTTTGCTATAATGGTATTACAAGAAATGTTTTTATGCTGGAAAGAAGGAAGACTCTTCAGCCCCTCTTTGAGCTTGCCTTATACTCCCAAACTTTGCTTCTTTGAGAGTTAGTCCAATTGGTAATATTCAATCACAATTACTTGGCTTTCTTACTAGAGACCAGAATCACTCAGAAATTAAAGGTCAGGGCATGGAAGGTCTTTTCTCTTTCTTTTTCTACCCATGCTCTGATTGGCTCTCATTCTTCTTTCCAACCACATGGTTGCTCACAGTGTAAAGAGATACTGAGTTAGGAATATGGGGAATATGGCTTGAGAAAGTTTCTTTGCCCTTTGATTTGGTCCTTAAGATGAAGCTCAGCATACCAGAGCACTCTTCCGCTCAGGCTGGGAGTAGGATTGGTGATACGAGGACACAGTTCCAGCTAACAATAATTCTAATTTGCTTTCTTCTGACTTTTGCATTGTAATTCACCTTACATTTTTTTTTCTTATTGAAATATAGTTGACACACAATGCAACATTAGTTTTAGGTGTGTAATATAGTGATTTGACAAGTTTATATGTTATTCTATGCTTTTTTAAAAATTCTAATTTGGGTGGCCTGGGTGGCTAAGTCGGTTAAGTGGCCGACTTCGGCTCAGGTCATGATCTCACGGTCCGTGAGTTCAAGCCCCGCATCGGGCTCTGTGCTGACAGCTCAGAGCCTGGAGCCCATTTCAGATTCTGTGTCTCCCTCTCTCTCTGCCCCTCCCCTGTTCATGCTCTGTCTCTCTCTGCCTCAAAAATAAAATAAAAAACGTTGAAAAAAATTGTAATTTACCTTTGCCTTCTAATACTTGGTCTGATCAGCTTTGAAATTTAGGTCCACTTTGGATTTTATTTTAAAGACGTATTTATTTTTCAACCAACTTTTTCTAGCACTCTTACACTTAGTCATAAGGGGCATATTGACCCAGAATAGTAATAAAGATATACCATCACCAACTTGGTATATTTTTACTAATGGAAATCTGAAGCTCAGTACTATTTCTGAGATTTATATCATGGCTCTAGTGAATAGATCCTGAAAACAAATACTAAAAACAGGGATCTTGTTAGAAATTTTTTTAGTACATCAGTATCTGGATTGGTATCTCTATATGTCACCTAAAGAAAAATCTTTATATTAGCTTCAGAGATGGAAGGAAATATGACAGTGGCTTCACAATATCCTTATTGTCAGAAAATACAATCAAAAATGCTTTCATGTCTCTGTGTATTTGTTGACATCTAGTCCAATTTGCCTGTTGTGCATACCATATAATTCTGCAATCAGTTTCTTATATGTGGAATTAGGGGATGCTAAGGTAATCCTTATAGCTACTGTAAGATACCTAGTAAGGCAAGCTTTATAGAGATATGATGCTTGTGATATGTGATATCACATTACAAACAGAAGCCAGGATATCTGAAACAGTTCCCAGCTCTACCTTCTTATTACCTAAGAGAATTTGAGCTTGTTAATAACCTCTCTGAAGCTCAGTATCTTACACAGTAAAAACGGGAATCACAACATCCCTATTCCATCATAGGAATGATATGAACAGCAAGATTGGAAAGGTATGGGAATTACTTTTTAAATGGGAAATAAAACTATACAAATGAAAATGAAAAACCTCAGGATAAACCATAGACAGAGGGTATAAAGGAAATAAGTTTTTGTTCTGGTTCTCGCATTTTACTATAGATAGCCCAAACACTCCTTGGGAGTCTAAAATCTGTTAGATTGCAGACCAGCTACAGTAAGTAGCATTCTGAGATGGCCCCCGTGATCTTGCTTCTAGTCAACAGAATATAGCAAAGGGACGAGATCTAATTCCATTGACTGAGTTACATTATCTGGAAAAGGTGATGATGGTGAGATGTCATTCCCTTGATCTTATTATGTTATAAAAAAACTCCCTTCTTCCAGACTAGAGTGAGAGACAACCCTAGTGGCTCTCAAAGAAGCAAGCCACCATGATGTGAATTGCCCATGCACAGCATCATGTAGCAAGCCAGTAGGGGATCTGGATGCTGAGGGCCTCAGTCTTAACAACCACAAGCAACTAAATTCTGCTAACAAGCACATGATCTTGGAACAGGACCCAGAACCTCAGATGAAATCATAACCCTGCTACATTTTGACTGTAATCAGTGGAGCCTTAAGCAGAAGACTCCCCAAAGCCATTCCAGAATCCTGATTCATGAAGATATGAGCTAATAGATATGTGTCGTTTTAAATCACAAAGGCTATGGAAATGTGTTTTGCAGCCTTGAAAAACTAATGCACCAGGTTGCAGATCTTTCCTTTCACATTCAAATTAAACTGGTTTTAGTTGAGCTTAGTCTGGTTTTCCAAAGCCAATCTGATTCAAGAAGTGACACTGTGTTAATGTTCAATATTCTATTTTTTCTAGTTAATATACATACATGATAAGTAGATGTATACATAAGTAATAAATGCCTTAATGTGATGGTTGTCAAAAGGAGTTACTCAGAGCCTTAGAGAGGTTTCATAGAGGAGACTTAGAGTTATAGATGAATAAAATGACAGAAGAGGAACACCTAAAAAAAAATCTAAGCCCTAACACCTGCTTCTTTACTACAAATTCAACTAATCATTTAGACACACAAGTTAGAAATTACTTTAAAATGGATTATTCTTATAAAATATCTGAAAATGATTTCTTTAAGCCAAATCATTGGGGGGGTGGTATGGAGTTTAAGTGAGAGAAGGGAGGCATTATCATAATCCTAGTATATGTAGATATTCAGCAAAGAAAGGAAGGAGGAAAGAAGGAAAGAAAGAATGAAACAATGCATGTAAAAACTCTAAGCTCCAAAACACACTTAAAAATGTTAGCATTTAAAATAATTTATTTTGTATATTTATGGAATTTTATTTTCTTATAATCTTGAGAAATAGTAACATCTGCCCTTTTAACTGGCAACTTACAACCACATTAATACCTTTGTTTGTTTGTTTAAAGGTGCCAAAATCCAAGCACACTGATAATGACCAACAGATAAAACATGAAATAAAATATGTATCACTCTGCATATATAAAGAAGAAAGCAATGATCAATGTGAGTGAATTCCCTAACTTGTGATTCTTTAATGGCTGCTCCCTGGTAGGCTTACATATATGTGCCTTCACCATTGAACACAGCATTCACTAAAAAACATATTCAAAGGGGTTAAATCTGCTTTCTAATCCATTGAGCTAAAAGGTGAATGCATTAGAAAGTTAAAGCAATTCAAGGAGTTCACTTGCATTCACTGAATTGAGATACTTTCAGACTGCAGCTGGATTTCAAATGGCAACATGGAATTCAAGTTCCCATGAATACAGAGAAGCAATTCCTGGCATGACAACATTGAACAAGTGCAAAGCAGCTCCAGAGATGGGCTGTGGTTTTTAAGCAAATTCACACTCCAAACCAATGAACTCTTTATAACATTTTATATTAGTTACAGAGCTGTAAATAGCACAGCGCTTAAATGTGTCAACCCATTTAATCTCCAGCATGTCTATCTTGGATATAATGCAAACCTATCCACTGGCTTTTATCTAATATGCTTCTAGCATCTTAAACTTTCCCTTTGACATCCTTGCTATTAAAAAGCCTGGAGCTTCAGCAAGTTGTAGACATGTGGAAATCTTTTTTTTTTTTTTTTCTTTTTGCTATTCAATCAACTCTGAGAATATTTTAAAATGTACTTGAGTCTTTAAGCCCCTAAAATGTAGATAGGGGTTTTTCCCCTACAGGCTGCCAAGTCCCAGATTTCATTTCCGATCTTCTATGCTCTTTTGTACCTGATTTTAAAACCGAGCCATGAGAAAATGATTTGTCAGTGCTCATTACTGTACACATTTTAAGAATCATTCATTTGGATCTTGTGTATTACTTATGTACAAATTATGTTATAGGCAGTCTGGTAGGAAGGGAAAGTAATAATAACAATAACAACAACAACAACAAAGACAAAAGACTAGTCCAGTTTGACCAGAGAGACTGTATAGGTCACTCATGTTCATGACTCATTTTGAAAGTAGAAAAAAATTATATGCTCAATTATTTCTGTCCTAGAAAGTCAGTGAGTAAAAGAAATTTCTATACAACATTACAACCTAAAAATAAAAAGAAATTAGTAGATAACTAAATTAACAGGGTGTTATGAGAGGCGTGCCTGGGTGACTCAGTCAGTTGAGCATCCGACTCTTAATTTCAGCTCAGGTCATGATCTCATGATTTGTGGAATCGAGCCCCGTGTCACGCTCTGCACTATTCACTGCTTGGGATTCTCTCCCTTTCTCTGTCCCTTCCCTCCTCTCTAAAAATAAATAAATAAACATCAAAAAAAGATTGTTATGAGGATTCCAATATTATTGTGGTGGCCCTGAGGACATAGTGTTCAATCCCCTCATCAAGAGAACGCATTTCAAAGAGTCTGTTGGCTCACAGTCTGCAGTTGAGGCACCTGGAGATTTACTTGCTCATGCTGGGGCCACGTGCTCTTTTGGGCTGCTCCTGGCCAATGACTAAACACATTCAGGGTACTGGAGAGGTTATTTCTGTCATCTGCTGAACTCCTTTAAAAGGCAATCTTTGCTGGGAGACTCCCTGCTGTCCTGTATAATCCTTTCTCAGGGCTGCTGATCTCTTTTATTCTTTTGTGTCAGTAGAAACTCTGTATAGAGGACATGTGTGATTATAATATTGAATTTAAAGTCCAGATCCGAAGCTGTGCTTTTCTATGATTTCATGAAATAAACCTAAAATAACAGCAGAGTTGTCAGTGTGAGCAGTCAATGACTTGGTAGCAGTTTCTATTGTTATTTTTTTTTATTGGTTTTGCCTTTTTTTTAATGTACAGAAATGAGAAGTCCTAGCATATCACTAGTGGCAAGGTATTAGTAACAGTGAAGCTGGACATGAGTTAATGTATTAAAAATAAGAATGGCTTGGTGGCTCATCTAAAAAATCATATAAAATATTCTTTTTAAAACTGTCATGTCCTTGGGCAGTATTATGGAAGTCCCTGAAACTGACAGTTCTCTATGGTACAACAATGGTAGATCATTCTTCTTGTGAGCATGCATGGGTCAGTGAGTGTCTTCATGCCTTTTATGCTATAAATATATAGAACTTTCTTCAGAACTGGTATAGCTGGCACTTCTTTGGTGCTTAGGGTAGCTTTTCAGTTAAAATCAAAAGTGTCATTTATATTCGAACAGTCATTACTTTCCATAGTTCTGTTAAACACCATCCCAAAGAATATTGTACAGATGGCATCTGTTGAATGAATACTAAGCAAAATCATATTGATTTCCGTTGCACTTTGCCTACTAGCATTTGCATCATAAATGTAGAGCTTAGATATCACACAATGCGAAGAGAGTGAACACACTGATGCTTCTCCTCCACCAAATGACAGATTCAACAGCTTCATTTACATTACTTTATGTCTAGTTGGCTGAGTTTTGATGTCCTGAGAATATAAATCTTTTCATTTCTTATATTTATAGGCTTGAAATTGGTATGTTCGACATGAGAAGGAAATTGTGCTAACATGGGGTTAAGCGAATTTTAATAAGAGCATTTGTTTATCTATTGCGTGAAAGCACAAATCTCTAGGTGTCTAGTTAAAACTCACAGGTTCTTACGTCATAGGCCTAAGTCATTGGCTCACCCCAGTGTTGGAACAATGCAATTCATCCCAGGACTGTGGGTACACAGTTGACAGCTTGCCCACAAGAAAGAGCTCAGAGAGATCCTGGATAGTTCCATTTCAAATTATGGGTTGGAAGATGGTAAGAACCTTCACAATATGTCATGTTCCTATCAGTATTTTGTATTTCGTACTGAGAAACAGTAGTAATATTTAAAGATAGTTACTCCTACATCCAGATAGCTTACTACCAGGAATAAGAATTAAGGAAGTCTTCATTAACCTGACAATACTATGTGTTCCAGAAATTCTTGCTAGGAGGTAAGACTACAGACCAGTAAATAACTTCATTGAATACTTTGGGAATTTCTCTTGATGAATATTTTCTTTCAAAATTCTAAGTTGAAGTTTAAAGTTCTCCTGGAAAATTCTTTGTAGTGAGTAGAACAGAGAACTCCATGCTCTGTTTCCCCAGATGGATAGAAGAAGTGGTATTATGCTGGCTGCTCCAAGACATAGTTAAATATGATCATCAGAAATCCTTGCTCCCATGTGTTGCCATCAGCAGTGCTGTTTAAGGAAGGAGGCTCAGATTCCAAGAGGCTAAAGCACATCACTTGGATTTAGATAGATGAGACAGCCACTTTCCCTGCCGTTTGGGGAGTTCCTCACTTGGCTTGCTTCTTGGGGCTTATTGGTCCCATAGCACTAGTTGTTAAGTGCCTTTTAAGTATCTTACCAGATCCTCAAATACATATATAACTGGAGGGGCCCTCTTGGGGCATTAGTCACAGGCATAAACACACACACACATACACACACACACACACACACACACACAGAACTCAAAGATCCTGAGAAAGCCCTAAAAGGGATTACCAGTGATAATGGAAATGCAAATGGGTCCCAGGGACACTATTAGGAAGCTCTTCCAAAGTCAGAGTACTGAAGCTAAGCCTTCCTATGGCTGTAGACTTAAGAAGGCATTCATTAGGAGAGCTCTCACCACTACCCCTGGTGAACATGCAACAGCTTTATATCAGTATCTTGAATCTGCTCATGAGCTTATTAGCTCAAGAAGGATTTGCCAGCTTCAGGGTGAGACTGTATTTAGTGTAAGTAATTATTACCAGGGGGAAAAAAGTCCTTTACATTTGAAAATAATACAAGTGTAAAGGCCACTTTAAGCAACCAACTTGAGTAATGGAAACCTGATTAAGGTAAAAGTTTTCAGAGTGGCCACCAGGCTGAATACAAACAGACCCATTAGGTGACCCACCTCAAAACATCCATATGACCTAGCTGACCAATGGGTTCCTTACACCTGGGCACAGGTACCAAAAAAAGAAAATTCCATAGGTTTCCATACCTCCTCACATTCCCCACTTAACTTCAGGCCCCCACCACTGCCTCTTGGCAGGCAGTCTCTCCCTTGCTGTCCTGCCCATCGCTCTCTTGCCATATGTTCAATAAACTATTTCCTTTGTTATGCCTTGGGTGAATTCTTTCACCACCTGTGCCACTAGCTTCCACTGACTGGGTCACTCAACAACTAATATCAATCATTAATTGAGCATTTGCTATGAGAAAGGAGCTCCTTCTATGTCAGTCCTTTACATGCTTTGTCTTATATAAATTCCAAATTAAACTGACAAGATTGGTACAGTTACAGCCATCTCATGATTGAAGATATGAGGCTCTCGGTGATTAAGCAATTTTTGCCTGATCAGAAACTACTAAGTGAAGAACCCTACCAGAGTGACCCCATCAGTCTGATCTTTACTTATAACCAATGGATGATACTGATGGGATTAACTCCTTCAGATGCAGATCTCTTGACTAGCAGATTTGGGTTTGTGTTAACAAGTACATTTTCAGTCATTGCCTGAGGTAGCCAGTGGCATATATATATTTTTTTGATGGTACTTGCTCTATGAAAACTTTCTCTGGTCCAGAAATACCAACCAACAAAATTATATCAAATCACATAATTCCTGGCCCATGAAACCATATCTTCCAGCAACTTGTCTATCTTCTCTGATTCTTGATTTCTCATTTTTTGGCTGGGTATATATATATCATCTCCATTTCTCATCTCATAGTCACATCAAATGGAAGCATTATTAGAATTATTCCTCTAACATGGACACTTGTCCATTTCCTGCTTCATCTTTATCCCCTGTCTCTTTCCAAATGTTTACCTTGTAGCCACTTCTTTCTTCCAACCTACATCTCTTTATACGTTGAATTCCCAGTTTTAACTTCTTGGATGACGGTTTGAAAAACCTTTTTTTCTTGCTGATAGAGGAGCTAAAGTGGCAGAGCAGCAGGAGGACCCTAGGCTTGCCTTCTTCCTTGAACATAGCTAGATAAATATCAAATCATTCTGAACACACAAGAAACCAATCTAAAGACTGAAAGAACACATTGAACAACTAGAGAGAGAGAGAAGAGGCCACACGAAGAAAGGTAGGAAGTGTGGAGACGTGGTTTGGAGGAGAAACTCATAGTGGATGCTGTGGAGGAGAGTGGGTCCTGGTTGCAGAAAGGAGAGAGAGAGACAGACAGACAGACAGACAGAGACAGAGAGAGGAGCACACAGGGGATTGGACAAAGAAAACACTTTCCCAAAGTCATTGACTGGGAAAACAAGAGGAACTGATTTTCATGAGTGTTTGCAATGAGCAGGGCTCAAACACTAGAGTTTTAGAGGTCCAAATTGTAAGTGGTGTTGATCCAGGTGAATGCTGCAGTGGTCTTGTGGTGAAAGAAGGTAGGTAACTGGGGGGGCAGACAGTGTGATCTGAGGATGGCATAAGATGTACTAGTAGAGACAGTTTCCTCTTCTTGAAGCACATCTGAGAGTGGTGGCATTGCCTCTCCAGGAACAAAAGAACAAGCAGGCACCATTTTTCTCCCCTGCCCCTCAGCACAGGTACACAGACACCTCTGAGGGTGGCTAACCTGGACCCTGGCTCCTTTATGTACTTTGTCGCAGACTCCACCCTCCTGTGTTCTGGTGCAATTGCCTTGCTAGGTCAAACCTGCATCAAGCCCAGCACACTGAAACCCTCCCCCAGAAGACTGGTGCAGGTCTCTGCCACACCGGGTCCCTAAAATTTGGTCCCTAAACTCAGCTGGCCTGGTTGGGATAGAGTCCAAAGTTCACTACGCTGCTCCAGGCATGCAAGCAGCCCAGATAGAGAGTGTGAAAATAGTGATCTGAAAAACACCTATGATGCACTTTTGGGTGCATGCAATAAAAGCAGGCATAAGAGTGAAGTATACAGCAAGAGAGGCCTACATCAAGAAGCAAGAACAATCTCAAATATATCACAGAACCTTACACCTAAAGGAATTAGACAAAAAAAAAAAAAAAAGAAAAAAAAAAAAAGAAAAAAGAAAACTTAAAGCCAGCAGAAGAAGGGAAGCAGAAGTAAATGCTATGGAAACAAAGAAAAAAAGCAGTAGAACAGAATGAAACAAGGAAGTATCTAAAGTGGCAAGGAAAAAGTGAAACTTTCATTTTTGCAAATGACATGATACTCTAGAGGTAAAGCCAAAGGACACCTGGGCGGCTCAGTTCATTAAGTGTCTGACTTTGCCTCAGTCATGACCTCATGGCTCATGGGTTCAAGCCCCATGTCAAGTTCTGTGCTGACAGCATGGAGTTTGCTTGGGATTCTTTCTCTTGCTCTCTCTCTTTGTCCCTCCATGACTTGTGTTTTCTCTCTCTCTCAAAACAAATAAATAAACTGAAAAAAAAGAAACCTGGAAGTTTCCACCAAAAATTGGTAGAACTGAGATGTAAATTCAATAAATTAGTAGGATACAAAATCAACATATATAAATCTGTTGCATTGCTATACATCAATAAGGAAGCAGCAGAAAGCAAAATCCAGGAACTATTCCATTTACAATTGCATCAAAACCTATAAGATACCTAGGGATGAACCTAACAAAGGAGGTAAAAGACCTATACTCTGAAAACTACAGAACACTTTTAAAAGAAATTGAAGATGGCACAAAAAATGGAGAAACATTCCATATTTTGGATTGGAAGAACAAATATTACTAAGATGTCTATACTACCCAAAGCAATTTATACATTTAATGAAATCTCTATCAAAATGCCACCAGCATTTTTTACAGAGCTAAAACAAATAATCCTAAAATTTGTATGGAACCACAAAAGACCTTGAATAGAGAACACAATCTTGAAAAAGCAAAGCAAAGCTGGAGGCATCATAATTCTGGACTTCAAGTTATATAATAAAGTTCTAGTGCTGAAGACAATATGGTACTGGCACAAAAACAGACACATAGATCAATGGAACAGAATGGAAAACCCCGAAATGAACCCACAACTATATGGCCAACTAATCTTTGACACAGCAGGAAAGAATATCCAATGGAAAAGAGACAGTCTTTTCAACAAATGCTGTTGGAAAAACTGGACATCAACATGCAAAAGAATGCAACTGGACACTTGCTTACATAACACAACATAAATAAACTAAAAATGGTTAAAGACCTAAATGTGAAACAAGAAACCATCAAAATCCTAGAGGAGAACACCTAGGCAAGGAAAACAAAGGAAACAATGAAGTATTGAGACTTCACCAAGAGAAAAATCTTCTGCACAGTGAAGGAAAAAAATCTACAGAATTATAAGGCAATCTTTGGAATGGGAGAAGACATTTGCAAACGACATATCAGATAAAGGGTTAGCATCCAAACCTATAAAGAACCTATCAAACTCAATACCCAAAAAACAAATAATCCAGTAAGAAATAGGTAGAAGACATGGATAGACATTTTTCCAAAGAAGACATACAGATGAATACCAGACACATAAAATGTTGCTCAACATCACTCATCAGCAGGGAAATACAAATCAAAGCTACAATGAGATATCATCTCACATCTGTCAGAATGGCTACAATAAACAACAGGTGTCGGTGAGGATGTGGAGAAAGGGAAGCACTTTTGTACTACTGGGTGTGAATACAAACTGGTACAGCCACTTTGGAAAACAGTATGGAGGTTTCTCAAAAGGTTAAAAATAGAACTACCCTATGATCCACAATTATACTACTAGGTATTTACCCAAAAGATAAAAAAATACTGATTTGAAGGGACACATGCACCCTGATATTTATAGAATCATTATCAACAATAACCAAACAATAGAAAGAGCCTAAATGTCCAATGTCCATTAACTGCATCAACTGATGAATGGATAAAGAAGTGGTACACACACACACACACACACACACACACACACACACACAGGAATATTACTCAGCCATGACAAAGAATGGAATCTATGAAATCTTGCCATTTGCAATGATGTGAATGGAGCTAGAATGTATTATGCTAAGTGAAATAAGTCAATCAGAGGAAGATAAATACCAGATTGTTTCATTCATAGGTGGAATTTAAGAAACAAAACAGATGAACATAGGGGGAAAAAAAGAGAGGCAAACCAAAAAACAGACTCTTAACTATAGAGAACAAAATGAGGGTTACTGGAGGGAAGGTGGGCAGGGGAATGGGTTAAATGGATGATGGGTGTTAAAGCGGGCACTGGATGTGTAGCAGATGTGTCTTATATTATATGCAAACATAAGGGTCCTAATTTATATAGAATGTCATCAGAATGAGAGAGGTTAACTTTGCAGGAAACAGGGTAGAGAACTATTAGAATTTATCTCAGAGTAGAAAATTGATAATACTCTTTATGTGTTTGTGTAATTAGTTACATTTTTGCCTTTTGTGTTAGGACATACACTATGCCTTTTAAGTACGTAGTATTAAGAGATTGTGACATAATTCATGGGGTTGGAGTGTATTGGCCACTTCCTCTGGCTTTTGATGAGGTCCTACAAGCAGAGCAGGTTCGGGGCAAAGGCGAACTAACTTATAGACAGGAAAAAAGAAAAGTACTGCTTTGTTAAAAAAAAAAAGGTCCTTTCCTTTTATAGTCTGTAATCTGTAATCTTAGTTAAAGATAATGCATTAATTTTGATCATGCTTGGATTGATAAATAAGTTTTTTTTTTTCTTTTTCTTATACTAAATCCTGTATAAGCAGTTTTGGAAAAAAATAGACTCAACAGACGACATAACTAGATGAAAAAAGAGCATGTCTGCCTCAGTATCTCAAGCAAGATCCTTAACATTTAGCTTGAACTAACTTAGTCCACATCTGAGCCATTCTTTACTGTAACCAAAGAAATGTAATGTGTTGAATTATTTAAACCAATCAAACCTTAAAAAAAACAGCCTTGTTAAAGTATAATTGACACAAAAAATGTCCTACATATAATGCATACAAGTTGATGCATGCACCTATGAAACTATCATGACAATCAAACTAATAGATATATCCATCACCTCCAAAATTTCCTTATATCCCACTGTTTTTTTTTTTTTTACTGGTTTCTTTTGTGATGAGAATTCTTAACACAAGATATACCCTCTTAACAAATTTTTAAGTGCAGGATACAGTATTACTAACTACAGGCAGTATGTTGTATAGTAGAACTCTAGAATTTATTAATCTTATATAAATCAAATTTTATAACCTATAGCTGGCTTTGCTCACCCAGGGGATTTTGTAAGCACCTAAAACCTATCTGCTAAAACTAGGTAGAGATTTTCTTTGGTTTTTAACAGAAACCTTAAATATTAACTTATTGCTTTTTTTTATAGAAGATGAAAATGAGGCTTGAAGAACTCAAGAAAGTTACCTAAGATCATTTTGCTAGTAAATACCAGAGTCAGGAACACAAATGTGTCTGCCGGCAAAACTCAAACTCAGCTTCTGTCCTATGTGTCCTTTTAATTAAAGTGTGCAGAGACCAGCATATTCCTGAGGATTGGCATTTTGAAGTGAGTAATAGTTAAAGCAAGCAGCTGTAAGAGGACAGTGAGCAGTAGAAAGACAATGTCAAAATACTGTGCAACTTAATCTTTAAAATTGGAGATTTCCCCTCCAAAATCAATCTTATAAGATTCTAGATTTTGCTTGATTAGTTCAATGTACTTTTTATGACATAGTTGTACTCTTCATGTAGGGCAGTATTATTATGATTTGTACATAATAATTATTTCTGTTTTAACATACGATGACAATTCAATAGCTTTGACAGGGTCCTTTTTTTTTTCTTTTTTCTTTTTAATGGAAGGCTACTGATGCAAGTTAATACCATCTATTTCAACCCTCCTGAGATGGACAGAGATAATATTGCATGATTTAAGCATGATACTATGTGGAGTTGAAGAGATGAACTCTAGTCACAATTCGTTCATTTATAAGATACATAATCCAAGTTGTCAATTTCCCGGAGTCAGTTTTCTTTATGTATAAAATGGAATACTGTCTACCCCAGGGGTGAGGTACAAATCGTATAGGGTAATATGTAGTCAGATGCTTCATAAATTATACATCCTTGCCCATGTGCTCACTCTTGTCAGTGTTAAAGGGTATAAGAAACCATACAATTACTAATTTAAAATCATCCGGCCTTACTATATTCTTATAAAAGATTGTATATTAAATCCTCTCCTTTATTTCATAGACATTTTAGTGTACTCAGAAATTGCACAAGGGTGATCTTAAACGTACTTAGAATACTGAAAAAATATTGATTGTCAAATTTGGGATAACAGGTACAAAATTTAATAACCATTCAATATATGAAGCCAAAAAAATCCACGAAAAATAGCATTATACTGGAATTCAGAAAGCTGTGAGTGAATATGCAAGTAGCTTCCCAACTGTGCAAAATATTATTGGCAGTTTCTTCAGTCCAAATATAATGACAAAATCAGCAAGTCATTGTCTATGAGTCAGGTACTGTACTGTTAGCACTTAAGAAAAGTGACTATTGTTGCTTCCAATTTGTTGTACTTCAGAAATAAATTGGATTGAATCAATGCATGAGCTGACATGTTTTTTAGTCTGAATGAGTAAGGTGAAACAAATAGGGCAATTATGTAAAAAAGGCATGTGAGAGAACCATAATGAGTGTTTCAGATAATGTGGGATGTAATTAGAACTGATTAAGCTTTGCTTTATTATAATTAATTATCATAAATGTGCCTTCAGTAGTTTAAGGACATGTTTCAGGTTTTCAATAGAGATACCTCATTTTCAATGAAATTATTAAAAATCAATTTTTAAAAGAAATAACTAATTTACAAAGGTGAATTAGGATGAATTGCAGGAAGGTGGTCAAAAGACACAAACTTCCAGTTACAAGACAAAGAAGTACTGGGAATAAAACACAACATCATGACTATAGTTAGCACTACTGTGGGGTATATTTAAAGTCTGTTAAGAAATTAGAGCCTAAAGTTCTCATTACAAGGAAAAAAATCTATAGAAGATAATGGATGTGAACTGAGTGCATTGGGGTAATCATTTCACAATATATGTTAATTAAAACCATTATGCTATACAACTTAAACAGTGCTATGTGTCAATTATATCTTAATAAAACTGGGGAGCAAAAATTAGGGATCTGAAAAACAGGAAGAGAGAGTCTAACATATATTTAGCATTTACTGCATGTCAAACATGGACTGAGTACTTTACATATATTATCTTATTTAATTTTCACAATGACCCTTTGAAGAAGATCTCAGTTATGTTATTTGCAATTGAGGAAAGTGATACTCAGGGTGGTCTTATGATTAGGCAGTGATAAAAGTGGGCTTTTGATGCATGTCTATCTGGTTCGACAGCCCTATTCTATTGAGTAAAGGGTCTTTCTAAATGGGCAGAATCGGAGCAAAACGTGGAACAAGAATGCTGCAGGAACTGTGATCATACAATATCTTCACTGGAATAACCTTCAATATTATGATACCAACTTAGTATGTTTTCTTACCAATAACAAAAAAAAAGTTTTTGGAGAAAATATAATCTTCAAGGTCGGAAAGGGCATTGAGATCATGTACACTTGCTGTCTTCAATTTTAGAAGAAACAATTGTGGATTAAGTCATTCACTTATTCATTAAAAAAAAAAAAAATGTCTGATGCTGGGCACTCTGCTAAATGTTAGGAAGCCCAAATTGGTAAAGGGTGTGTTTAAGACATGAGGATAGTTATCAATACTGGAGCTAAGAGGTCTGAATCTTGACCTTACATCTCCAGCCCTGAGTGCTTGGTTTATCTGCACTGAGTCGACCCACCATGTAGTGAACACTCATGTTTCTTAAAGATATGCTATTGCATGTACACATAAACATGAAAGCTAGTGGGTGCAACAAGTCATATTGCAATATACTAATTTTGCACACAATCTCTTACTACTTAATGTTTATGTTGATATAATTTCATCATTATTATGTTGTTTATTCATACACACAAAAATATAGAAATATATTTTAGTAATATATCTGCCTGAAAATAGATGTTCATTTATTCAACAGTCAGCAAATATTTATTGATAATCAATATGAGCAGGACATTTTCAACATGTTTGGGGGATTTCAAGGAACAAAACAGGCAAAACTCTCAGCCCTTGAAAAACTTGAATTCTGGTGTGAGAAATACACAATAAGTAATAAGCAGAAAATTGTAAGTTATGTAGAATGTTTGAAGGTAAGATTAAAGAAGAAAGAAAGTAAAGCAGGTTATGGAGGGTAATTGGTCTGGTTGGGGAGTGGAGTTGTAATTTTACTGGGAATAAGTGGGAACATACAATGCAAAGTCTCTAAAGAGAAAGCGTGCCTGGCAGTTGGGATAGACATAGAATTGAGCAGGGTAAAAATAACTACTTAAATTTTTGCTCATAACTATGGACATGAACATGTTCTTCTTATATTCTGTTCTATATTTGTATCTTAAAATTATCACAGGTAAAATCCTACAAGGTGTCAATATTCGTAGGAAACACAGTATATGCTTGAAGCATTTTGGAACAATATGGGCCAGTTTGCCTCATAAAACCATCTACTTCCTCTTGACTTAACTTATTTAATCATTTTGTTTATATGAGAAAGTCACAATATTTTGAATCAAGGTATTTTGAAATTCTGCTTACTTTAAGGTTTATTGGTGGTTCAAGACCTTACTGTTTTAAAATGTTTTATGCATTTTGCAGTGTAGGAAATCAGGATTGCGCAGTTTGGCTATCTCACCATTTTCTCTTCAACTATGTGAAAGAGTACTAACCCTCAATACCCTCATCCCAAATCCTTTGCTCTTTGCACTATATCAAGAGAGAGATTTTCTCTTACGCTTTGTCTAGAGGTATTACACTTCCTTTCTTCCTTCTTTTTCTTTTTCTTTCTTTTTCTCTCTCTTTCTTTTCTTTCTTTTTCTTTCTTTCTTTCTTTCTTTCTTTCGAGAGTATATTTTGTTTCCAGTTTTTCATGCAACAGATGGTGCCTTCTTAATAATATCCTAGCTTTACAAATCATGTCAAAGATATCAGGAGGCAATATCCAGTATGCTCTATATCTATATAAAGCATTCATCTTGGAGAGTTTTTATAATGTTCCACTTTGAGCTTCTAGTTCCCTAAATATCCTACATCAGAAAGATGGTTCAGAGGTATTAATTTAGATGACACAGTTATCCACATATTCTTTATAACCAGTCATAGACATCAGAATTATTATGTTTGTTCAGTAGTTGTATTTTTGGTATAGACGCAAAAAAATCATGGCTCTTAAATCTTAAATCATACTGAATTCTAGTCCATGAAAGAAAACTGAAACCTTGTACATTTTTTATTTTTTATGTGATTCATTTTATGTTTAGATATACTTACGGAAGCACCACATTTATTTATTTATATATATTATACATAATATAATAAAATATGTATATATATTACAAATAGTATATAATATGCATAAATATTCCATTATATATTTTAACTTGTATCAATATACTTTCATGTTTAAGAGATTAAAATCCAACTCAAAATAACTCATACAATGGAGGAATTTATTATGTTACATAACAAGAGTTACAGAATTCTTCATTTTCAAGATTGGTGATGTTTTGTTATTTACTTAACCAAAGGTTCATATTCATTTCATTTATTTATGTATTTGTTTTTTTCTAGCCCTCCTCAGAGCATCACCTTACTCCTTTTATGATAGTGAAATGGTGCTATGGCTCCAGATCACATACTTACAAAGCAATGGTGAGAGGCAGGAGAATCTCTTTCTCCTTTGCCTCTGTCTCTCTCTCTGCCTCTGTCTCTCTTTTCCTATCTCTGTTTCTGAATGTGTCTCTCCTTTCTCTCTCTGTCTCTCTCTCTCATTGAGGAACAAATAGATATAATGAAGAACACAGCTATTTAACAATTGAGTTTTGACAAATATATATATTTGTGTATCTAGAAATAACTACTACTCCAAAAGGATAGAGAAACATAGCCATCACCTCAAAAAGCTCCCCATGCCCACTTCTAGTAAAACTCCTGCTCCCAGGGGCAAGCACTCTCATTATTTCTATTACCATAATTTAGTCTTGCTAGTTCTTAAATTCAAGGTTAATGAAATCATGTAATGGATTTGTGTGTGTGTGTGTGTGTGTGTGTGTGTGTGTGTGTGGCTGGCTTCTTTTTTCTCAACATAATGTTTTTATATTAATCCATTTTATTGTTGTCTGTATCTTTATATATTCCTTTTAATTTCTGAGTAGTGTTATATTCTATGAATATACCATAATCTGTTATTTATTTACATGTTGATTTCCGTTTGTGTTGTTTGCAACCCAAATTATATATAGCTATTATAAAGAGAGATACTATAAGTATTCTTATACACTTATTTTTATAAATATATATTTCTATGTCTCTTGTGTAAATGCCTAGAAGTGGAATTGCTGGACTATAGAGTATGAAATAAATTAATAATAAATGGATGGCAAAAATAGTTTTCAAAGAAGATTTTGTTACTTTACATCTTCACCAGCTGCTCATCATCTTTGCCAACTTTCAGTTGTTGCTGGTCTAATGGCTTTGGAATTATATCTCCTCGCACCTTTTAATTTGTAATGATTAATAATGTTGATCACTTTCTTACAAACTTAGTCTTTAAGTATGCCTTCTTTTGTAAAGTGGCTGCCTTCTCAGTCATCTATTCAGTTGTCTTTTTTACTTGCAAGATTTTTTGGTATATTCTATTGAAATATATAAATGCAAGTCCTTGGTCAGATAATTGCATTTCGATTATTTCTCCTAGTCTGTGACTTGACTTTTTACATCTTTAACAATGTATTTTGATGAGCAAAAGTTTTTAATTTTGTGAAATACAGATTATTTTTTCTTTTGTTTCTTCCTATTTTCTAAGAAATCTTGCTTACCACAAAACAATGAATATATTCTCTTAAGTTTTATTCTAGTAGTATAATATTTGAACTTTCAAATTTAGGTCAATGGTCCATCATAAATCAGCAGTTTTATGTATGGGGTGAGGTAGTCCTGAAAATGTACTTTTTCAATTTGCCCTACATCATTTGTTGAAAATACTTTTCCTTTTCTATTCATTACTATGACATTTTTGTCCAAATTAATTGACTATATAGGTGTGTTAATATTTCTGGACACTTCATTCTATTTCAATAATTTATTTGCCAATAAACCGATCTATGAGAATACCACATTGTTTAAGTTATTTTGGTTATTGGAGATCCCTTGCATCTCCTTACTTAAAAACAAACAAACAAACAAAAAACAAAGTTCTCCTGGGATTTTTACTGAGATTACTTTGTTTATAGACCAATCTAAGATGACCCCCAATCATCCAAATCCTTGTTTAATAAGCACTCCTTGAATGTGTGTTGGATCTGTGAATATAAAAGGATATCAATCCTATGATTATGTTAAATGGCAAACGTAAAGAAATTTTGAAGAAATTCAGATCCCAAGTCAGCTCAGCTTCAATTAATCAAAAGGGAGATTTTCCTAGATGAGTCCATGTGGTCAGGCCAGCACCTTCAAAGAGTGACCCAGCCCCTTGTGCTGGTCTGGAAGCAGCAAGACCACAAGAGTTGAATGAGGACTCTTAACCCCAGATGATTTCACAGTCCCAGCCACCAATGTCATTGCAGCTTGTGAGATCCTGAGCAGAGGATCTGATTAGGCCATGTCCAGACATTGATCCATAGAATGAGGATATTACATGCATGCTGTTTTAGGTTGCTATATTTGTGGTAATTTGTTACACAACCATGGAAAACTAATCCAAGTGTCTGTTTTAGAGGAACAATAGAGAGTCTTAAATGTAGTAATTAAGAAAGAAGTCAGGCCACCAGTCAATATCAGGGAGTGGTATTAGTTCAGAAATTAAATTGGCAAACCTATTGCTAGAGGTCAGTAATGAAGACATAAACTGGGAGTCAAAAGCTAGGTGAGAATCACAGAATAAATTGGGAGCAAAGAACAAGGAAAACTTATGGCCTATTAATAGGTAATTAGGTAAATTGGTAAATTGAGTAAGCAGTAATTAGGTAAACAGTTAGAAGAGGTCAGAATTCTCTGGGATTTCTGTCTTTAGCATACAATATGCATACAAACAAGGAGAGAGCAGGTAGCAGTCCTAGGGCATGATTGCCCTCAGTCTCTGCAATGAAAATAGCTAAATCTGTTTAAGACTATTATTCATGGATTAGCATTTTAGCAGAGGGAGTCAGAGGTTTTAGAGGTATAAGAAAAATCATGCATGACAGATACTTGGAGGAATATTCAAGAAAATTCGCTGAAAGGAGGAAAATGGCAAAGAAGTAGAAAACAATGAAGGACTGGAGGAAAAAGGACAACAGAATTCTAACTTGGTCATAACATCGTTTACCTGAGAAAGAGACCCACAGAGAAACAAAAGAATAATACTTACTAGGGCTGGTTAGAGACATGAGTTTGAAGAGAGAAGAGCCCATTCTACTTCCACGATTACAGCCACAATTGACTGTAATAAATTCTCTAGGATAGTATTTGAATTTTAATAATGAAAAAAGAATCCGATAAATACCCAGGCAGAAAACTCTACATTAGCTACCAAGAAAAATATTCAGACTTCCCTCACTCATCTCCTTAGCAAAGTTAAATACTCAGGCTTTCCTTAAATACTATTGGGATCGGGATATGAAGAACATTTCTAATTCTGCTTCTGCATCCAGTTGTTAGATTTGGTTCATAGAGAAAGGTTCTTCTCCCCCCTCTCCCTGTTTTGATGAATATTGAAAGGAACACTTTTTCCTCTAACCCTATCACTTTACTTGCTCTAGCACCAAAAGTGAATCTTAGTTGTCAGAAAATGACATCCATCCCTATTTGTCTGTTGAGTTACTGTGTATTAAAATTCACAGCCCATAAAAATCAGACTTCTAGCCCTCTTGTGGGTGGATACTGAATGAGAACCTGAGCCTTCTGAATAAGCTGACTCTTTTTAGTGTCTCAGACGGCAAAGAACACTCATGCTGTTTCCAGCCTCATCTAAGATTAAAAGGACCAGGGTCCTCCCTGCCCACTGCCACACCCCTCGCCAGAGTCTACTCACAAAACAGGCAGGAGCTCGGAGGCCTCTTCCCTGTCCAACTACACAGACCACGCAGCGTAGGCCAGTACATGGCTCGTCATCTTGAATAGCTGAGCTAGCTTCTTATTTGTCTATCTGAAACATTTTCCTAAATGTTTAAAAAATATTTTGTTTATGTATTTTTGAAGAGATGACATGTTCACTTGGTTGACAGTTCAAAAGGTACAAAGGGATTGGCATTAAAACACCAGCCACTCGCCCCTTGTTCCTCCATTATTCCGTTCTTCATGGAAGCAAATTGTGCCATTATGTTAAGTGTTTGCGTTTTGTTTTGTTTACTCATGGCTTACTGTGACACTCTTCTGTGCTGTCCTTTTTTTTTTTTTTTTTTTTTACTTACATATACACACAGATTGGTCCTTTATCAATCAGTGACGATGTCCTCATTTTTTAAATAGTACTTACTATGGTTGTATATGATTTTTTATACTAGTCCCATAGATTTCAATTATTATTTAGATGATTTCTAAGCTGTGGTAACTAAAAACATAGTTATTAACATAATTCTGCATGCGTAAATGTATTTCAAATATTTAGAGATGGAATTGCCAGGTAAAAGAAATTTGCATTTATAAGTTTGATAGATCCTACCAGGTTTCTTACCATGGAGACTATACCTATTTATTCTCTTAACTATAATAGCTACACTTGTTTCTTCACACTCTTGAAAACAGGTTTTTTTTTCAAAATTTTTGGAAATCTAATAAACGGATTTATTATTTTAACATAGTTTAAATTACATTTTTCCTATCAAATTGAGATTCTTTTTAGTTGTTTAAGAGCTGTTTAAACTCCCGTTTATCTTACCTGTCCTTTGCCAATTCTCTTTTGGGTATGTGTATTATTAATTTGTAGGATCATTTTACATATTAAAGGTATTATTTATTGATTGATTATACAACTTGCAATATTTTCCCAATTGATAATTTGTCTTTTATCTGATGGGTTTGGCAATATTTTGTATTTTTTTATTTAGGCAAATTTGTCAGTTTTGTCTTCTATGATTTCTGACTTTTGTGTCCTGGTTTCTTCCTGCTTTTCTTTCCCAATATCCCACGGCCCCTTCAAATATTGTTATGATGTTAGATTTTATACTTAAATTTAATCCATTAGAATTTACCTTGGTGTTTACTGTGAGGTAAGAATGCACATTTGCTCTTTTCCCTGAAAAGGCTACTTTGTGTATCTAACAAAATTTCCTTTGTAAACCATAATAATCTCACTGATTTGAAAAGGGACTTTCCATGTAATAATTAAAAATTCCATTTACTTCTGGACTCTCTATTTTGTTATTTTGATGTGTATGTCTATGCCTACACCAGAACCAAACTACAAATGTGGCTTTTATACCAGATTGCTCATTTATTCTTATTTATTCTGATTCTCAAAAACCTAGCTGAATTTATGGAAGATTTCGATGATCAGCCTGGTATTTCAAAAAAAGCATTTAAGCTTTTTCATCTTGAGGTGTGTGCTTTGCTTCCTAAAAATGTACTTTAATGACTTTTTCTGAAATCTGTAGGTCTCTAGTACTCTCTTTGTAACCCCTTGGTTGATAGCCTTGTTTTTGAAAGACATAGGAACCCGTCCAATTATTTTACCATTTGGGTTTTATCTATCACCTAGCTCATTAACATGGTCTTTTCATAACTATTTCTTATTCTAAATAATGATTTGGGTGATTTTCCAAAGGATAAAATGATAGTTTCTTGCTGATATCTGCATACCAGAAGTGTTCTGAATTAGTCATTCTGTTCATAGCAGTTATAAGCCTGATTTTTAATTATTGGACAAGAAAATAGGTACATACCCCAAAGTCTTATCATTAAAGCACAAATTCTAGTATTTTAAGATGATAGTACCACCTATAACAATAGATGCTGAGCTGGTACTTAATTTTCAAAAATAAGAGTTGTTTAAATTCTAGGTGAAGTTCCTCTTAAAAGATATAGGGTTAAGTGTATGGGAATTTTAAGTTTAGCAAATAAAAGACATTTCACTACTAGCTGGTCCTCTCCTCAACCTTATTCAATTTCTTATCCAATAGTATAGGATGAAATTAAATCCTCCCCCAAGTAATTTCTACCAAGGTTACAAACCAAAATTTAAAAGTTTTGGGTTTTCAGATAAATAGTACTTATATGAGTGAACAGCTTTATATTGGCTACCTCAATATCAAGTTTGATCTATATTCAAGGTAAATAAGGAAACTATAAAGTCTGCTGTATTTTCTTTACCCAAAATATGACATCAATAGACTCTGGAATTGTCTTTACATAGACCCTGCATATATTTACAAACTTCAATGACCCAGCATGTAGACCGGTAAAAGTAAGGGGATTATTTTATCAGTTGGTAGGTGGAAACCAGTGAAGACCTCTCACAATTCAGAGGGATATTTCATCTTTGTTATTGAGAGAAGAAAATAAAAACATTAAAAACTCTTGTATATTCAAAAGATAAGGAATGTAAAAAGCTGATACTACAAAATGCTGTCTCTTCATACTAGATATGTTCAGGGACTCTGTGGAAAGAGGGTAGTTTTAGAGAAAATTTGAAGATCAGTCTGTCTAGAAACAGTGGATATGTGAAAGAAATACAAGAGATGATAAGCTGTTTTACTTGAAGGAGAGTTATTTTGGGAGAAGTATGGTACTCATTGCTAGCTGCTAATCTAATATCATTTCTTCATTTTATTATAAGACATAAAGGTCCATGGTATTAGTTAATGTAATAAGTAAGTACCTTTTTCTTTTCTTTATCTTTCTTTTTTTTTTTTTCTGAAATTACAGGTGTTGTGTGATTTCAGTTCTTGCCTATGAGACAAAAGCAAATTGTTAATAGAGAAGCACTTTGAAAGATGGGTAGCTTCAGCTGGACAAAATTATTTTCCTATGCCCTTGGCCTTCTTCCCATATGGAAAGTAGACATGATGCCTTGAGCTATAGGATCCATCTTGTGATCATGAAGGCGAAGTGCCAATGTTAAGATATACAAAGTGGAATGAGAGATTTCCATATGCAATGAAATTTTGAGCGAGTCTACTACTACTTATCATGCTCTTCTGGACTTTTTCCTGTGTGAGGAAAAACTTAGCAAATTTGGGCCTTTCGAGAGATGTAAAGACCTCTCTTTCGAGAGATGGTGTGCATGGTTCTTGGCTTGAAGCTGAACACATCTCTAAAATAACACAGAAGGGTTGAAATCTTGGTTGCCAAATTATATTTAAATGTTTTAAAACAGGAAACTACAGTACATAGCCCAAACCAGGCCCTTTTAGTTTTCTTGGATTATGGCCACACTCATTTGTTTAATTATGTCTATGGCTACGTAAATGCTACAACAGCAGAGTTGAGTAATTGTCACAGAGATTGCATCATCCAAGTCTGAAATATTTATTATCTGACACTTTGCGGTAAAGGTTTTTGACCTCTTCTTTTTATGAAATCAAGAGAATAAGGAGAGAATAGTATTTTAATTGTCACTGGGTCAGGGGGGATGACTGCAGGAAGAGAGATCTAATAGAAGGTACCAGGCAAAGCATAAGTCAAACCATGAGTAATAAATACCAAGAGAGACTTTATTTTAGCTGCAATATGAATTAATAAAACATTTGTGAAAGTTTCTTTTAATGCTCTGACTATAATAGGTGGTTACATAAATTGTGGATATTTTTGACACAGCAAGATTGTGAAAATAAAGCATACTATTTTTTTTTTCAGTTGGAAGATAATTCGTAGTCTGTAAAAGAAAGGGCATTTGTGAGATTAGGGTCTCAGCAAAACCACAAAAGACATGAGAAATCAAAGAGAAATCACATTAACTCACAGCAGAGTCTGAATCTGTGTGTTATGTTGATCATACAGAAAAATGGCTTAGGAAAGAAATTATCCTACTCAACATGGTGAAAATGGTTAGCTTTGCTTAAAATAATAGATGCTTTGGAAGATCAAGAAATGATTGATTTCATTTCTCTCACTAGGAGGAAAGATTACAAGTTAGAGCCTGCAGAAGTTGTTAGGGAAACTTATATCCAGACCAGAAATCAAAGAGAAAAATATGAAATGCAAACACTCTGATCCAGGAAACAGAGTGATCATACATAATACAGAGAGAAAAGGAACATGACTAAATAAAGAATGTTACAGCTTTGTAGTTTGGATTTTCACCTCTAAGTAGAACACTGCAAGAAGAAATGATGCATACGAAGCTACCCGCTTCTTCCTGGAAGGAAAAGGTAAAAATGGAATATTTCTTTCCCGTTAAAAAATCGCAAGTAACTCAACAAGATATTTGGAGAGTGCATGGCAGGAGACATACTGGTCCTTATTAGTCACATGAGGACAATGGAATCAATAACACTATCAAAATATTTATTTCAAAAGCCTTCTGTTTGCATACAATTAGATTCAAAGTTAAAATTCAATTTTAAGAGTTTTCACAGGCATTCAATAGCATTCTTAATATGATGTTTATACCTTCTATCCCTTTCAAATTTTGGAATGCCTGGTAAATTCAATAACTAATCCAAAGTCAAATGAAATATAAGGAAATTACATTTTATGACTATTCTGTACTCTTGTTTATTCAACTTTTATATAACATTTTATCTCTAAAACCTTCTGAAGGAAATAGCTTTTATACTGATGAGGTATTTTCTTTAATAAACCTCTACAACTCTATTGCTTTAAGTGTGAATAATCTTACTCTGATGAAAACTCTGATGAGTTTTCTAGAACTCTGTTCTTATGTTCTTCCAATATAGTCTGATATATACTGATATAGACTATATAATCAGATATATTCCGGTATATAAACATATCTGAAGTCAAAAAGCAAAAGCTATTGGGGTCTTAGTTTATGTTATTTTAAATGTAGTTTTTGTCAGTTAAAAGTCACACATCTGGCAACTATTGATTTGCACTGTATTAAATAAAATTACTTAGATTTAATTGAGTTCAAGGGTCTAATTTAAATAATTTGAGTCTAATATTAAATTAGCGATCAGGGAGTATAACATATTCTTCAGGACCCTTAATCTTCAATGTTACTCTGCTAGCCAGAGTTCAATTATCATAATTGCAAAACTCCTTTAGAATTCTACATGCTTATGAGAAGTTCTGTGGTATTTTTCAGTATGAAATCCTTCCTTGCTATTCTTGTGTTCCTGTGCCAGGTACGTTCACTTTCCTTTCCTTTCCTTAAGGGACAGGGAAGGGAAGGAAGGAACTGGCAAGGGCCGGAAAGAAGAACGGGCAAGCGTGGGACAGGAAAGGGAAAGGGCACGGGAAAGGGAACGGGCAAGGGAAGGTGGAAAGGGACAGGGAAAGGGAAAGGGGTAAAGTGAAAGGGGAAAGTTTCTTTTCTTTTCTTTTCTTTTCTTTTCTTTTCTGTCCTTTCCACCCTTCCTTCCTTTTCTTTCTTTCTTTCTTTCTTTCTTTCTTTCTTTCTTTCTTTCTTTCTTTCTTTCTTCTGTCCCTCTCCTATTATCTATCTATCATCTATCATTTATCTATCATCTATCATCTGTCTATCTCTATCTATCTATCTATCTATCTATCTATCTATCTATCTATCTTTCACCTATCTAATCTATCATCTATCATCTAAAAATAATGTTTTCATTTACTGTAAGGCCCAAATGATCTTTTTATAACCTAGTAGTAAAGAAGATAAGGATTAGAGTTTGCATTTGGAAGTGACTACTTGATCTAAATGACTCAGGTTCCTATACCAACAGAAGTGTGAGAACTGCATTTAGAAATATTTCTTGTTTATTTAATGCATTTGTGTTTCCTTTATGTCTACTTTCTTGTCATTAATCATTACCATTTTAAGTATAGGGAATGCACTTGATTTTCAGAACCTTAGAGAGCAATGCCTTCTGATTGATAAACTTTTACAGTAACTGTATATTTGAAATAGTCATGGAAGAAAGGGAAAGAAACAGTGTGAGAGAAACTCATTAAATTCTGACACGCTTTACTATTTGCTGCCACTATTATAAAGTGTTTATTTAGTATGTTTTCATGTTCAGTGCTTCCATTGTGATTGCATTCTTGTGGTTTTTTGAGATGGAAAACACACTGCATTTGAACCTCTTAAAAGGAATCTTTAGAATTTTTATTTTAATCGCTTCTCGGCCTTTTGGCTAAGATCAAGTGTAGAATTTTTATTTTAATCAACACTACATTTATTGATTACCTTGCATTAGTTTAGCACTAAGTTTATTACCAGAATGATACATATTTCTAATTTTTAAAATTTACTCTTAAGTATTCCAGTAAGATTTTACTTTATTCATATTCATGTTCATATTTATAATTTACTTATTGTTAAGTAATTTATTGTTTTTAATGTGGTATTATATTTACTCCCCTTTATTGTTGGTATTAATCAAAGCACATATCTTTTATGTTTATGGTGTTTCTAAGCATCTCACTGCAGTATATAAAATTAAGCAAAAAAAGTATATTATTTACAAATGGTATTAATTTTAGATCTTCACCAACTATATTTGTAAACTTTATTTACATTTTCTCTCTTATAGTACTCTTTATATATGACAATGTAATAGTATATTTTAATGCAGATCATGGGAATTTTGGCCTTGGTATTTTCTTTTCTCAAAACAAAGCATTATTGAATTGCTTACTGTATAATGACAAGAAAATTATTGAGCTGAATATCAAATTTTAAATAAATAAGAAAAACTAAAGTTAAGAAAATTTAAAAATATGATTCCTTAATAACATTAAGTTTCTTTATAATAAAAATATAGAGTATAATACATGTAACATACAAAATGTGTGTTAATTGCTTATGTTACTGTTAAGGCTTCTGGCCAACAATAGGCTATTAGTAGTTAAGTTTTGGGGGAGTCAAAAGTTTTATGTAGATATTTGACTGCACAGGGGTTGGTGGCCCTAACCTCCTGCCTTGCTCATTGTGCAAAGGTCAACTGTACATAGGTCTTTATGTTGGTTCTCATGTCAGTAATACATGCTCTTGATTACTGTAACTTTATAGTAGGTTTTGAAGATAGAAGTGTGAATCTTCTTTCTTTCTTTCTTTCTTTCTTTCTTTCTTTCTTTCTTTCTTTCTCTCTCTCTCTCTCAGATATTCTGGATCCCTTGTATTTCCATATGCAATTCAGGATTAGATTTTTAGTTTCTGGAAATAACACAGCTGTGAGTTGAGGGATATTTCATTGACCATGTAGATCAATTTGGGAAGATAGTCATCTTAATAATATTAAATATTCTTATCTAGCTTCCTATTTATGAACACAAGGAGTCTTTTAATTTACTTAGGTCTTAATTTCTTTCAACAATGTTTAATCCCCTTAAGACCTGGTACTAAGTAGACTTTTGCAAGCCAAAAAACACAAATATTTATATGTAATCCATACACAGGGTACTTTAAAAAAAAAAATCCTAGTTTTTTCTCCATGATCCTTTTGGTCCCATTTCAAATTTAGAGCTCTTTCTCCCTCTTATCTGAAAATGTTCAATGATATGATACTTTGGATTCAAGTTCTTTTCTTACTCACCTGTCTATTTCTTTGCTCTCCTATTTTGCTTTCTTTTTTGTCCTTTTCTTGTCTTGTCTTTTCTCTTCTCCTTTTTCTTTTCCTTCTTTCATTTTTTAATTCTCTTTGGTCTGCATTAACTATGGCATTTATTCTTCTCTTCTGAGTCCATCTATGATTCTTCCATGATGTCCAATCTTATGTTTCAACCTTCCTGATATACATTTTTATCCCTTCTTACTGCATTTAACTCTCTAAAATCACATTAGCACTCTTTGTCACAAAAATTTCTCTGTTAGCACACTCAACTCTTAGACTTGAAATCTCAGGATAATTTTATATTAATGATTTATAGATATAATAATTTACCAACTCATTGCTTTTATATTCTACCTTGTACTCCCTATGCCTTGAGCTTAGTTTAGGCACTCATCACAGGTATCTTTGAGAATACTCTATTTTTTTCTAAATATCTTTTCTTTTCATCTCACACTTTAGTTTCTTTGATTCTTTGGATATTTTCAAAACTCGCAGCAAATCTTAACATATTTTTGCAATACTTGTTTCAGATTTATTTATTTATTTATTTATTTATTAATTATTTTTGAGAGAGAGAGTGCACACATGAGTGGGGAAGGAACACAGTGAGGGAGGGAGGGAGAGAGAGAGAGAGAGAGAGAGAGAGAGAGAGAGAGAGAATCCCAAGCAGGCTCCATAATGAGCACAGAGCCCAATGCTTGGCTGGATCTCACAACTCCAAGATAGTAACCTGAGCCAAAATCAAGAGTTGGACTCTTAACTGACTGAGTCACCCAGGTGCCCCTCTTTTTTATTTAAAAGTGAATATTCAAAGTTAGTGTTGAAGTCTTCTGTGTTCTTTTCATTGTCCCATCCTTTTCTCTCTTCCCAGATGAAAAAACTATACTGAAGTTCATGTTTATATTTCGCCTGTATGTTATTTACTATTACTTTGTGAGCATATCCATCCATAAACAATATATTTGTAACATATTTGTTGCATATTTTCAACCTTTCATTAAATAGTATAAAACAATTTTAAAAGTCAGCTTTAAACTCAACTCTGATTTAGAGATTTATTCATATTGGTATTAATACAAATAAAAAATTAATTTGGTTTAATTATTGTATTTTATTGTATGAACATATAACTATAACCATTTTCATAGATGATTATTTGGGTTTATTGTAGTAACCGTTGCTTCACTGAAGAACCTCATATTTATGTTATTGTTTAATTGTGGAAATAATTTTATTATTTTTATTTAAAATAACTTTAGATTTGCAGGAAATACACATTAATGTTAAAAAAGTTTTCTGTACACCTTTCACTCAGCTTGCCAACATGTTAACATCTTACCTAGCCACAGTAAAGTATAGAAAGCAAAGAATTTACATTAGAACAATAATAGCAAACTACAGAATTTCTTTAAATTTTCATAATATTTCCCACTAATATCTTTTTCTTTTCTGGGATTCTTTTGAGGATCACTTATTATAGTTACTTTTCAAATCTCTTTAGTTTTTAAACCTGTGAGAATTCCTCATTTCTTCTTTGACTTTCATGACTGAAACTGTTTTTAGTTCACTGGCCAGTAATTTAGCAGAATATCTCCCAGTTGGAGATTTTCTGATGCTTACTCATAAATTAGTTTAAAACTGTGTATTATTCCATTTGCAGCAATGTAGATGGAACTTGAGGGTATAATGCTAAGTGAAATAAGCCAGGCAGAGAAAGACAGATATCATATGTTTTCACTCATACGTGGATCTTGAGAAACTTAACAGAAGACCATGGGGGGAGCAGAAGGGGGAAAAAAGTTACAGAGAGGGAGGGAGGCAAACCATAACAGACTTTTAAGGACTGAGAACAAATGAAGGGTAGATGGGGGGTGGAGGAGAGGCGAAAGTGGGTGATGAGCAGAGAGGAGGGCACTTTTGGGATGAGCACTGAGTGTTGTATGGAAACCAATTTGACAATAAATTATATTTAAAAAATTGTATTATTGCCAAGGATACCACTAAAGAGTTCTGCCCTCTTCAGTGTCTTATATCAGGACTAGTCAATAATAGATATTTTTAATAGTGTTGTTACTTTGATTACTTATTCAAATTAATATCTGCCAAGTTTCTGAACTGTAAAGTTATAATACTCTTCTGGTAATTAAAAAATTTCTTGGGAGATATACTTTTAGACTATGTAAATATCCAATTTCTTCTCAAATCCTCACCCATTATTTTAGCACATATGAGTGGATCACTTTCTCTCTCTCTCTCTCTCTTTTTGGAACTTACTGTGTTAAATTTTTTTTTAATTTCATTTTTTATTTTTTAAAATTTACATCCAAATTAGTTATCATATAGTGCAACAAGGAATTCAGGAGTAGATTCCTTAGTGCCCCTTATCCATTTAGCCCATCCCTGCTTCCGCAACCCCTTCCGTAACCCTCAGTTTGCTCTCCATATTTATGAGTCTCTTCTGTTTTGTCCCCCTCCCTGTTTTTATATTATTTTTGTTTTGCTTCCCTTATGTTCATCTGTTTTGTCTCTTAAAGTCCTCATATGAGTGAAGTCATGTTATTTATCTTTCTCTGGGTGACTAATTTCACTTAGCATAATACCTTCCAGTTCCATCCATGTAGTTGCAAATGGCAAGATTTCATTCTTTTTGATTGCCGAGTAATACTCCATTGTATACTACTTCTTCTTTATCCATTCATCCATCGATGCACATTTGGGCTCTTTCCATACTTTGGCTCTTGTTGATAGTGCTGCTATAAACATGGGGGTGCATGTGTCCCTTTGAAACAGCACACCTGTATCCCTTGGCTAAATGCCTAGTAGTGCAATTGCTAGGTCGTGGAGTAGTTCTATTTTTAGTTTTTTGAGGAACCTCCATACTGTTTTACAGACTGGCTGCACCAGCTTGCATTCCCACCAACAATGCAAAAGAGATCCTCTTTTTCTGCATCCTTGCCAACATCTGTTTTTGCCTGAGTTGTTAATGTTAGCCATTCTGACAGGTGTAAGGTGATATCTCATTGTGGTTTTGATTTGTATTTCCCTGATGATGAGTGATGTTGAATATTTTTTCATGTGTTGGCTGGCCATCTGGATGTCTTCTTTGGAGAAATGTCTATTCATGACTTTTGCCCATTTCTTCACTAGATTATTTGTTTTTTGAGTGTTGAGTTTGATAAGTTCTTCATACATTTTGGATACTAGCCCTTTATCTGATATGTCACTTGCAAATATCTTCTCCCATTCCGTCAGTTGCCTTTTAGTTTTGCTGATTATTTCCTTCCCTGTGCAGAAGCTTTTCATTTTGATGATGTCCAGTAGTTCATTTTTGCTTTTGTTTCCTTTACCTCCGCCGATGTGCTGAGTAAGAAGTTGCTGAGGCCAAGATCAAAGAGGTTTTTGCCTGTTTTCTCCTCAAGGACTTTGATGGCTTCCTGTCTTATATATAGGTCTTTCATCCATTTTGAATTTATTTTTGTGTATTGTGTAAGAAAGTGGTCCAGGTTTATTCTTCTGCATGTTGCTGTCCAGTTTTGCCAGCACCACTTGAAGAAACTGTCTTTATTCCATTGGATATTCTTTGCTGCTTTGTCAAAGATTAGTTGGCCATGTGTTTGTGGGTCCATTTCTGGGTTCTCTATTCTGTTCCATTGATCTGATTGTATGTTTTTGTGCTAGTACCATACTGTCTTGATGAATACAGCTTTGTAATATAGCTTGAAGTCTGGGATTGTGATGCCTCCTGCTTTGGTTTTATTTTTCAAGATTACTTTGGCTATTGTGGGTCTTTTCTGGTTCCATACAAATTTTAGGATTATTTGTTCTAGCTCTGTGATGAATGCTGGTGTTATTTTGATAGGGATTGCATTGGATGTGTAGATTGCTTTGGGTAGTATTAACATTTTAACAATATTTGTTCTTCCTATCCAGGAGCATGGAATCTTTTTCCATTTTTTTGTGTCTTCTTCAACTTCTTTCATAAGCTTTCTATAGTTCTCAGCGTATAGATGTTTCACCTCTTTGGTTAGATTTATTCCTAGGTGTTTGATAGTTTTTGGTGCAACTGTAAATGGGATCAATTCCTTGATTTCTCTTTGTGTCGTTTCATTGTTGGTGTATAGGAATTTAACCGATTTCTGTGTGTTGATTTTATATCCTGCAACTTTCCTGCATTCATGAATCAATTCTAGCAGTTTTTTTTGTGGAATCTTTTGGGTTTCCCATATAAAGTATCATGTCATCTGCAAAGAGGGAAAGTTTGACCTCCTCTTTGGCCTATTTGGATGCCTTTTATTTCTTTGTGTTGTTTGATTGCAGAGGCTAAGACTTCCAATACTGTGTTGAATAACAGTGGTGACAGTGGACATCCCTGTCTTGTTCCTGACCTTAGGGGGAAAGCTCTAAGTTTTTTCCCCATTGAGGATGATATTAGCATTCGGTCGTTCATGTATGGCTTTTATGATCTTGAGGTATGCTCCTTCTATCCCTACTTTCTTGAGGGTTTTTTATCAAGGAAGGATGCTGTATTTTGTCAAATGCTTTCTCTGCATCTATTGAGAGGATCATATGGTTCTTGTCCTTTCTTTTATTGATGTGATGAATCACGTTAATTGTTTTGCGGATATTGAATCAGCCCTGCATCCTAGGTATAAATCCCACTTTGTTGTGGTGAATAAGTTTTTAATGTATTGTTGGACCCGGTTGGCTAATACCTTGTTGAGGATTTTTGCATCCATGTTCATCAGGGAAATTGGTCTATTGTTCTCCTTTTTAGTGGGGTCTCTGTCTGGTTTTGGAATCAGGGTAATGCTGGCTTCATAGAACGAGTTTGGAAGCTTTCCTTCCATTTCCATTTTTCTGGAACAGCTTCAAGAGAATAGGTGTTAATTCTTCCTTAAATGTTTGGTAGAATCCCCCTGGAAAACCATCTGGCCCTGGACTCCTGTTTTTTGGGAGATTTTTGATTACTAATTCAATTTCCTTATTGGCTATAGGTCTGTTTAAATTTTCTATCTCTCTGTTTCAGTTGTGGTAGTGTATGTGTTTCCAGGAATTTGTCCATTTATTCCAGATTGTCCATTTTTTGGCATATAATTGCTGATAATATTCTCTTTTTATTGTTTTTATTACTGCTGTGTTGGTTGTGATCTCTCCTCTTTCATTCTTGATTTTACTTATTTGGATCATTTCCTTTATCTTTTGATCAAACTGGCTAGTGATTTATCAATTTTGTGAATTCTTTCAAAGAATCAGCTTCTGGTTTCATTAATCTGTTCTACTGTTTTTGTTTTTTGTTTTTATTTTTTGGTTTCGATAGCATTAATTTCTGCTCTAATCTTTTTTTTTTTATTTTTTTACATTTATTTATTTTTAAGAAACAGAGTGAGACAAAGTGTGAGAGGGGGAGGGGCAGAGAGAGAAGGAGACACAGAATTCGAAGCAGGCTCCAGGATCTGAGCAAGCGGTCAGGACAGAGCCAGATGCAGATCTCGAACCCACAAACCGTGAGATCATGACATGAGCTGAAGACGGATGCTCAACCTACTGAGCCACATAGGCTTCCCTGCTCTAATCTTTATTATTTCCTGTCTTCTGCTAGTTTGGGTTTTATTTGCTGTTCTTTTTCCAGCTCCTTAAGGCACAAGGTTAGGTTGTGTATCTGAGATCTTTCTTCCTTCTTTAGGATTGCTATATACTTTCCTCTTATGACTGCCTTTGCTGCGTCCCAGAGGTTTTGGGTTATGGTGTTATCATTTTCATTGACTTCCATGTACTTTTTAATTTCCTCTTTAACTGCTTGGTTAGCCCATTCATTCTTTAGTAGGATGTTCTTCAGTCTCCAAGTATTTTTAAACTTTCCAAATTTTTTTCTTGTGGTTGATTTTGAGTTCCATACCATTGTGGTCTGAAAATATGCACAGTATGATCTCGATCTTTTTGTACTTGCTTAGGGCTGATTTGTGTTACACCTATGGTCTATCCAGGAGAATGTTCCATTTGCACTAAGAAAAATGTATATTCTGATGCTTTAGGATGAAATGTTATGAATATATCTGTTAAGTCCATCTGATCCAGTGTGTCATTCAAAGCCACTGTTTCCTTGTTGATTTTTTGATTAGATGATCTGTCCATTGCTGTGAGTGGGGTGTTGAAGTCTCCTACTATTACAGTATTACTATCAATGTGTTTCTTTATGTTTGTGATTAATTGACTTATACATTTGGGTGGCCCACATTTGGCACATAAATGTTTACAATTGTTAGGTCTTCTTGGTGGATTAGACCCCTTGATTATGATATAATGCCCTTCTGCATCTCTTGATACAGTCTTTATTTTAAAGTCTAGGTTGTGTGATATAAGTATGGTTACTCCTGCTTTATTTTGTTGATCATTAGCATAATAGATGTTCTCCATCCCCTTATTTTCAAACTGAAGGTGTCTTTAGGTATGAAGTGGGTCTCTTGTAAATAGCATATAGATGGATCTTATTTTTTTATCCATTCTGTTACCCTATGTCTTTTGATTGGAGCATTGAGTCCATTGACATTTAGAGTGAATACTGAAAGATATGACTTTATTGCCATTATGATGCTTGTAGAGTTGGAGTTTCTGGGGGTGTTCTCTGGTCCTTTCTAATCTTTGTAGCTTTTGGTATTTATTTATTTATTATTTTTTAAATTTATTCATATTTTCATCTTTTCTCCCCTGAGAGAGATCCCCCCCTTAAAATTTCTTGCAGGGCTGGTTTAGTGGTCACAAACTCCTTTAATTTTGTTTCTCTGGGAAACTTTTTATCTCTCCTTCTATATTGAATGACAGCCTTGCTGGATGAAAAATTCTTGGCTGCATATTTTTCTGATTCATCACATTGAATATATCCTGCCACTCCTTTCTGGCCTTCCAAGTTTCGGTGGATACGTCTGCTGCAAACCTGATCTCTCTTCCCTTGTAGGTTAGGGACTTTTTTTCCCTTGCAGCTTTCATGATTCTCTGCTTGCCTGAGGATTTTGTGAATTTGACTATGATATGCCTTGTTGATTGTCAGTTTTTGTTGAGTCTAATGGGGGTCCTCTGGGCTTCCTGGATTTTGATGTCTGTGTCTTTCCTCTGGTTAGGAAAGTTTTCCACTATGATTTGCTCACATTACCTTTCTACCCCAATTTCTCACTCTTCCTCTTCTGGGACCCCTGTGATTCTGATGTTGTTTCTTTTTAACGAGTCACTGATTTCTCTAATTCTTAAATCATGCTCCTTTGCCTTCATCTCCCTCTTTTTTCCTGCTTCATTATTTTGTATGTTTGTCCTCTATATCTCTGATTCTCTGTTCTGCCTCATCCATCCTTGCCACCGTGGCATCCATCTGCGGTGATTTCCTCTAACAAGGGGAAAGACCCAGACACAAAATCCAGGAAGCACAGAGGACCCCCATTAGACTCAACAAAAACTGACAATCAACAAGGCATATCATAGTCAAATTCACAAATCATCTGAAGTGATTGAAGCTCAGTTATAGAATTTTTTATTTCATCCTGACTATTTTTTACTTCTTTTATCTCTGCAGAAAGGGATTCTAATCTATTTTTGACTCCAACTATATTCTTATTATAGTGATGTTACATTCTTGTTCAGACATCTTGATTGTATTTGTGTTGGTTAAATCCCTGGCTGTCGTTTGTTCATGCTTTCTTTTGGGGTGAATTCTTTTGTTTTGTCATTTTGAAGGGAGAAAAGGAGTTAATGAGGTAGAAAAATTAAAATTAAAAAAATTAAAATTAAAAAAATATTAAATTATAAAATTAAACACACACACAAATCGAATAAATGATGCTAGATCTTAGGTGTGTTTTTTTTCCTGGGTGTTGAAAATGGTTTGATAGATTAGAGATAAAAGGGGGAAAAAGAGGAAATTGTTTGAGAATTTGAAAAAATGAATACACTGAAGTAGACTAAAATGAGATGATGGGAGTAAAATAGAATTTGAAATAATTTACACAAACGTAAAGAATACAGTAGATTTAAGAGAAATAATTTTAATAAAAATTGAAAATAAAAATGAATGTTTTTCTGTATTCAAGAAAGAGAAAAGAGATGAAAAAGAGAGAAAAAAATGAAAGAAAATTGAACAGATGGACCTGCTAACAGATTGAAATACGACTGAAATTACTTCGTTTTCCCCTAGAAGTCAGACTATGAAGCACTTTATAGTTTATAACTAAGTAGGCCATGAGACTTGTGTTCTTGAAGAGCCAGGTTGGCCCAGTTGGGTGGCTCTTAGTGTAATGGCTCTATTCTCCACTAGATGGCGCTGCTAGCCTACTGGGGTGGATTGTTGCGGGGCTCGTAGGTGCGTATCTGCATGCGCGGGAGCAGTGAAAAACGGCGTCACCCAGCCACCCAGTCTGTTCTCCCGGATCAGCAATCGCGCACCCATCCTCTGTCTTCAGCTTTCATCCACTTCCCGCTTTTTCACTGTTTGTGACCAAGCCCTCGGCAGTACCTCTCTCCTGAGTTTTGTCTCAGATGCGGCTGTTTTCCCCGGCCCCTTACTTCTGAAGGACTGCGGCTTTGACCCGTTCTGCCCCTTTGTGGCATGGTCTCACCCAGGAATGGCCGAACGTGGGCTTCACCCCGGAATGCTTGTTGTACCCTGCTGCTGCTGGTGCCCCGAGACTGGGGCTAGGTGCCAGCCGGCCTCAGAAAAAAGTTCGTGAAATAGTGTAGCAGCAGCTTTTCAGGGATTATGGAAAATCACAACACACATCTGGCACCAGGCTTCACCCTTAAGGACCTTGTTCCAACACCAGCGAATGTAGCCATTTTCTGGGGTGCTGGGACCAGGTGGCTTCAACGGTCTCTATCAAATGTCCTTCCGGCAGTGGAACCGCTTTTCCCCGTGTGGCCCAAGAACCTTCCGGACCCCACTCTGTTCCTGGGGATTCGCCCTTCCCACCAGAGCACCGCCAGGTATGGAGCTGCGGAGTTGCAGCCTTTGCGCTCCCCTTGTTTACAGTCTTAATGGAATTTAAACCCTCTCCTTTCTCCTTTCTCCCTTTTTAGTTTAGTCCCTGCAGCTGTTTCCAATTTTCCACTTTCTCTCCAGCTGCTTTTGGGGAGGGGTGCTTTTCCTGTATTCTCCCCCCCCCCCCGCCCTCTCTGTCCTCTCTCCACTCGCAAAAGCACCTCCCTTCCTGCGCCTTCTCACTCCCCAAGTTCACTTGTCCGCGCCGTGTACCTGCTGAATTCCGTGGTTCAGGTTGTGCAGATTGTTGTGTTAATCCTCAGATCAGTTTTCTAGGTGTGCAGGATGGTTTAGTGTTGGTTTGGCTGTATGTCATGGACGCGAGACACACAAAAAACTTTCATGCTGTTTCTCCATCTTGGCTCCTCTCAGTGGATTACTTTCAACACTTATTTCTATGGTTTCCTAATGATAATTTTCTATTTCCTTCACAGGAAAATTAGTAAAGGGAAACTTCATTTAAAATGGAGTCAAGAGATTACTGGTGTGTGTGTGTGGGGGTTCTCTCATGCCTTACCAATGGTGGCCAATTGCAGACCCATCAGGAAGAGGCATTCCTTGTTAGTCTATACTACTTCAGCTACTCTTTTACTATGCCAGTGGGAGCAAGAAGGTTGTTTTTTTCCCCCTTCCCAAAAGCCCAGCAATGGACAACAGTAACAACTCAGCCAATGAAAATCCACTACACTTTGAAGTCCCAGTTTACTCCAATGGACTGCTTGTATATTTATAACAGCCCTTCCCAACTCCCCCTTTTCCTCTATAAGACAGCATTCCTCTCCTTTGTTTGCCAGACTTGCCTATGGTTTTGCTGTATTTTGCTTGCCCTGAATTGAAATTCTCTGCTGTTCCTAAATAAGCACATTTTTTGCTGATAAAATAACCGTGAATTTTATTTTTATGATTAACACTTCTATATTTGTTAATTGAAATCTTCAGACAGGGCAAGCTGTCCTTTATTCCCCATATTTTATTCAATTATTCATGTATGTCAGTATTAACTCATGGATATTGGATATTTATTTTGTTGCATGAGTTTTAATCTAATGTTGTTGTTATGTTTGCTGTTTAAATTGGTACAGACTTGGCCATTTGGAACTCTTTCAGACCAGCACCTACGTTTTAGTTTTTATTTTTTAAAAATGGCCCCATATATATATTTTTTTTTAATTTTTTTTTTCCAACGTTTATTTATTTTTAAGACAGAGAGAGACAGAGCATGAACGGGGGAGGGGCAGAGAGAGAGGGAGACACAGAATCGGAAACAGGCTCCAGGCTCTGAGCCATCAGCCCAGAGCCTGACGCGGGGCTCGAACTCCCGGACCGCGAGATCGTGACCTGGCTGAAGTCGGACGCTTAACCGACTGCGCCACCCAGGCGCCCCTATATTTTTTAAAAAATTACTTTCTTGCTATCTGACACGACCAGTTGCTCTAGGATCATCTTGTGTTTTCTCAGCCCCAGCCCTGAAATCAACCACTTCTCAGGGAATTCTGGTTCCTTTGGTTGGATAATCATATTTAGAAAATAAGGTCTTATTAACAGATGTGCAAAAATATTTAATAAACATATATTACTGGAAATGGAATTGTGGGATCTGAAGAGAATGAAGCTATTCAATTCCATTAGATATTGTCAAGTTGCTAAACAAAGTAGTCTTGCAATTATTTCAGAAACATGTAAGAATTCTGTTTGTTCTACAGTCTTAACAATCTTTGTAATTATCTGACCTAAAAAAATTCACCAATCTAATGGGTGTGAAGTAATGTTCTTTGCTGCCTTTTTAAAAATTTTTTTTTGCGTCCCTGAAATCTAGTAAGATAAAACATCTTTTCTTTATATAGTAGCCAATTGATTTTTATTTTCTATGCATTGCTTTTAAATGTCCTTGCTAATTTTTCCTTTGCATTATTTGCCTTTTAATTATTGATTTGCAAGTATCCCTAAATACTTTGGATAGTAATATTTGTTAATGTATTAAGATTGGAATTGTCTGAATAAGAAAAAGACACTTTAAAATTGGCTTAATTAAAAAAAATGAATTTCTCTTTTATGGAAAAAAAAGAAACTCTTGGCTAGATACTGATGAATTGGTGTGTTGGTTCCTAGATTAAATAAAAAATCTAAGCTTCTTTTTTTATTACATTTTTAAATATTTAATTATTTTTGAGAGACAAAGGGAGAAACAGGGAGCAAGTAGGAGAAGAGCAGAGAGAGGAGACACAGAATCCCAAGAAGGCTCCAGGCTCTGAGCTGTCAACACAGAGCCCAAAGCTGGGCTTGAACCCACAAACTGTGAGATCATGACCTGAGCCAAAGTCAAATGCTTAACGGACTGAGCCATACAGGCGCCCTGAGAAATCTAAGCTTCTATTTCTTCTATTGTCCTGAGTACATGATTTCCATCATCAGGAATATTCCAAGATGGCTTCTAGAATCATTTTCTCAGAAACACAGAGCATTTGAGGAACAAAAGTCTTAAACCCTATTAGAATTCATGACAATTTCTTTCTTACAATTTTCCTTTTTATATCTTTTTTATATTTTATATTTTAAATAAATATTTCCTTTTTATATTTTATTGACTGGAACTTGATCAAAGAGTTACCAATAAATGCAATGGAGCCTGGGAAAAGTAGGCTTCTATTTTGAGTGGCAAGATACCCACTGAAGATGATAGTTCTCCCCCCAAAGTGTTTATAGATAGCTTGACTTCAGGGTTTTGCTGCCTGGTCAGAAGCTCTTTAGCCTTCTTTCAAGAGATCTCTTATCCTTTATCCAGACTACTGGACGTTTTCACATGTGAGTATTTAATTGCTTGGAAAATGAGTGGAAGTGTTTAAGCATCTAAAAGGTAGGCTCAGATTGACACTTTGTAACTCCTATCTCAACTCTGTTAGACAAGGCATATGTTCATAAGGTCAAACCAGGTCAAACCAGGTCAAACCACTTTTGACTCTTTATGGTAGGAGCTACATGGTCACATTCCTAGAGGATGAACATGGATAATTGCAGTCATTTTAATGATCAACCTACATCGGTCATACACTGATTGTTGAAAATGAGGCATGCATAAACCTCTCAAATTTACTTTAGATTTATACTTCATTGCCCATATTATTTTTTTTTTCTTTTTTTAACTCTGATTTCCCCTCTCCTCTACCCAGCAAAGTAGTTAAGAGTGGAATCAATGTATGTTTTTTAATAGCAGAGTTGCATGTTTGGCGAATTGTTAAATATGCACTATAAAACATCTGTTATTTATGTTACGCTGTATCTTGTACAAGTTGTTACAACCACTTTCTAGAGAAAAAAAAATGAAGCAACAAAAACAATTACTCTTTTGTGGGTTGAGTAGAGTTTAGGTTAAAACTCTTAGTGACAAACGTGGCTGGGCCTTTTGAAAAATATAATTTGAAATTAGCCAAATGACTTTAGTGACATTTTAAAATGTCATTTTGAACAAGCTCAAGAAAAGTGGTTATTAACTTGTAGTGTAATGAATCGACCAGTGTGCTAGAATATTTACCTTTTAAAGTATAAATCTTTAAGTGCTGGCAATGAATTACCAGTTTCCCTCTGTTCCTTTTAACTGGCTAGGTAAATTGTGCATTTCAGAGATGGGGGCTTCCTAGGAACTCCGGAGTCATTTATCTGGAAGGGTCTCTTCTTCAAACAGCCTTCAGGGTTTGTCCTATCCATCTGCTTATTTCCTTCCCTTTGCTTTTTACTACTTAGTGACTTGTAAAAACTCCATTGTGTAGATCTCAGACATGACACATTTCAGAGAACTGACAAGACTCGGAATGGGTTCATGATGAGTCTGACGGGGAGTAAGTTATGACACTACCTCTCCCATTAAAAACAACATAAAAAATAAGAAAATAAATAAATACAACTGAAACACAAAAACCAAAATAAGTTGTTGCATTAGAGCAGTGATACAATGCCTTTCCAAAAATAATGATTTTGACCTTACTTTAGAATCACTTTCAGGGAGGAGGTAGGCAGTTATTCTTAAGCTGACTGCAATCTACTCCTCTTTTCCCTTAGTCTTTAGTACACATAGTCTTTATTACCTGCAGTTCAGAACTGACAATCTGGGTCAGAACTGCTGAGCAAAACCCGCTGATGCCAATCACACTTTGTAATCAAAGTTCTTATTATCCCATTGTACTGTGAAAAACATATATTTTTATGTTTTTTTTTTTGTTTTTTGTTTTTGTTTTGTTTTGTTTTTAAATCTCATACATTGAACACAGTAGAGGAAAAGAAAGGCCAGATGGGGTTCTTCCATTAGTCGCTTTAAAACAAACAAACCAACAAACAAAAACTACCAAAGATATTGCATAAGTACAAAGGTGATCCATAACTTGTGAATAAAAAGTTTTCTTTTCCCTTTTATTTTAGACTTAATAGATAAAATGTAATTTCTCAACCAAAGGTGAAAAACTTTAGATCATGCATTATGATTCTATGGCTGTAATCGCTAACATACTTTGTGATTTATAAATGTGTATAATGTATAAATAGAATGTTAAGAGCTTCAGTTACATACTACATGAGTTGAGTCTAAAGCACACAAGAAAGGAATCTTGTTAAAACTGAAGAAATGCCTTATGGTATTCTACCAATCAATAAAGTCATTTTACAGTGGGGAACTGATGTAAAGTTGTCATAAATCCTAGTAAAGGAAAACATTTTCAGCTAATCAAATTAGCTGCTTAAATTGCTGAAGCAACTTAATTGAAATTGAATCAAATAATCTGCATAAATCACACCATCAAATGTTTCTCTTGAAATCTATTTAGTTGTGATTTGTATAAAGAATAAGCACTCAAAGATATTAACATAAACCAGGCCTCTGAAACTGATTGTACTATTATGGAACATTTGTAAATGTGTCATTATTTAATTAGATTTAATATTTTAATACTTTGTACAATTTAAAGTTATTTATTTTGGAAACATTGGTTCTAAATTATCTTGCCTTCAGTAGTTTTTCTAAGGAAGAAATCGGTTTATGAAGTGTCTTATTAACCAAATAAGTAAGTGGATTTATTTAAATGCTTTAAAATACATGCCATGTTACTTCTTGGACTGTGACCCATGTACTTGTTTATGAGATAAATCCTTTTATTACTTGATTATGCATGACTTGATCTTCGGAAATGTTTAGCTTTTTGGGAGAGGATATGTATGGATATTTTAAAAATATATTGAAACAAGAGATATTTATTTATATATATTTATTCCTATTTAAGTATTGAATATTGTTTATACAAATCTATATATGATTCATTTTTAAGCCATATGAGTGCATTTTTCCTTTATATTATCTTTGCCAAGATCTTACCAAGAATTGACTTACACTGTTAAGAGTTAATTGCCCCATGCACGGGGGGAGGATATGCTGATATTAAAATTATCTTTTATTGGATCTCTTTTCCTGCTTTATGCCCCATCCATTTTATTCTTTTATTATGAAATAATTTAAAAATCAAAATATTTATATAAAGTATATGCACAGTAGAAATAAAAACAATAATGAACGTCATGGACCCACTACACATCTTAAAGAAAGGCCATTACTAATATCATTGAAGCCCCTGTGGACTTCTTTAGAACATTCTCTTATCCCCTTCGCAGAGCTATCTACTGTAATGACACTTGTTCATAATTTACTGTACTTTTAAAATTTAAGCCATATTCATTGCTATCTCTAAACAATAAATGGTTTAGTTTTAGTTGTTTTTGAAATTTACATCAACTTGGGATTCTTTCATGTACTCATTCAACAAATACCCATTCAGTACATATTATGTTCTAGCGCTGAATAGGCAGCAGAAAAGACAACAAGACAAAAATCTCCCGACCTCAAGGCATTTACTTTCCAGTGGTAGAGATGTTCAATGAGCAAAGAAAATGAGCCAAATATATCCAGAATACCTAACAAATACAAGTTAGGGAGAAAATGCAGCAGAGGACAGCATGAAATAATAAGGATTTTGATACATTGCCTTAAGGTGGTCAGGCAAGGCCTTACTGAAAAAGTGACTTTTGACTAAAGACCTGAAAGAAGCGAGTGAATTAGTCATGTGGATACAGAGAAATAGGAAAGAGTTTGTGCTAAGTCCCTGTTGTGAGGTGTGTCTGCTCTGATCAGGAGACAGCACAGAGAGGCATGTGGCTGAAGCCAACGGAGCAAAGCAGAGAGTATGAGAGGGCTTGGGATCAATGGGGTGACACCAGCCACACCATAGGGGGCTTAGTGAAGATTTTGGCTTTTACTTTGAGTCTTTGGAGGATTTGAGCAGAGGGGAGCCATGATCAATTCTACTTTGTAACAGACTCACTCAGCTCCTCTGCTAAGGTTAGACTACAGGGGCTTAGACCAAGGCGGAAGAAGCAAAACCAGTTAGGAGGGTAGATGAAAATCCAGACAAGAGATGATGTTAATTTCTTTTCTGTTTTTAAAATTTTTTTTAACGTTTATTTATTTTTGAGACAGAGAGAGACAGAGCATGAACAGGGGAGGAGCAGAGAGAGAGGGAGACACAGAATCGGAAGCAGGCTCCAGGATCTGGGCTATCAGCCCAGAGCCCGACGTGGGGCTCGAACTCACCAACCGTGAGATCGTGACCTGAGCTGAAGTCAGACGCTTAACCGACTGAGCCACACCCTGAGGTGTGATGTCAATAAACTATTGTCATTTTATTGTCAATTTCTATCAGGAGGATGAAAGCCCACACCCTGAGGAGTAGTTAAAGTGTGGGTGTTTGAAAGCAGAGCCAACAGAATTTGCTGACAAATATGGAATGTGAGCAAAAGGATTTAAAGCCTGAGTAGGCACTTGTTGGGATGAGCACTGGGTATTGTATGTAAGTGATGAACCATGGGAACCTACCCCCAAAACCAAGAGCACATGGTACACACTGTATGTTAGCCAATTTGACAACAAATTATTCTAAAAAAAAAAAAAAAAACCTCCCCCAAAATGAATAAATAAAAGAAAAATAAAATGGCTAAAAATTAAATAAATAAAATAAAATAATAAAATAAAATAAAATTAATTGAAGGAAAACAAAATAAATAAAGCCCGAGTGACTGGAAGAATCGGTATCTCAGTGGTCTACCTGAGTCATGCTGAGAGAGGAGGATTTTGATTATCTCAGTTACAGTACTGCTAAGACTGAGAGACATAGTCATCAATGTGAGTACGCCATGTCCACCATATTGAATAGCACAGGTCTGAAGTTCAAGCAAAAGGGTTGGGCTAAAGATAGACATTTGGGAGCCAACAGTACTTAGATGGTCTTTATTAATTCTTAGAGACACAGTTAATTGAAACTATGAACCTTTGTATGAGTACTTCTTTAGCATTATCCAACAAATTCAAACATGGTTTTTTAATTATATTTTTGATTTCTAGAAACTGGCAGTATCATTTTCTATTGACCTTTATTCAGATTTCTGTTTAAAATTTTTAATGTTTATTTATTTTTGAGAGAGAGAGAGAAAGACAGTGTAAACAGAGGAGGGGCAGAGAGGGATACACAGAATCCAAAGCAGGCTCCAGGCTCTGAGCTATCAGAATAGAGCCTGATGTGGGACTCAAACTCACAGACTGTGAGATTATGACCTGAGCCGAAGTCAGATACTTAACTGACTGAGCCACCCAGGCACTCCCAGATTTCTGTTTTTAAATGTTTAGAAGAGGTTTAATTTCTTTCTTTCCTTGTTTCTTTTAAAGTTTATTTTATTTATTTTTAGTAATGTCTACACCCAATGTGGAGCTCAAACACACAACCCCAAGATCAACAGTCCAGTGCTCTTCTGACTGAAGAAGAATTTATTTCTGCTTTTGTTATTGATGTTTAACTTCATTGCATTTACTAGTTTTGTGTGTGTGTGTGTGTGTGTGTGTGTGTGGCCATTTTCCGAAGTGGTTATACCAGTTAATGATCCCATACCGGTTTATAATATTATGGCTTCCTTCCTTCCTTCCTTCCTTCCTTCCTTCCTTCCTTCCTTCCTTCCCTCCCTCCTTCTCTCCCTTCCTTCCTTTCTTCCTTTCCTCATATACCCACTACCCATCTTAAAGAAAAGGCCATTACTTTTCTGTATGTATGTTTTAATGTTTGTCTCTCCTGAGGAACTCCTGCACTTTTTCTCCAAGGGCTCAGTTAGCCCTCATGTTTTTTTTTTCCTGATACAACAAGCATGTTTCTCAAATATCTAACTCAAGTTTATCCCATGCTTAGATGTAACTCTTCCCTTCTTAACTGAACATCAATACCAGAACCTATTATATTAGCAAAGCATTATCACACTATATATAATTATTCAATATACGTATTAATTATATAAAACATATTACTGTATGATATGACAGGCTTAAATCTTTTCAGCCCCTTTACATGTTTATTTATTTAGCAAATAATATGTCTCTTTCCTATGAGACAGTTTTTTCCCCTCAGCATTCAGCATAAAGTCTGACACATAGTAGGTATTTACAAAATATGTGTTCAATAAGTTTAGAATGAAGATTTCCCTATTTTTATGTAACTAGGATAATAAACAAGACATGACAAATGTTGAAATAGCATAGAATTAGTATTCTTGCCTATTCCTGGTTAATTAATGATTTTTTAAAGCAGTAATTTCATAATATTGATTTTTAAAACATGTTTTAATACATAGAGTAGTATTACTTCATTCAAGACTTATTTAAAAGAAATATAGCAATGATCACCTTATGTCCGATTTTACTTGAACCTACTAAGCTATAAATCAAACTCTAGCATATTTAATAGTCAACAGGGACTTTGATATTTATATCAAAAACAAAGGCTCTTAAAAGTTGTGATTTGTGTTAACAACTTCATGGAAAATCAGTAGTTTGTCCTAGATTGAAGAAGGAAGTCACAGGTGGACAGCATGCTGACTGCTGGTTGAAAATGATTGGGTGGTTATAAAACCTTGAATATTGTCCAAATAATAAATCTTGGGATTGTTATTAGTTTTATTGCTCCAATTTTTCTGTTGTTAATTTCTTCTCTTTCTTTGCATATTTTATTCCATGTGCTATGAAAACAAAATCAACTTACATAGTTCTCTGGCTCTCAAGTATGAAGGAAAACCATTTTCAGCAAATGAACATAATGCAGTTAATTATCATATAGCACAGGATGGTGCTTAAATTAAAAGAGAAGATTGATGACACAAATGACTTTCTAGGTTTAAGTATGTGTGGGAAGATCTTTTTGAAGGGTGGTGCACTTTTTACACAACATTCTCAGCTGAAGCCCAGTTACAGCCTCTTCTATATCTGCTACAGGCTTTGAAACACAAGAAAGAGCAAGGCTCTCAACTGGTTTGCACATTTTTGACATGTTGCTGAGTCCTACTCTAGTCCTTGGGCAGGCCACTAAAAATAAATGAACCATGCCCTGAATTTCCAGTCATCAAAGTCTATGCTGGCCTATATTATTTTAAGCTACATCTTCATGGAATTCATGCTATTGCCTTTATTAAGGCTGAATTTTAATATGCTCTTTTATTGCTTAATAATACACATCAGTAGTTTTCAAATTGGGCTCAGAGGAGAACAAGGATTTCATGGAATCCTCCTCAAGGACTTGTCTGATGAAGATTGCAAGGATGAGCAAAGCAGCTCTTTTAAAATCTGTATTAGCTTGTAGACAGACAGCTGCCTTCTGGCTGTGTGGTCTCATGGCCTTTCTTCCATGCATGCATGTGGGGAGAACTATCTGTCCTCTTCTTATAAGGGGAACTAATCTCATCATGAGAGATTAATAATCATGAGAGCCCTACCCTCATGACATAATCTAATCCTAATTACTTCCTACCACCCAATACCATCACATAGTAGATTAGGACTTCATCATACTGCGAGAAATAAGTGTTGGTTCTGTAAAAATAAATAAATAAATAATCTGCCTTGTATGCTGGATTTCCACATAAAAGTACCACACAAACATATCGAAGGGAGGATTGTAATACGATCTTATAGGATTCTAGGAAATCTTTCCAAATGAAATATAATATAAATTGATAGTGACATTATGAGTAGCAAGATTTCTTTTCATTATCTAGTATCATTGCACAAAGAGATCTCAACATTTCTGCAATGTGTCATATTCAAAATGTACCTTTTTTTCACAATATAGTTCTCTTCTTCCTCTGCTTAAATTGAGGCTTTGGGCAAGTTACATAAGCCCTCACTCTCAGCTTCCCTCTCTATAAACTATGGGCTTTGGCTAAATTATTATCTGTGAGTTGATTTACACCACCAAATTCTATGATTCACTGTTTCCAGAAGTGGCGAAGTAATAGGGTCACGTGATTCTGCATTCAGATTAACTCCATAAAATTTACATTTAAATAAAAAATGAGAAATGCCTTCAGACTATGGGAAGTATTACACTGGGAAATTTTCTGACATTCAATAATTTAAATGTATTTTATCTAATATAGCAACTGCCTCTTGGGTGTTAGGCAAAGAAACAGATGTGATGCCTCCTGTAAATCACAAGAAAATTTTCTGTGCAAGATGATTGACCTGAAGCCTGAAGGCAATTTTATGACTGGGAAATATAATAGCCTATGTGCTCTAAAGAGTATTTGCATAACTTAACTTATGTAAAGAAATTCTGATTCGTATATACCTCTGGGTTACAAATACATGACAAATAAGTAATTGAATATTATGAAAAACAATATTCAAATAACACTCTTGTCAGTCACTGATATGGGAATTGCTACTCATGATTGATAATAGTGTATACTCTTTGTTGATTATTATTTAGAAAAGTGTTTTATTCTACAGGCTTCAGTTGTAGTCCTAAAAAGTGATAACAACATCTCACAATATCTGTATGGAAAAGCCTCTACAAATATAATAGCTTGAATCAATGACATCAGAGAAAACAAAAACTTCTTCTTTAAAAAACCGCAAGTTCCTAATGACACAGGTTGTAAAATAAAATCACTATAGACCTGCTTCAGATTGGATATATTAACTTCTTAAAGTATACCAGGAAAAAGCAGTCATTGTCTCTATCATCTGGACCCAGTAAATTGTTTTTCCAAATAATTTTTAGAAGTAAAAATAAAGTGGTAACAAAAAAGAAACTTATTAGAAAAAACTCAACCTTTTTTCATTTTGAGATAATTGTAGATTTATTTGAAGATGTAAGAAATAATAGAGAAGTCCTATGGACTCTTTTCCAATTTTCCCCAGTGATAACACCTGCAAAATGATAATAGAACATCACAAACAGGATATTAACATTGATAGAAGCAGGACACAGAAATTTTCCAGCACCACAAAGAATCCCCTTGTTGCCTTTCTACAGCCACACCACTTCCCTTCAGCTCCAACCCCATCCTTAATTCCTGTCATCCATTTCTTATTTGTTTTCTCTAATTTTCCATTTCAATGATGTTATAGCAATGGCATAATAGAGTGTGTAACCTTTTGGTATTGGGTTTTTTAAGCATAAATTTATGGAAATTCATCCAGGTCATTCATGTATCAATAGTTTATTCCTTGTTATTGCTTGGTAGTGTTCCATAATATGAATGTCCCACAGTTTGTTTAGCCAATCACTTATTGAGGACATCTATGTTGTTTCCGTGTTAGGGTTATTATAAATAAAGGTAACATTAACACTTATGTGTATAAGTTTTTTTGTTTTGTTTTGGTGTGTGTAAACATAAGTTTCATTTCTCTGGAATAAAAACCAAGGTGTAAAATTGATGGCCTCTATGCAAACTGAATATTTTGATTTTTTTTTTTTTAATTTTTTTTTTCAACGTTTATTTATTTTTGGGACAGAGAGAGACAGAGCATGAACGGGGGAGGGGCAGAGAGAGAGGGAGACACAGAATCGGAAACAGGCTCCAGGCTCTGAGCCATCAGCCCAGAGCCTGACGCGGGGCTCGAACTCACGCACCGCGAGATCGTGACCTGGCTGAAGTCGGACGCTTAACCGACTGCGCCACCCAGGCGCCCCTGAATATTTTGATTTTTAAGAAACTTTCAAAATATTTTCAAGAGCAGCCATATCATTTTACATTCCCATCAACAATGCATGAGTAATTTAGTTTCCCTAGATCCTCACAAACATTTGCTATGGTCACCATTTCGGCCCTTCTGATGGTGTACGGTGACATCCTATTGTGCTTTTGATTTATGTTTCCCTTGAGGCTAATGACGTTGAATATCTTTTCACATGCTATTTGACATATGTGTAATTTTTTTTCCAGAAAAATACCTTTCCATGACTTTTGTCTTTTTCTATTTTGTTGGTTTTTTCCAACTATTTTGAAAGCTCTTTGTGTATTTAAGACATATGTATACATTAATCATTTGGTGGATATGTGGTTTGCAAATTACAGTAGTTAGCTTTTCTTTTCATCCTCTCTTAAGCAAAAGTTTATAACCTAAATGATTACCAATTTACAGGGTTTTTCTTTTAAAGATCATACTTTTTGGTATCAAGAACTTTCTGTCTAGCTCTCTATGAAAATATTTTGTCCTATGTTTTTTCCAAGAGTTTCATAGTTTTAGCTTTGCCATCTAAAACCATGATACATTTTGAGTTCATTTTTGTGTAAGATATGAGAATCAAGTTGAGATTCATATTTTGCAAATAAATGTCCACTTTGTCCAGCATCAATGGTTGACAAGGCAGTCTCTTCTTTCCTGAATTGCTTTCCCATCTTTATCTAAAGTTAGCTGGGCAAGAGTTCTGGTTTTTGCTCAGACATATAAAGAACTTGGAATTTGTCACTTTATCCGTGTGGCAAAATAAAACCACAAAAACAAAGCCCCAAAATACTGAACACCAGTGACTTTTCTTAGACTTCTCAGAGAAATGAAATGTCAGGGAACCACTACTGAAATCTGGAGAGAAAGGCAAATCCAGAGAGTCACAGCCAAGATTTACTCATCTAGGGTAGAAGCTACTAGAGCTATAAACTGGTAGTAACACTTACATGATGAATTACTGGAGGCTGAGGCATGGATTATTTTGAGAAACTACTGTAAGTTACAATTTCTTTTACCTCCAGGACCCCACCAGGTACTTACAGTGAAGATCCCCAAAGAGATTCCCTTGTGGTATTGAAGGTAGAGGGAAGAGCAATCACTTTGAAATATCTCCAGTTCATTGTCCATAAGAAAGGACCACTCTTCGGAGAAAATGACTTTACCAGAGTCCTGTCTGAACTGAGGAAGGGCATTCTTCCCACTCCGTCCTCCTCCAGGCTTACTGTCTTACTTCCGAAGCAGAGAGACACTGTACCACCAGAAAAACACTCTGGAAGGTTACAGTCCAGGTACAAAAACCCACTAGAAGATAGATTTAATCCCAAGATTACAGAACACTTCCTCTGCCTCATACCTGATGGCCGTACCAAGAGCTTTCCAGTATAATAACCATGGATTATAAGTGAAAATTCTGCAAGACTCAGACTTTCTCTAAGCAGGAATATTTAGGAAAACCTAAAGTCAAAAAGGGAGACAAAAACAAAGACAACAGGAAATTTGAAATTTCTGGCACCTATATCTACAGAGAACATTAAATACAGTGCAAATTTGGGGCGCCTGGGTGG